>NC_133663.1:51759261-52359261 GCF_037893015.1 Macrotis lagotis | reverse complement strand
AAAATTATTGAAGCTCCGTTTATATTCTGAAAAACATTGAGTGCCCTAAAGAGCCTCTGTTTATGTAGGTTATATCAATATTTACCATATTAAAATTTAAAACTCATGCATTTTTAATCTTTATTTGTTAAAACATTTTTCTTAAGCTGGAAAATTATTTCACTCCATCTTTTTGAGGGTTTTTGTCCCTCCAGAATCCATTTAGAGCCTCGATTTAACATTGTTTTAGAGAGAATCTGCAAAGAGCTCAGGCAAATTCCTGGCTTCTCTCCACCATCTTGGCTTTACCCAATCATTTTCAAATAACAATAATAACAAACCCATTATATATTAACATAAATAACACATTTTATGAAAAATGATTTCCCCCGCCAAACAACTTAGAAGAATAACATTGTTTTATTTGTTTTTCCTAATCTTTTAAATATCCAGTTTAATAGAAGATAACTGGATTGTCATATCTGTGCCTGCATTCAACCTGTTGTCATATCTTGTTTTGGTTGAAGTATATTAAAAAAAATCTAGCCTCATTCATCTTAATAGTTGGAAATAGGAGGAATATTTTAACAGAAAAAGAACTCAGAATTATGAAAAATTTGAAAGGGACCTACCTACAGGTATCTTCAGATCACATTTTGAAATAAAGGTACACACAATGGAATTTTTATAAGGTTGATAATCTAAGATACCAAGGAATTAGAGGAAACATCAACACATGCATAGAAGTTCCCTGATATTAGAGCCAAGATTAGGTGGAGACAAAAAATACCAGCGAGGATCTGGATAAGATGTTCTAGATACATGTAATAAAACATAAAGGAAAATTGCCAAGTAAAATGCTAGAGGAGGCAATGAGGAATAAGAAATATGAGGAGATAGCATATATGAGCAGAAAATTTCTATTATCAAGGAAAGTTTATGATGTCATGGAAAATTGAGAATAAAATGGAAGGGAGGTAGAGCAAGATAGAGATTCTGAATGGAGATGGGGAATGGGATGAATGTGAAATGTATCCATTACATGCAGAGTGTTCTCATGGAAAGATTTTTCTGTACCCATGTGGCTTATAATTTCAAGAATCCAGAGGGTTTGTTAGATAGAGGAGAGTCTGTTTTCTCTGTCCTTATTAGAACTGGAAACCCTTTCCTAGATAATTCCAATCATGATTTTCTCTGATTCCCAGTTCAAAATACCATCTGAATCACTTTTCCTTATTAGATTATCAATCACTTTTTGGAGCAAGGTAAAGGGGATCCAATGACTTGCCTAGGGTCACAGCTAGGAATTGTCTGAAGTTAAATTTGAACTCGGGTCTTTCTCCAGGGTTGGTTCTACCCACTGTGCCACCTAGCTATACCCACTTATTAGAATATAAACTCAAGTGAATGGATCGTTTTTTCTGCTAAATAGTTGCATCCCTAGTGTTTAACTATGGCCTTGTCACATTGTAAACTCTTAATGTTCATTCATTAGTTCTGTCTGAAAAGACTGAGGCTTTGATCATGGTCTGAACTTTTACATCCAGAAATTTAAGAGCTGGGGCTTAGACAGTTATGGAGGGCCCAAACCTGAACAATTTTCTGATCAATTTGATTTCTACTTCATGCCATGACTGGTGGAAATGAAGAGCTGGAGGTACAATTTTTGAGTCCAGATGGCAAAAAATATGTCTGACCCTTGATTAGAGATCCTTTCCAATGCTGAGATTTCTGTGGTCCTTCCTTCTTCCTTCCTTCCTTCCTTCCTTCCTTCCTTCCTTCCTTCCTTCCTTCCTTCCTTCCTTCCTTCCCTCCCTCCCTCCCTCCTTCCTTTCTTCTTTTTCTTTCTTTTCTTTTTTCTTTTCTTTTCCTTTCTTTTCTTTTCTTTCTCTCTCTTTCTTCTCTCTCTCTCTCCCTCCCTTCCTTCCCTTCTTTCTCCTCCCTTCCTTCTTTCCTTCCTTTTTTCTTTCCACTTCAGGTGTTTAAATGGATAATTTGTCTACCTGTGGTTGAGCATTCTGAGCTTGAATTAGTCTCATCAGCCACAGAAGGATACAATGGAATTTGTCTCTAACATAGTGATGTCATTTTGGTCTTCTTCAGGATGAAAACTAACTAATCTTTCTTTCCTTTTTCTTTTTCTTTCTCTTCCTTTTTTCCTTTTTAATCTTTTTCTTCATTTTATAAAAAATATCCATTCCTTTATCTAACTACCTATATATCTATTTATTTGTTTATCCAGTCAATCAATTTTTGGTTGGGTGATCTTTTTATTTGTTTGTCTTTTTATTTAAAAATAAATTTACTTTTAGTAATTTTACAAGTTAGAAATGCCTCCTGCATTTCTGTAAAAGTTCAGACCATGATCAAAGCCTCAGTCTTTTCAGACAGTATTATATAATGAGAATTGCATATTAGGCTAAAACAATGCTTGCTGTTTAATATATGCTGTCTTTCTTTTCCTTTCACCTCCTCTTCTCTTACCCTTCCTTCTGTTTATGCTTGTGCTTTCATCAGAATTGTGAATTTCCAAGGAGGTTCACAGAATTATAGAATTATAGATTTTTAAACTAACAGAATTTAGAGGTCATCAAATTTAACCTTCTCATTTTATAGATAAGGAAAACAAGTCACAAAGATGTGAAGTGACTTATCAAGGGTCATACAGCTAGAAAAACTTGCTCACCAACAGAGAATATTCAGTTTATACCCATAAAAAGTGCCTTGGAACCAAAGAGCAGATAAAATACGTAAGTAGGCACACAGTCAGTTTACTACATTGGTAGGATTTGAACCCAAATCTTCCTGACTGTAAGGTCAGCTCTTTCTGCTAAGCCACACTTCCTGGCCTTTTAAAATATTTTAAAAATGTAAGGGTAATGGTATCTACTATTAAAATATGACTTCAAAGAAGTATCTTGCCTGTAGGGTAGCCTTTTTTTACATAAAATTTAAAGTTTATTCTTACTTTGTTTAATCATTTGCACTTATAAATTAAGACAGAGGTTTAGGTTGAGATAACCTTCCTTTGGATGAAATCATAGGTGAGACATTTCTCTTTCACATTTTCCCACATCAAAGAATGTTGCAGGGACAACATTTGTTCCATTGGAAGTACTGAGAGGGCTGCTAATTAGACAAGCAAATATCACCAGTAGGTGTAGTAAAATATTTACCAAAAAAAGACAGCGGGTTTCAGGTTTCAAAGTTGGCATTAAGAAAGCTATGTAAACAAAACCGATAAGGCTCCAGAGGAGGAGAAACAGTTTATTAATAAATATTAACAGGCACATTCAGCAGATGAAAGGTGTGGGGTAAACACGAGTTAGACGTTTCGAAGGCTAAATGTTACCAACATACTACTCAGTAAATAATACTTATCTTACTAACTGATTGCCAAGCACCTAAATTTGAAAAAACTGATAGGCCTGAAGCTGCAGAGTAAGAAGTGGCTTGTCTCTAGTCATTGATCATCTTAGGAAGGGCCAGACTGTAAAGCTGCCATAGGGAGCTAAGGGGAAGCTGGTTTTCTCCATAGGCCAATTTCTTGATCTGAGATCTTATCTGTGGTCTGGGGAAGTTAGATAATGATCCAAAGGAAATGAATTTGTTTCAGCCCTTCTTCATGCACACCCCAAGGTTGCCCACAGAGTCAAGTGAGAGGAGATCAATGAAGATCTTCCTCCTTCTGGGGTGGGATAGATGTCAAACATCCTTTGGTGATGTGGAATGAGGCCATTTCACTAGACTGAAAAGATGGCAAGGTATTTCCATTTAAATAGAAGTTTCTAGGAGAAGGGAAGTTTAAAAGGCTTGAAGGGAGGAGGATGATTGGTATGGAGTATGTGTGACTAACCCTTTTCTGTTAATTGCAACCCACAATTGCAAATTCAGTTAACAATAAGTTTGACTGTTTTCAAAGTATGTGCATAGTACACCCTGCAAAGACTCTTTCTTTCTTTGGGAAGAGCATTTCCTTTAGTGCTTTGCTGAAGAGGTAAAAAATTCTCTCTGTTTCTGTCTGTCTCTGTCTCTCATTCTCTTCATTCATTCTTTCTTTTTCTCCTCCCTTCCTTCTTCTCTTCCCATTTCTCTCCCTTCTCTCTTTTATTTCCTCCTTCCTTCCTCCCTCCCTCCCTCCCTCAAGAGAAAAATTACTGCTCTAAAGTATCGTCTCAAAAACATCAGCCAAAACACGATAAAGCCAAATTTAGGAAACCTTTTTTTTCTCTCTAAAGTCTCAGGTTCTATTTATTTGACCTAAATTGATCTCTTATATACACACCCTCCTCATTGATCCTTTTGTCAGCAATCTAGCATGGGCCTTCATCCCACCTTCATGACCAATTGTAACAGCATCATTCTAAGCCTTCTTGTTTCCACTACCTTTGTTAAAGCCTTCCCTGCTCTATATAGTTCAGTGCTGACCTAGTCACGTTTATGACAAGATGTCACATTGTCACTGCTCTGATCAAAAAGCTTCATTGGTTCCCCTTCCTTTATAAAATTCAACCATTTGTCTAATATTCAACATTTTATTATCTGATGCCCCTTACTTTCTTTATCTGCTATCACTCCCTTCCATGCATTTACTCTATCCTCCAGTCAAACTGGATTGAGTTTCTCCACCCCCCCCACCCCCCAACAAGCCTGGCCTCATAGTCTAAGTCACAAATTCTTCTATCATCAAACTTGAAAGCTATTATTTCCACAAGACTTTTTGGTGCTTCCTTTTCTTCTCTTCCAGACTCCACATAATACTTTATCTCCTATTCTTTAATCCCTTGATCTTCTAATATTATATATTATAGCCATTTTATTATTCATCGGCTTCTTCCTGGATTGTAAGTTCAATGGGGACAAGAATCTTGTTTTTTCTAATGTTGTTTCTTCTCAGTAATAAACTTGTAAATTAAGCACATACCACATGTGCTTAAAATATGTCTCTGGGATACTGAAAATCTCTATTATACCTAATTTGTGAGCATACTCCCCCAGTAATGAAGAGGGATCCTCACAGGCAGTTTTAGCTTGTTGGAAAAAATATGTGATAATCTTGCCAGAGTTTGTCCTAATCAAGGACAAATATTACCAGAGATTTTGGCCTCAAGGAAGAGCAAAACAAAATTAGGTTAACAAACATATTCACTGATATTTCTCATTGATATTTTAGAAAATCCCATTCTAGAAGTTCAGATTTTGATGACAACTGATTTATTGAATTTAATATGCTTTATTTTTTGTAGAAGATGTGGACTGCAAGAATGGGCTTTGAGGGCTGAGGATTGGATACACCTGCATTACAAGAAGTCTCTATGAAATAGGTGAATATCCAACTATGTGTTACAGAAATATTTCTAAAACATGCATATGTGTATGCACACATAAATAATTCAACTGTTCATATTTAAAATGGAGAAGCTAGTCAGTTATTTTTAAAATCAACAAAATTACCTATAAATGCCTCACAAGGGTATTCTGATGCAAAATCACATTCCAAAACAATATTTCATTACTTTAGATGAATCTATGATTTCATGATTATTAGCATTTATATAACACTCTAAGGTTTGCAAAATATTTTGCATGTTTTAGCTCATTCCATTGTCCTAACAAATTTACAAAGTAGATACTATTATTATCCACATTTTATAGATGAGAAAATTGAAGCAAGAAAGGTTAAGTGATCTTCCCAGGATCATACAACTAAGCATCTGAGACAGGATTTGAAACTCAATTCTATCCTGTCTTAAGGCTCAGAGCTGTATTGATTGGGTGAACAATGAGATCATTACTGTAAAATCACTACTTTATCCTTATCTTCCCATTGATGAGCCATTTATTTATAGCTTTCTGTAGATCTTCCATGGACATTTTATCCAATATATTGAAAATCTCTTCTGGTTCTTTTATGTCCTTCAGTTCTTCCAGTGAGAAACTGTGGAAGAGAAAAGTAGATCAGCAATATCTATCAGTGGTACTCATAGTTGGTAAAAGGATATGAGCAAATAGTTCTCAAAAGAAGAATTGCAAATATTAATAAGATAATTATCTGAATCACTAAAAAAAAGATAAATGAAAGTCAAAACAATCCTGAGATTTTTATTTCATGCCTACAAAATTGGCAAAGATGACAAAAAACAATGGGAATCAGCAATGTTGGTGGAGTTGTATAAGACAAAGTGTGCTAATACATTATTGGTGAATCTGTGGTTTGGTACTTTTGTAAGATAATTTGTAATTATGCAAATAAAGGGGCTAAAAAGTCCCTATCTTTTGACTCAGATATTCCACTACTAGCATATATCCTAAAGAAGTCACTGATTAAAAAAAGAAAGAAAAGGCCTCATTTAAGATATTTATAAAGCATTCAGTAACACAGTTTGTAGTACATAGTAGGTGTCATATTAATGCTTATTCCCTCCCCCTTCCCTGTTTATTCATCAAAATAATTATAAAATTAATTTTTTGTGATAGCAAAGAATTAAATAGATGCTTAGCTACTCAGACATCCATACTCAGATATCACCTGGACTCAGTGTATATAGAGTGTTAGACCTGGAGTCAGAAGGCTATTCTTCTAGAGTTCAAATAAATATAGTTTGAATAATAATTGATTGATGAGTTTGAATGATCCCTCCCCCCCCTTGACCCTTTTAAAATTTTCTTTTTAAAAGAAATCTTTGTTAGATGGAGTGACTCTGGAAGAAGGGGGAAAATAAAGGAGGAAATTTAGGCCATAAAAGCCAAAAAATTATAATTAAAAATTAATTTCAACATGATACCTACTATTAACCCCCACACATCCCACCACAGCCACAGCAAAAAGAATATACAGTATTTTTAGGACCCAGTTCCAGATCTGTGATTTCTCTGATAAATGAACTCACAGATTGGACAAGCCCCTCTATCATTATAGGTTGTTATTTTCTTTAAAACTTAATATCTTGAGGGCAGCTAGGCAGTGCAGTGGATAGAGCATGGGCCCTAGAGTCAGGATGACCTGAGTGCAAATCTGTCCTCAGACATTTAATAATTACCTAACTGTGTGGCCTTGGGCAAGCCACTTAACCCCATTTGCCTTACACAATCCTAAAATAAACAAACAAACAAATAAACAAGCAAATAAATAGATGGATAGATAGATAGATAGATAGATAGATAGATAGATAGATAGATAGATAAATAATTAAATGAAACTTAGTATCTTGGAGAGTTGTTCTAAAGTCCTGAAAATTTCAGTGACTTACCCAAAGCCACATAGCCAGCATGTCTCAGAGGCAAAATCCGAACTTAGGTTGTTCAGATCTAGGCTTTTAATTCCTGCCACCCCCCCCCCCAATAAAACATAACAGCAAAAAATAATAAATCAGCAAACCTTTATACAAATATGCTTAATGATATTAAATTGACTGCTCCTTATGATACTTGCCAACAAGTATCAAGAAGATTCTGAAATTCTATGAAAGGGCAAAAATCAAGAGCAGAGATTGAAAAGGTCAGCTGCCTTCTAAAAGTGCATCCTATTCATTCTGACTTATTTTGGGATGACATTCAAGGATTGTTAGTTAAAAACTGGCAATAATTTGGGTTATGCTGAGTTCTTACTTTGCCTTGTCTTATTTAAGAAACCATCACAGAAAGATGAACAGAAATAATGATGCAAGGATATCAGCGTCAACTCAGTGGGTCTTAATCATGACATGAGTAATGGGTGCTGAGTAATGCTGACAGTTTTAGCAAAAGTGATGAGAGGGATTTTTTTTAATATAAGTAGGTTTAATGTCATGCTGAATATAGGTAAGCAGCATTTTAAAGACTGAGTTTGCCAACAGATGCTTTTTAAAACACAACCTAGTGAACAGATAGAATTGCACTATATTCCAGGATATGAAAACAACCTGTCTTGACTTTTTAATAAACATCCACAAAGTAATTTCTAATACAGTGGAACATGGCATATCCTTCCTTTTTATTCTGAAGTAGCTTGCAAAATCTTCCCTGAGCTGTCTTTCTGGAGGGAATAGAACAAGAGATGCAAATTAAATATCACCTGGGCCCACGTAGTTTCTATTGGAACAAATAGGAGATGGATGTGGTAACATCTGGTGCTTATATTAAAGGGCTTCCATTTGAAGAAAGAAGACGGAAAGATGGAAAAAGAAGGGAGATGTGCGGAGGAAACAGGGCCCTTTGCCAGAGTAGGATCTTTTGCCAGAGAAGTCCTAGATTTATTACCTGTTCACTGGTTTGAGAGCTTTCCTAAAGAAAGCAACACTAGAAACAAGGAGCCAGACATGGCTAGAGTCAAATGATTGGGACAGGTTTCCATGAATCAGGGCCTGGAAGGATGGGGGCTCAGGAGAGTGAGGAGGCAGCTGGCAGGCCAGAGATGGAACAAAGACACGTCTAAACCCAAAGGGCTACAGAGATCTCTGTGCTGCTCCTCAGATCCCAGTTTGGACCTGACCACCAGTACCTTAAGTTATCATGTGGAAGTAGTCATTTCCCTAGCACTGTACTTGATTCAGAAAACCTAAGTCCAAATCTTTCCCCAGACCCTTCTGGCTTTATAACCCTGGGCAAGTAATTTAGCTTCTCTCATTCTCAGTTTCTTCATCTGTAAAATGGGAATAAACAGAAGCTATCTTACAGGGTTGTTAAAAGGATTAAACGAAATGACAAATGTGCAGTACTTAGTAAACTTTAAAGTGTTAAATAATGCTGATGCTGATGCTTTTTGTTTTAATTAAATACCTTGCTATTTGGAAGGGGAACTTTCCTTTAGTTCTAGCATTTAGAATACTATGTCCGTGGAGTCATTTTGGGCAATGAGGAAACAAGAACAAAACAAAAAATGCCATCTTCCCCTCAAGGAGCTTGAATTCTAGTGGGGGAAGGAATACATTATACCCATGCATCAACATGCATAGAGTATGGGCTGAGGGAGCATTCCCATTGACCATCCCTTTCCTATCTCTTCAAGGGTGTTCCAGAATACTTGGTCCATGTGGTATGCCCTGTATCCTTCACCCCACACCCCTTTGTTTCTGAGCTCAATCATCATCTTTTTTTAAAACCTTGATTATCTACACAAAGAATAACCTCTGAGAAATGAGACTGTTTACCAGATACACATGAAGACCTTGTGATACTTTATAATCACTCTTATTCCATCTCATCTAAGCTTCAGACCTGTAATTTCAGATACCAAAAGACATTCTCTCTCTGGACATCCTACTATCATCTAAGTATCAAGCACTCAAAGTCAAGTTCAATGTCCTGTTTCCTTACTTCCTTGGTTCTGTTAGTCATAAGAATGAACTGTATAATCTGAAATAATTTTAGGAAGAAATTATTACATTACTTGGTAGAGAAGACAACTAGAAATTCCTGGTCCAGTCTTAAAGGTTTTCATTTTATATATATATATATATATATGTCAGAGAAGAATACCAGCACAAGTCAAAGTTAAACTATTTTGTAGAGAGGGCAAATCCTAGTAAAAATCCACAAAGAAATATGAAAATATAAACATTCAAATAAAGGTTGTTTCAGATAGAGCATTAATGTCAAATTTGGGTAACCCAAAATCAAACATATAGACCTGGAAGGCATCCTAGCATTTCTTAAAGCCATCCTGCTTTCTCTGCTGGAGGTCTCTGAGGTCAGGATTAGATAAGTTTTACCCACATAGAGGTAGGTTCAAAGAATATTAATAAATGATATTATTATATTTTTATCTAAAGTTTCTATCTTCAACTTGTCCATGACCACTATTATGGGACTAAGGCACTAACCTGAATGGCATAACTGAATAGTGGGGCATTTATTTCGGTCTGAGTGGGTTAGAGTAGACTTCTCAAATTATTTGAATGGATGAATGTCTAGGAAGAGGGACATATTTCCATTCAAGTGGGTTGGGATGATAGCTTAATACCGGTTAGTAAATCGGCCTTCCTTGGACTGCAGAGTCAGGACTGAGCTGGGCAGATTATTTGGTTGACTTGCATTTTCTCATCAATGGATGCTGCTATTTGAATTGGATAATTGGGAATTGATGATTACTTTAAAATTCTCCCTAGAAATTTCTGCTTTAACAATCCTCTATATGCACTATACTTTCCCTTTTTCATCTTGGTCAAGTCCTGTGCTACTCTCCCCATAGCACATCATTTAGTGGTGTAAGCAAAGATTAGTCACCATTTTTGGTTCATCTTCCAAGTCAAAGCCACTAATCCACTTTTATGACTGGAACAAGTTCTATCCTCCCTTTCATCAATTCATGATCCTTTTATTCCTTCCATCTATTGCAAAATCTTCCCTTTACTATCACCAACTCATGTCTGTAGAACTTTTGTCATCTAGGGACTGTCTTTTGGAATATATAGCCATTGTTATCTGTGTTTGTCTCATCTCTCTGCCAAATATTCAGGTTCATGACTTCTCTGTAAAGTGTCACACTTTGGGAAAACAATGAGTTGGTGGCAATAAAAATAAACTTGGGGAGAAAACATTTCAGATACTATGCATGTAGTAGACACCTAAGATACACTGTTACTTTAGTCTTTGGTTGAACTAGTAAATCGTTGTTTGTCCTTTATTCATGAAGAAGACCCGTGCAAGTGAGTTGAATTTAAATGTTTAAAGTCACTAACCTCACCTTATCTCCAGATATGGGTCAGGAGGATTGGGTATGACCCTGAATTAGTCCTTGAAATATGTCCAGATATTATCTGCCTGAATTCATTAAAAATATCATGTCCAAGTTTGGGGTAAGTCAACATTTATCCATCATAATGTCATCATTATGTGTTGTTTGATAGGGTAATGATATGTCTTCCAAATGGTTATGGAACTGGAAGAACTAACAGCTGATCCAGAAATTGCTCAATCAGAACTGAATACATATTCAAAAGGGGAATCCAACCCTTCACTCTTCTCTTTCCATTGTAGCTTGAGGAGGCAGGATTATGAGTTGTTTCCAAGAGCAGGTAGAAGAAGGAGGATGACTGATCTATCTAATATCTAACTGTGATGGCTGTGAGCACCTAATAGCCTCTGTCCTCTAATAAGGGATAGATATTTATTCTTTCCCCATTCCATGTAAACAAATATTCCTATGTGGATGTGATCAGGTAGCTATCTTGTAAGTTGGGGAAATCCAAAGATTCCATCAGAGGTCTTGCACTGGTGAGCAGAGAAGATGGTAGTAGCCAGCGCTGGTTATGGAAGTGTCTGCAGAGAGAAAGAGAGAGAGGAGTCAAATACTCAGAGTGAGGGCAGCTTTAGAAAATGTGTTACTTCATGCTGGAGAAAAATGCTGACTATAAACTTTAGAAAGGCATTGATCCTCAGAGACACACTGAGAGCTGTATTTGAGGGAATTTTGTGAAGACTCTACAAAGGGAAATAACTTCCAAGGCCAGGAGTGGTAGGTACCCTGGGGTATGTCATTGAATGTGTAGCAATTAGCCTCCTTAGGGGAAAATATATATATATATATATATATATATATATATATATATATATACACATATATATGTATATATATACATATATATGTATATGTGTATATATATATTTAAAACAAAAGTATAAATCTATATTAACAATACTTTCCTCACCACTTTCTTTTAGTTTTTTTTTTTTTAGGTTTTTGCAAGGCAAATGGGGTTAAGTGGCTTGCCCAGGGCCACACAGCTAGGTAATTATTAAGTGTCTGAGACCGGATTTGAACTCAGGTACTTCTGACTCCAGGGCCGGTGCTTTATCCACTGTGCTACCTAGCCGCCTCCCACCACTTTCTTCTCTCAAGAATCAACAAAACAATAAATTGGGACCTAATTTGTTGTTTTTCCTGTTGTCTCAGGTATAGATGCATACAATTTTAACTATCAGCTCTCAAGGTTCAGTTTCAGCTGGGTCCATCACAACTCTGGGCCCATTTTGCTACAGATGTTTACCACCTACCTCTCTCTGTCTTTATACTTTAAATCTGAATAAAGCTAGATTGGATTTTCTCTTTCTAAATAAAATCTAATTTGGTAGCTTTTACATTTTGAGGATATGTTAATTTGAAATAGGTTCTATTTATTTCATTTTTCTTCCTGTAGAATTTACTTCTTTTTTCTTACTTCTACCGATCCATCCATATACATAGAAATTTGATTTAGCTTCAAGAGATCCACTTTTTTTCCTTCTTCCTTAGTGTCTAATTTTAGCTCTTTAATCTCATTTCTCTTAAATTTTAAGAAAAAACACATCCCCTTGTCCTCGAAAGAATACTCCTTTTCAAAATGAAATTATGATTTTAAAAGATCCATCATTTATTTAAGCCTAGTATCTAACTCAAGGGACAAAAATCTTACAAAACTGTGTTCCAGTCACAGTTTTAACACTCTTGTTGAGACTCTGCCCTTATTTCCACACCCCAATCCCTTAAGGCTTTGTGATTTGTTACCATGGAGAAGAAGGGGAAGTTGCAAATTTAGAGGGGAAGATGGGTTTTCTTTAATCACTTTCTTTCCCAAGCTGATTTCTTCCTATGAGAGCTGTGGGGCACACTGGTGCTTTTATTGCCATGGGGAGACTCAGTGAATGAATATATGGGGTTGGGAGAGATGATGAAAATAGGGCAGTGCTCATGAATTTCCAGAATTATCTAAAAGTTTATTAAATGTGGGTGGTGTCATCTTTCTAATAAGGTGTTGGCTTCTACATGGTGTAGTGGATAGAGTACCAGCCCTGGAGTCAGAAGGATCTGAATTCAAATCCAGTCTCAGATACTTAATAATTACCTAGCTGTGTTACCTTGGGCAAGTCACTTTGCCTCATTGCCTTGAAAAATTAAAAAAAATGTGGTTGTTGTCATCATTCTAATAAGGTGTTGGCTTCTGCATGTTATAGTGGATAGAATCCTAGCTCTGGAGTCAGGAGGACCTGAGTTCAAATCCAACCTCAGACACTTATTAAGTACCTAGCTGTGTGACCTTGGGCAAGTCACTTAACCCCATTGCCTTGAAAAAATAAAAAAAATGTAGGTGGTGTCATCATTCTAATACAGCAGTGACTTCCTCATGGTGTAGTGGATAGAGCACCTGCCCCAGAGTCGGGAGGATCTGAGTTCAAATTTGACCTCAAACACTTAATACTCATTAACTATGTGACCCTGGGCAAGTCACTTAATACTAATTACATCATATTTAGGGTCATTTCCAGTCATTCTGATTCATATCTGGCCACTGGACCCAGATGGCTCCAGAGGTAAAAGTGAGACTAGTGATTTTGCGCAGCACCCCCTCACTCAAATCCAATTTACTTGTTTGTCATGGTATCACCTTCTAATGTTCTTGGAGAATGAAGGACAAACATCACCAGTATAGACTTTTTCTCTGAGAGGAAGAGAGGGAATGGTATTTATTAAGAGCCTACAATATATCAGGTACTATGCTAAGCTCATTACAAATATTATTTTATTCAATTTAATATAGAATACCTATTGTTGGGAGGGGTGCTCCTCAAATTTTACCCAACTAGGGCTGCACTCAGAACTACTCTGCTTTATATTGCCCACCCATTACTATAATATAATGTTAATTCGTCTCATTTCATTTGGGATAGTCCTTCCTCAGCACAAATAGCAAACAGTAATATAAAATATAGTTAATAAATAAAAATATAGTTAAATTGGTATAGGGGATGGGTCAGAAATTCATTGCTTCATGAAAATAAAGAGGAAATAACTACAGAGAGAAAAAATGTAAAGATGAATACAGTTTTCTAATTTTCAGGTCCCCAAAGAAATCCTACATCGAGGTCTCCTTGTGGTTTGGAATTTTCAAATGCTCAGTGCCTCCAGCCTATAAACTCTGGCATATTCTACTGTAAAACTTTTAAAAAAAACAAACTTGGTTATTAGTCCACCACTAGACTGTGGGTCTGTGATCCAAGAACCAGTCTTTCAAAATTCTGCTCATCCCCAAGAAGGGCTTGGTGATACATTTTTTCAAACAGCCACTGCAACTGGAGAAGGGCATTAACAAAGCCAAGGAAGGAATGAAATCTTTGTCTCTGAAAGGAGTACCTACACAAAGAAACAATTTCCTGGGATCCTAGGCTCCGGGGTACAGAAGGATCTAGGTCTCTAGACCGTCTCCCTCACTTTCCTTATAAGAGGGAATACCTTGGTTAGATTTCAGCCAAAGCTAAGTCTGCCAGAACTCTGAGACTTTGTAATGTTAAAGGAAAAGTCTTCAGGTGTAAAATAGATATTCCCTACCTTGAAAATGTGGGAAGATTGAATAACTTAATTGCATATGAAGAAGCCAGCTTCCTGGGTTTTGACTGCATTCATAGCTTTGTCCTTTGCCATTAATCTACTGTAGATTTTCAGAGGAGTATGGAAAATAGAAATGATTGAACTGAAAGTGGCTCCAGAATATGAGACTTTTTAGAGTAGAGGAGGCCAGACTTCTTCCATCTCCTAATTGGAGGAGACAAACCAGCTTCTTGGGCTAAAAAGAGAGTGGTCCGAACCCAGGGGCTCTATAGTGAAAACTGGAGGAAGGCTGCACTTGCTCATCTAAGAGTCAATCCAAGCACCCATCCAGTAGAGACCCAGCTCCCTGGGAAAAGCCCAAGAGACCCATTCCCCCCAGGAACCAGTGCCCAGGATTGCCCATGGATTGCCCAGCATCACCCAGAGTCCCACAGTTGACAGTTGAGCTTTTGACTCAGTTAAGTTTTGAGAGAGAGAGAGAAAGAGAGAGAGAGAGGCAGAGAGACAGAGAAAGACAGAGACAAAGACAGAGAGATGCAGAGACAGAGAGAGAGAGAGAGACAGAGAAACAGACACACACACACGGACTGACAGAGAGAGAGAGAGACAGGCAGACAGACAGACAGACAGAGATGAAGAAAGAGTGAGAAATAGAGAGACAGGTAGACAGAGGGAGAGATAGATAGATAGATAGATAGATAAATAGATAGATAGATAGATAGATAGATAGATAGATAGATAGATAGAGACAGAGAGACAGAGAGACAGAGAGACAGACAGAGACAGACAGAGATAAAATGACAGCAAGACAGACAGAGACAGAGAAGGAGAGAGACAGAGACAGGCAGAGACAGAGATAGAGAGGGACAGAGAGACAGAAACACAGAGAGACAAACAGTGACAGAAAGACAGACAAAGATAGAAAGGCAGAGAGACAGAGACACAGACACAGACAGACAGAGACACACAGATACACACATATGAGAGAGAGAGAGAGGGAGAGAGAGAGAGACAGACAGACAGACAGAAAGACAGATAGAGAGACAGAGAAGGAGAGAGAAAAGAAGGCAAAGCCCTGTGTCACCCCTGGCCAGGCCTCTTGCTGCCAGCCCCAAATAATCACCTGCCATTCCTTCAGCTTCCCTCTCTAGTCCCCTCCCCAGGGTCACCTAACTCTAGGGGAAGACTCTACCCCGAGGCCAAATCCCTGAGGATCTTGCTAGCAGAAATTAACTCATTCATGAATGATTAACAAGCTCCGGTGTCATATCCTCCCAATCCAGATTTTCTAAATCTTAGGCTGTCATTATTTAAATCTGTTCTCCATCCTCCTCTCAACCCACTCCCCAACAAAAATCTATCCCATAAGTAAAGATCATTTCAGAATTGTATTTATGTCCCTGGTTGGGGGTGGCGTCTGTGAGGGAGGATAACTTTGATAAAGAACTAAGCAATTCTTTAGAAAAAAAGAACTAAGCAAATCCATTGACTGATTATTAATTTTTAATTTAATTTTTAATTTATAGATTAAAATAAGCATTTCTATAACAGAGTATAATAAAAAAAGATGATTGTATGCAAAACTGAAAATCTATTATGTTCAACCTACTAATCCTTTTAAATATGTAATAAAGTTGTCATGTGAATTTCCATATTTTTCTTCCCTCACCTGTACCCTATCATTAGATATAAATAGGTGTATATATTATATATATAATTCACTTGCATACACACATTCATGTAAACATATATAATATATGTACATAATATGCACATAAATTTGATTAATTGCATATTTTTATTTAACTTTTCTTTGACTGATTGTGAAGGAGAAGACCCCCTACTTGGTGGTGCTGGTGGGGGCGCTTGGGAGGATACACATTATCTCTTTTTCTGGCAATACGAAAACTAGCTCAGAGGTGATCTGACTTAATCATAGTCACACACCAAGACACTGTCAGAGACTAGGCTTTTGACTGTCAATCCAGTTTTCTTTTGTGATAATAGCAATAGCTTGCAACTCACAAGAAAATTCAATTCATTATTCTTCTCATCCACAAAATCCCAGAGATCAGGACTATTGTTGCTTTTGTTTTATGTAAGAGGAAGAATGAGACTCAAAGTGTCAGAGTGTAAGTTAAAGTGATTTAGTGACCATTACAGCAGTGGCATTTGAACTCAACTCTCTCTCTCTCCCTCCAATTCCTCCAGTACTCTATCCTCTAAATAATATTGTCTCGTCAAACCCAGATGTGGTGGTGGTACATGTAATTTTGAGGAAGGGTTAAGGAAAAAGAAGATAAGAAACAAACACTATTCCTCAGATACGTTGAACCAGAAAGCAGCAATATCAAAAAGTGACTGGCTAATTATTTTGTTTTAACTTGATCTCTCTCTCTCTCTCTCTCTCTCTCTCTCTCTCTCTCTCTCTCTCTCTCTCTCTCCATCTATATATATATATATATATATATATATATATATATATATATGAAGATAATAGACTGAGATCTGTTTAGGAATAATTTTTTTAAATTTCATATCAGTTGCTATTTTGAAAATTGAGTTCTTTCAAAAGTAATCAGCAGAACAGTATCTGGCTAAGTTATTTTGTTTTAACTTTATCTCTCTATATATGTACATATATGTATATGTGTGTATATATAATACACGTATATGCATATATAAATATATATGCAAGAAGATAATAGACTGAGATTCATTTAAGAATAATTTCTTTTAAATTTCAGATCAGTCGCTAATTTGAAAATTGAGTTCTTTCTATAAGAATCATTTCTACAGGCATACTAATGGGCTCTTAAAAAGCCCACCTAGATTTGAGGATGCAAAATGGAGCCTGGACTTGAAAGATACCCATTCGGAATCTGCTTCCTGTCACAAGCAATAGAAACTAGAGACAGACCAGACAACCCAAACTGATTAATTCATTTGTTTTGAAGTGTGAGCTCACAGTTACCTTTAACTCTCTCTCTCATGGTTCTCTTCCAAACATACTGATTTGTTTTATCTGAGCTGCAGAGACAGAATAGCTTTCAGGGGGTTGGCAGCCCAGATTCCAGCAGACACTGACTCTTTTCTGGGTCTTTCAGGGAACTGAACACCCATGTCTTTTGGTGGATTGTACCAGACCTCTTATTCCTTGCTTTCTGCCAATCAAAACTACTGGCTTCCCGCTTTGAAAGTCTTTCACATCAGTTCCTGGGTCCCTGCCAGGATTAAGCCAAGCAATAGAATTCCTGCTGCAAAATTTGTGTTGCTATGCCTCCCACTGAGTTTAAATCCCTATCAAAGATGAAATTCTTTAATATTGTATCCAGTGGGGGTTCGTTTACATTCTGTTTGAATTTTAGCCTTTTTCTGGTCACATGTAATACTTTGATAAACTGACATGGAAGCAGTTATAATTTATTTTAATGAATGTGGAATTTTACATCTATACTTTTAACCTTATTGAGACAGATACACATCTATTCCAGCTGATTACCATTTGTCAGATGGATGCAGTCTTCAGGGGATCTGTTGCTGTTTTAGTTATAATTAAGAGGTGGAGTTACGGTCTCCAGATCACCTTTATTTGGAGTTGGATAATATTCCCTGTGGCCTCTTACTATAAATATAGCTCTGTGTGTATGTGTGAGTATATATGTGTGTAATTGGATAGATTACAGAATCAGAATTTCAGAGATGAAAGGAACCTCAGAGGTCATTGAGTTTGAAGCCCTCACATTACAGATCAGGAAACTGAGGTCCCAGAAAGATGATGTGTTTAGCCCTAGGTCACTGCTCTAGCAAGTAGCACAGGCAGCATTTTATTTTTTTTTTATTTTATTTTTTTTAGGTTTTTGCAAGGAAAATGGGGTTAAGTTACTTGCCCAAGGCCACACAGCTAGGTAATTATTAAGTGTCTGAGACCAGATTTGAACCCAGGTACTCCTGACTCCAAGGCTGGTGCTTTATCCACTATGCCACCTAGCCACCCCTTCAGGCAGCATTTTAAATGGTTTCTTGGATGCCAACTCCATCAGATTGATTATTTCTTGGAGTTTTGGTTCTCTTAGATTCCTAGGACCAGTTTCCTCCTTGCTCAGAAGTTGCAGCATCTGATCAACATTTTGTCAAAGGTCTGATCCATTTTTCAAACCTAAGAGTTTGAATGTCTGGTGTGTCAGACAAAGAGGCAGGTGGAGAAATCAAAGTGGATTTCCTTTTCCCAATAATAAGGAATTGGCCCTCCTTTTCAGTAATGGCTTTGACTGGAAAAGATTATATAGTGTGTGTTCTCCAAACTGTAATAGAGTGCTTCATTTCCCCATAATTTCTTAAGCTAGAAGCCAAAACAATGTTTTTCTGGGCCTAAGCGCATTGCTTGATCTTGCAAAGTCTATTTCATGGTCTGCTAGATTCTAATGGAGATGGCTGGTAATGAGATAACATTTATTTATATAGAAAATAAATTTACTGCATAGTGCATAAAAGTTAGAAGCAAATAGAAGCAACCAGATTTTAGGAATACACAGGCAAAAGCAGCAGTGCTTCTAATTGATCTGTCCTGCAAGCAAACCACAGCCATGTAGTTAGAGAAATATAGGCACAAGCACCTTCATGTCAATGTACACTTTCTATGAATCTAAGTATGGGAGGATAGTGGTAATGGATGGTGGCTGTGGGCTTTAAAACAATTTAATATCCAAAATTCTGTTGTTTGTTCCTGGGAAATATTCATGAACCCCTTATTTTCTCTGGTACTGAAATACACTGAAATCAAGATCCACAAATACCTGTCCTCCTCAGTGGACTAAACCATAAGAGGAGAGACCGGCAGACTTTTAGGAATTCTCTTAAAGTGTGTGGTGGAGGTGACCTTGATACCCAAAGGGTTAATAAGATTTCAGACTGCCAGCTGAGCTGCAGTAGGCTTCCTGCCGAAAGCTGTGTGGTAAATTATTGCTGCATTGCAGATTACAGTTTAATTCTTTGGGGGAAAAATGTCCTGTACCCTCAGTCCCCTGCGGATGTCTCAGCTACAAAATTTATGACTGTACTCAATCTACTATGAATAACTAGAAAGACATTTGATTAGAGAAAGCTTCTAATGGTATTGTTTGCTCCCTAGAATGTGTATGTCTTGGTCTACATTAATGAATGCTCTGAAAATTATTCTCTTTTCTGACAAAGGTAGCCTTGTTTTAAAAAAGGCAAAGAGAATTTCAGATAAATCATGCTAACTTTCCCAACTAGACATACCCCAATAGTGCTGCACAATTTTCATTTGTCATATTGGATCCTAGGAATATAGGTTTAGAGTGGGAGGGTGTTGGGGGATGTGATCTTGGGCAAGTCACTTAACCTCCATTGACTTGATCTTCCTTATGTGTAAAACGAAGGGATCGGACTGGATGGCCTTTCTAATTCTGGGGATATTATTCTTTGTTCCTACTTTAGTGACCATAGCAGTCCACCTGTTCAATTTTCTGCTGAAGACATCAAGTAGCAGAGAGAGTGGAGCCATTTATCAAAGCAGAAAGGCCAAAGTATTGAGTTTATATTCCTCTTCCTTTATTCACCTATCTCTTCTGAAGCTCTAGGAAAGCCGTTCCCTATTAGTCTTTGTTGTCCTCTTTCTCCAAGGGAATAATTTCAGATCATATTCACTAGAAATACTTTTGAGTCAGTTAATGAGTTTGTTGTCTTAACCAAACTTATTGGTTAGGAGAACCTGATCAACTTAATGATGATGATGATAATATAATTATAACTAATATTATATAACACTTAAGGATTTATAAACATGTTATTTCATTTGATCCTCATGAGAGCCCTTTGAGGTAGATGTAATTATTATTCCCATTTTATGAGTGAGAAAACCAAAACTGAAAGAGGCTATGACTTGTCCAGGTTCTCATAGTTCTTATGGTGTCCAAGCTTGGACTTGAACTCAACTCTTCACTTCAAATCTAGCATTTTATACATTGTGCCATCTCACTGCCTATTGGATAAGAACAGTTTGAGAGACTTTGACTGCTTCTCTCTTTGAGCAGTGTGAACATGCTCATCAATCCTCATGGAGAGAATTGAAGCTATCTCTTGGGTCTGGGTACCTGTTGTTCATCACTTCCATTATTATTGAATCTGAATGATTGTCTCATTATCAGGGAATATCTTGGGGAGTTGCTGTTGTGGTGGAGTCATTCTCTTTGGACTGGACCTATGAAAGGAAACAGGCAGACCTGCCTCATCCCTTGGAGAAATATACAGTAAGATCTGAAGTGAGAACCTGAGAACAAACTTGCATTCTAAGCAAATGGAAGTGTTTGAGAGTAAAACCTTCACATTGGTTTAACCCATTCTTACTGTGTTTCCTATTCCAAGGAATCTCAATTTGCTGCTTTCATCACATCGATCAGGGCCTCTAATCATTTCTAAAGTACCTATACTGTGCTTTACAAATATTATTTCATTTGATCCTCTGTGAACTATTTAAACTATTTCAGTTGATGTATTTAAGTATATATGATTTCCTTTGTGATATTATGCATTTGATTCTATGCTTTTAAAAATATAATTTGAAGAATAGATCTACAGGTCTAATTAGATGACCAAAGGGATGAGGAAACTGAGGTCCAGAAAAAGGAAGTGACTTGTCCAATTCACAAAAGTAATAAATGCTATAGGTCATATTTGAAACCAGATCTTTCAAATACCAAGTCAGCCTTTTACCTCTTTCTACAGCTCTCTTTGGAAGGACTAGTCAGGAACCAGCTCTCTCATTCCCTGAAAGCAATTTCATAGGAGTTGCTGGAGTATGAAAAGCCTGTGTTATCAGAGTCTTCTTGGACTGGGAATCACTATGTCCAATGGCCGTAGTATTTCAAAAGGGAAGGGACACTGGAAGTCTTTGAGTTCAATTACCTCAGGAGAATGAACTCTGAACACTTAGTTTCTTGCTGAAGGTAACAAAAAGCAAAATAAGGTTTGGAGCCCAAGATTTCCAACATCAGATTCAGTGCTCTTTCCATGATGTCTTGATACATCTTTTTTTTTTTAGATTTTTGCAAGGCAAATGGGGTTAAGTGGCTTGCCCAAGGCCACACATGTCTTGATACATCTTGATACATTTCTTTTCACCCCATCTTTTCACCCCTCTCCATTGATTCAACTTTTCTTCCCCACTCTGTCCCAAGGGGCAAAAACAAGAGGAAGCAAACTTTAGGGGTTTCAGAATATTTACTATTATTTCATATTAATGGGTCCATAAATTTCTTGTTTGAATTTCCTGGAATAAATAACAAGGTTTCCTATATCATTTTTATCTCTGAGCTTTCTAATCATAAAATGTGCCATTTGAACTCATCTTCTGAACTCATCATCTGTAAATTTATCTATTTATCTATTCACTCATTGATTTATTTATCTATCTATCTATCTATTTTTCTTTCTTTATTATTTATATATTACTGGATAATAAGCATGAAAAAATGTTCATAGTCTCAAATAGGGTTTTTGTCCTAGCTATGATACCAACTAACTACACCATCTTGGGAAAGTCACTGCTTATTTAGACCATATTTCTCCGTCTGTAAAATAAATGCATTGGACTAGATGAGGTCTAAGTTTCCTTTCAAATTTCAATCTGTGACTCTATGACTAAGTGATCTTGAAAGTTCCTTCTAACTCTGAAACTATGATCCTATGGATAAATAACCTTAAAAACTTTCTCTGATTCTAGGATTGTGATTCTATTTGTCGAATTTCTCTTTTTGTTTCCTTAAAGAGGAAGGAAAAGAAGAATGTATGTCTCCTGTTCCATCACTGGGGTTTTATTACAGCTGATGGATTAGATGTTCATTGTTTTTAGACATAATTGCCTAAGCAGTGAATAAAAAGGCTCTTTTTTAGGGCTTCAGGATAATAGATCTAGAATCCATTTGGAAGAGACATCAGAAGCCATCTATCTAGACTTCTCATCTTACAGATGAGAAAACAGAAGATGAGAAAAGTTAAGTGATTTGTCCAAAGTTATATATTCATTGTCAGGAGTATCATCTAACCCTATGTTCTCCAGCTCCAAAGCCAATACCTTTGGGGAACTGCTGCTAATAAATTTCCCTTTGGGAGCCCCCCTCTCTCTCCAGTTGCATGTATAGATTGAGAATTATTTTTTGAATGGAAATTTAATGAAATAGAAAACTTTCATGCATTCCTGATGAAAAATTCACACATGAATAGAAAATCTGACAGTCAAACACAAGAATTAAGAGAAACATAAAAAGGTAGACAGGGAAAATTCATAAGGGATATAATAAAGTGAAACTATTTAGATTCATATATGTAAAGATGATGAATGTTTTGTCCTAGAGAGTGCTTGGGACACAGAAACAACATTAAATGACTTATTCAGAGTCACACAGTCAATATATATATCAGAAATGAAATGCTTGTTCTTTTTGTTAGTGGGGATTTAAATGAAGATCTTGAATATCATCATGCTCTGAAACCATCCCAGTGGCAACAACTGTCCTATATATGAGCGATTCTCAGTGGGAGTACCAGGGGACGACTCCAGGTTCCTGGCTTAATGATCACTAGACACTTTGAGAGAATTTACATCTCAAATGAGAGAGAAGAAACACACCTCCCAGTCACACATGAATACAGAGAAACAGTCACCCAAGAGAAGATCCTTTGTCTCCTTTTGTTGGCAAAGGAGAAAACTGTCTATGGATTCAAGAGGGAGGGAGGGAGAGAGAGAGAGAGAGAGAGAGAGAGAGAGAGAGAGAGAGAGAGAGAGAGAGAGAGAATATGAGAGAACTGGAAATTGAGAGTTAGGTTATAAAGAACTCAGAACAAGGAGTGAAAAAATTTCTAGGGCTGCATTTCCTTACTTGCAAGCTGATTTATAACACATTTTCCTACATATATACTTTCCTCCTACTGTACCTCAGAGATTGTGACGACTTTTAAGCAGTTGCACTGTGAATTTGTCAGTATATCCATGTTTACAATAACAATAATTGCCATTTACAAAGGGCTTTAAAGTTTGAGGAACATCTTAAAAATGGTATCTCAATTTATCCTCACAACAACTCTGAGAGATAGGTAATATTACTGACCCCGTTTCATGGATAAGGAAACTGAGTGTGATTAGATTTCCCAGTTTCACACAGTTAGGTGTCTGAGGTAGGATTCATTCTTGGGTTAATCTGACTGGAGGTTCAGTGCTCTATCCATTACTCCACCTAGCTGCTTCTGCGGGGAATGTTATAATATCTTATTATATATATTATATATTATATATTATATAACATTATATGTTATATATTATATGTTATATATTGTGTTGTCTTTTTTTTAGAAATTTTTTTAGTTTTTTTTGAAAGGCAAAATGGGGTTAGGTGGCTCGCCCAAGCTAGGTAATTATTAAGGGTATTTGAACTCAGGTACTCCTGACTCCAGGGCCAATGCTCTATCTACTGTGCCACCTAGCCACTCCTAGAAATATTTTAAAATAAATTATTATTGATTTTTTTGTTTTATATCTCCTACATTTCCCCTTGTATTACTCTTCATTCCCTTTCCCTGAGAGCCATCTTATATAACAAAGAATTGTACTAGGTGATTTTTAATGTGAAGCACATCAGTGGGGGTTCCTGAGCTAGAATGTTAATAGTGGGTACTCATGATAGGTATCCATTAGATCAATAGGAGTAGCAGCCACCCTTTAGGGACCCTATTTGAGAGTGTAAGACAAGATGAAAGAGTAATAAAGAAAGATTGTTATATTTATTGCTTATCCCTATTATCTAGAGATCAGGTGCCTTGCAATGTGCCAGCATATGAGAATTAAAAAAAAAGATAAATAAGACAGATCCCTTAATCACATAAATGGGAGTTTACTGTACTTAAAAACTGCAGGTTATTCTGAAGCAATTTTTGTTTTAAATTAAATCTGTGAGCTAAACAGTCAATGCAAGCTGTCAAAATTTTCAAAAGAAAATCAGTCTGATTTTTCTAGCAAAATGTAGCTCCACCTTTAATTTTGAGCTGAGCTAGGTACCATTTGACTGTACCTCACAGAGTAAAATTGTCATGGTGTGCAAAGCATTTAAAAAATCATTGCAAGAGATTTTTTTCTGCCTTAAAATGAAATCTATTTTTTACTAAAAATCTAATCCATTCTTAATATTTTATTGATCACCATAAATGCTATATATAATGATTCAGACCATCCTATTATAAATGCTCTTTGAATTTCTCCTTCATCAACCAGTCTTATGTAATCAAACTTTCAAAAACCTATTTATTTGAAATTGCCAGTGGTTGTACTCCAAAGGGGAAAGAATAGTTATTATGAAAAGATCTTTTTACCTCCAGGGCTTGCTATGTTGTACTAGTGAGAAGTAAAGAATTATATTGTCAGTTTATTATCTAGGTAACTCCAGATGGAATAATTGACTAGTTACCAAAACAAACATAAGCCCCCGACCCCCAAATTCAACTATGATGACCACAACATCAGCAATTTCTCTGCGAGCTCATTACTTGGGAATATTTATCTGTAAGGCTACACAAGGTTATGAATTTGAAAAACAGTAACAGAAGGCATCACAAGATTCCAGAAGAGAAGTGAGGAATAACATCTCACATGGTACATGCAAGAAAATGTTGTGTGGTATGGTAGAAAGAATGCTAGATCCTGAGGCCATGTGTTCAAGTCCCATCCTCTGAGATATAGTGGCTACTGTGGTATTGGACAAATTTCCTCTTTTCTCTAGCATTTTAATATGATGGGTTTGGATCAGATGATCCATAAGGTCTCTTCCTGATGTGAAGAAATATTCTTTTTTTTTTTAGATTTTTTTCAAGGCAATGGGGTTAAGTGGCTTGCCCAAGGCAACATGGCTAGGTAATTATTAAGTGTCTGAGGTCGGATTTGAACCCAGGTACTCCTGACTCCAAGGCTGGTGCTCTATTCACTGCACCACCTAGCCGCCCCAAGAAATGTTCTCAATTGATTTTTCCATTTTTTATTCTTACTTGTGGTTTCATTGGTTTAGGAAAATCTCAATGAGAGAGATTCCATCACCCATGTCTTTCAACATCTACTCTGCAAGAGAGTCCCTGGAAGCACTATGAAACAAGTGACTTAGTTGGGATCACAAAATTAGTAGGTATGTAACAGAAGTAGGACTTGAGACCAGACCATCTTCTTCACTATGAGGCTGGCTCTTTATCTACTATCTGCTACATCTCACATCTTTTAGTTTTTAAGAGATTGCTAGTTTTGGGCAAGGAAATTGTATTTTTTTTTAACTAAAAATGTACTTTCTGACAATGTGTATATCTCATCTCATTTTACTTTCAGAACCATGTAGGTAGCTTATTATTATTATTATTCCTACTTTACAGATGAAGAAATTGAGACTCAGAAAGTTAAAACAAATTGCTCAGTTACCCAGTCTGGAAATATTGAGATTTCATTCTAACCTGAGTCTTTTGACATCGTCATTTCCCATCTGCCTGCTCACCTAAACTTCACCGTTTTCTCTAGAAGTTCTTCTTCCTCCAAGATGAATTCATCTTTGTAACTCCTGCATCTTCAGTGCCCTTTATGTCCTTCCCTCCCTCTGACTGGAGAGAGTGGAGGGTGGATATTGGAGAACTCCTGCCAGATCATCTGATTAAGGACAAGGTTTAAGGGAACATTTCCTGAACATCTAATAAGTTCAATGCCTTTTTCTAGTAATTTGGTACAAGAGAATGATCTAAAGGCAGTCCCCATTTTACATCTTTCCCTTTATTTGCTAATCATTTCCCCAGTTTTCTATTTAATTTTTGCTACTTTTCTTTGCTCATTTAACTGTTTTTTCCAATGTCTGAAAAAGATGATGACAATAGCATTACATATACAGTAAATACTTTGTCCTAAGGTATTGTCATTTTAGAGTATTGTCTAGGGCAGATTAGTTTCTTTTTATATCCCAAATAAGAACCCTATGGACTAAGTTAGGACAACCAATGATTGGAAATTTGGCATCTAAACAGTATCTTATAGCAGGAAGGAAAATGGAGAGCCACATGCTAGTAGGGGAAAACTGGACAGGATTTGAACAGATGGATAAAGTGCTTGTTATTTGTTTGTCATTGTGCTAAGTATGGTAGATATAATACAAGCAAGGGAGCTTACATTTTAGTGGGAAGAGACTATATATTTTATATAGATATAGATATAGATATAGATATAGATATAGATATAGATATAGATATAGATATATATGAAAGAGAAACATAATTTGACAGTCTGGAAGGCATCTGGGGAGAAATTGGATGATGGGGGGAAATGTGAAAGGAAAAGGTTCCAGTCAAACACTAAGGCCAGAAGTCAGGGTCCACAGGTCAAACCCAGGTTAAAAGGAGACTAGAGCAAAGTTTGAGATCATCAAATCAGGAATTGTTGAAAGTAATGAAAACCAAGAATACTTGTAGATGCCACTCATCTCAGGAAGGTCATAGAAAGGTCTTATGGTCCCATTCCATCTGGTTCTCAAGGAGACCACTTTTTTATGAATCTTTTCTCACTCTGAATGGTGGTGCAAAAAATTGCACTCTAGGTTCATCCATCTTTTTTTATTCATTAATAAATGTATAGTCTTGACGATAATAATAAACATAGTCAATGCTAGGTTGTAAGTGGTATTTGAACTATGAAATTAAAAAAAAAGAAATTATATGTGAAGCAAAACTTGAATGACAGATAACTTCTACCCCAAACTGAAGGTTAAACAGATAAATGAACCTTGGCACTGTGTTTTGAGTTGTGTTCTTTTCAAACTGATTCCTGAAAGGCATCAGTTTTAATGGAATTTAGATAGAGATGTTCTCATTTTTAGCTTAAGGTTGAACACTCCTCTGTGCCCAATTCATCCTGTAATATTGTCGAGTTTAATAGAATTTTAGTGGCATTTCAAAACCTTGCTGCTCTCAATGACTTGGGAAGCTGTCACCAAATTTCAACATAAAGCTATGAGATTCACTAGAGAGTAAGGAAAGTGAAAATCACTGAATCAGGTGAATGAAATCAAAAATATTTTTAAGTTGTTTAAAAATAAACAGTTGTCATCAACAAAGACAGTCAAGAAAATACATACTTTACAAGATCATACATGAAACCCTGAACTCCAAACTATTTACAATTTTTTAAAAAAAGCATATGTTAACTTTAGTAATACAAGAAAGGTGACATGCTGTAGTGGAGGCGGAGCTGACTGCAGAGTGACTAAGACGAGTTCAAATTTTGCCTCTTACCTATATTGTCTATGTGACCCTGAGGAAGTTATTTAATTTGTCTATATCTGGACCACTCAAAGGATCAAAGATTGAGTCCAATCACTCTCATTCCATAGATGAGACAGTTGAGGTTCAGAATACCTAAAATGATTTCCCAAGGTCAAAAGTGTAATGAGTAGGAAAGCTGAATTTTGAACTCAAGTATCCTGATTCCTAGTCCCACAAGCTGTCAGATATAAACTGTGCAGCACATAGTAATCTGCATTGATAGATTCCGTATGGAGAGATTTATACCTTCTTTGGACAAATCAACAATTTGCTTCCTCCCATGTCTTTGCAAAGCAGGAGGATTAAGTGACTTGCCCAAAGTCACACAGCTGAGCAAGTATTGAGTGTCTGAGGTCACATTTGAACTCATGTCCTCCTGAATCCAGGCCAGTGCTTTATCCACTGGTGCCCCTTCCTATCTCTTTTTCTAATATATTTTTTTCAAATTCTGTTGCTGATATATAATTACCATTTTTATTTACATAGTGACAGTCCATGTATAAGATTACTCTGATTCTGTTTTCCCAACTCTCCATCCTTCATGTCTTGTAGAACAATAGTATAGTACTCTCTTATATTGATATATTGATAAAACTCATTTTTTCACTGATTTCCCAAATATTGAGTATAAACTGTCTCCAGTGTTTGCTATTACTTATAATTTTTTTCCCCTTTCAATTATTTCCTTATGGTGTAATACTACTAGTAATAGGGTAGAGTCAGATGACTGGGAAGACAGTTTGGATAGCTGAAAGATTTGGAATCGAAAGGTTTGAGTCCTTGGGAGAGTAGTTTTTACCTGTGTGAAATCTCTATGTTTCAGTTTCCCCACCTATAAAATTAGGGGCACTGGAGTAAATGACCTCTTGGATTTTTTCTGAAATAAAACCTCTATGATATACTCAATTTTTAAAACTTATATGTTGTCAATTGCTTTCCAAAATGATTGCACCAATTCACAACTCCTCTGGGAACAGAAAAATGGCCTTGTTTTCCCATAGTTGCACCAACACTGAATTTTATCTAACTTCATCCACTTGAAGGGTATAAGACAAGACTCACCTGTTCTTTTAATTCTCTTTTCTCTGAAGATTAGATAATTCTGTTATCAATAATTTATGTTTCTTTCTATTAAAACTTCCTGTTTATACAACTTGACCATTTATCTTTTGAGAAATGGATCTTATTCTTACATATTTTTTGTCAATACCTTACAAACTTTGGACTTTATATTTTTATCAGGTAGGTTTATCAAATAACCCTCCCCCCAGCAGCCCATTTCTTTCTTTTTCTTTAGTGTTCATTTTTCCTTTTTCAAACTTGTAAATCTAAGAGATGCCTGTGACACTGAATATTGGAAAAATCTAATAGATAAAAACAGAAATACAGAGAAGTAATTTTAAATATAGATAGAATAGGATCTGGATATTTGAAGATAGACAAAGGGCTTCACTCTTGGGAGATGGAATAATACAGTGCAACAGTAACAACCCTGGAGTCAAGAATGTGGGTTCAAGGGGCAGCCAGGTGGTATAGTGAATAGAGCACTGGCCCTGGAGTCAGGAGGACCTGAATTCAAATTCGACCACAGACACTTATTAATTACCTAACTGTGTGACCTTGGACAAGTCACTTAATCCCATTGCTTTGCAAAAAACCCACAAAAACCAAAAAACAAAGCAAAAGAAAAAAAAATGTGGGTCCAAATCCCACTTCTGGTGCTTTGTATCTGTATAACCTTATAGGTGTTAGGGACAGGTCTGATCTCAGCCTACTGATAGTTCAGGTTTGATTTGAGAATGAAATAAAACTCTCAGAAGTCTTTGACCAGGCAATGAAAAGATATTTTACTTAGCCCTAGAATTGCAAGGTTGTACAACAAATTGAGAATGATCCAGGGACATAATTTTCATGGGAAATAAAACTGGGGTCCTCAGACATCTGTCAGGTCTGAAGGACTCTGAACTCCACTTGGGTGGGACTTTTTATTCCTTTAGGTGACCAGGAAGATGTGTTAAGAGAGGCAGTTGCCTGCCAGGTTCAGGGGTCACCTATTAGGGTGAACTAATCCCAGTGATGGGGAGAGGAAGGGTGATTACTTTTAGATACAGGTCCTATCATATAAAATCACTTAATTTCCCTAGGTCTTAGTTTCCTGATCTGTCAAATGAGGGAGGTGATCATTAGTCTAATCACTAAATGATCATGGAGATCCCTTTTTGCTCCAGTCCTATGATTCTAAGATACTGCTAACACATGTTTTGTGGAGTATCTGGAGTTCTGTCATATTGGGGTTTTTGTCATGATAACCTGAGAGAGACAACCCACATTAAACCATTATCTGCTGTTGATATGTTAATGTGAATTAGTTTATCAGATCCTTGTTTACATTACAGCCTGCTGAAGGCAAAACTGTGTAAACATACTTTCCTGCTCTTGATGGGTGGAATCCTTGATTTTCCTTGACTAGTAGCAAAGGGCTCCCTCAATTGGGAACCTGGTTTCTAAAGGATGATATCCCTAGGATGGGATCTTGAGCAATGGCATTTTCTACCTGAGAACATAGAGAAGTGGGTGCAGCTGGCCCAGAGAATGTACTTTAGTCCTCAGGTTTATTCTGTAATTCTAATTTTGCCAGGGAGCTAGGAAGCAGAGACATCTGACGATATGAATTTGAAGGGAACTTGGTGGGAGGCCTAAAAGGTATAAAGTTTTGAACATTTTTTGGGAGTGTATTCATGTTTTCACTTTTTCTCTGCCTCTGACTCTCTCTCTCTCTTTTTATGTGTCTCTCTTTCTTTCTCTTTTCTGTTCTGTCTCTGTCTCTCTCTCTGCCTCTATTTCTCCTCTGTCTCTCTTTTGTCTCTCTGTTCCTGTCATTGTCTGTCTCTCTCTGTCTCTGTCTCCTCTTTCTTCCTGGCTCTGTCTCTGTCTTCCTCTCTCTTTCTTTCCTCTCTATCTTCTTTATGGTTTGACAGCTATTTCAATATAATTGATTAGATTTGTAATTTTGCATATTTTATCCATATAAAGTTATCATTCTGAGAAGTGGTTCATAGTTTTCACAAGACTGCCAATGTGGTCTATGACATTAAAAAAAGAAACCAAGAACCCCTTGTCTAGCTAGCAAAGATTGCTTTAGAAGAATCAAACAGGACAAAGGAACTGAAAGGAGGAAAGGATGCTATATGGTTGGCTTTTAGCCCAAGAGAAGTCTTCCACCCCTTTCCGTCTTCCTAGACTTTACTCTCCTTGATGGATTCTATGATCCATGAGATCCAGGAACACCCGTCTTCTTGTTGTTGCCAGCAAAGAACACTCCATCTCCTGACCCTGTGCCTTTTTTCTGGCAGTCCACCATGCCTGGAACACTTCCTCCCCTCATTTCCATTTCATCTCTTAGTTTCTCTGGCTTCCTATGAGATCACTCAAAGTCTATCTTCTGGAGGAGGCTTTTCCCAGTTCTCTCTCATTACCACTGACAGCCCCCCCCCCCCCATCTCCCATCAATGCTGATGCCTTCCCTCTGAGATTACCTCTTGTTCACACTGTTACTCCTTGTATGTATAATTGTTGGCATGTGCTCTCACCCATCAGAATGTGAACTTCTTCAGATTGGGGCTGTTTTTGCCCTTTATATCCCCAGCACAAAAGTAGCCCAGTCCCTAGAAGACAGTGAATGCTAATAATGTTTGTTGCCTGAGATGTTGACTTGTTTACTAGACCCAGATGGTCCAGAGCTCTTGAGGGTCCCAGAAAGATGACAACAGGAGATGACTGATGGCCTCCAAGGGTTGGCCTGAAACCTATGGGCAGAATCTTTGGAGATCTAGTATAGCAGTAAGTGAAAATAGGGGGAAATGTCCAAACATGATTATAGTCATTAATAAAGATGGTGAAGAAATAAAATGCAAAGTAGATTGCCAGCTACCATCTAGGCTTCTTCCCTTCTTCCCACTGAGCTTGCTTTCCATTTACACTGTACACATCTAATATATACATAGTTATTTGCATGTTGTCTCCATTATTAGGAAACATGTTCCCAGAATTTCAATGGTCCCATGATGAGAAATGCCAATCCTTTCCAGAGAGAGCCCTGATGGACTCAGAATAAAGATTGGAGATATTTTGGGTTTTTTTCCTTATTTTTCTGGGTTTTTTGGTAACACAGTTAATGCAGAATATATTTCGCATGATTTCTTGGGTTTGGTAGTTGATATTTCTTTTTATCTCAATGGTCGGGGATGGGGATAAAGAGGAGAGAACTTGTAATTGAAAATTTAAAAAAATTTAAAAGCAAAAAAAAAATATTTTCTTTGAAAGTGAAATCTTTTTTTGTCCTTTCATATCCTCACTGCTTAGCATGGCACTTGCCCCATAAGCAATTACATTCTTGTTGGCTTGACCAACTCAGGATAGTCTAAAATCTAGAATCCAGAGAAATGCCAGGACATAAGAAAGAAGAGATTTAAACAGGCAGGGAATGTGGAGCTAAGATTAAAGCCTACTTCTCCTTAGATTTGTATGGAAACTCAAGATTAAAATGTAACTGAGCATCTATCACTTTGTGATATTTTCTTTGTTAATTGAAACTTTAAGATATCTCCCTTTAATTCCCAATTAAAAGCATAGATAGTTTGGTAATGTTTTTAGGGACCAGGAGAGAAGACTAAGATGGAGACAACTTGCCTTCCTTCAGGCAAAGGTTAGTATTGAGAAATCTGCATCTGGAGGGAATAGGGTGGCAAAAAAAAAAAATAAATGGAAGAAAATGTGCAAACCCTAAGATTTCGCAGCCATTTTTGTAGTTTCACAGATTTAGAGTGAGATGGAAATTCAAAGGTCATCTAGTCTTATTCCTTCATTTTATGGAGGAGAAAACAGAAGCTCTGTTGAGTAACTTGCCTAGGATCACACAATAATAATGTTTTGTCCTTCATTCTCAATGAAGACTATGACACAGGGAGGTGGTACCCATGACAAGCATATGAATTGGATATGAGCAGGAGGATGCCAGCCTCACTTTATCCTCCAGGGCCATCTGAGTCCAGTGGCTAGATATGAATCAGGGAGACTGGAGATGACCCTGGATGCAGGGAAATCAGGGTTAAGTGACATGCTCAAGGTCACACAGCTAGTGAGAGTCAGAGATTGGATTCAAACTCCTGTCCTCTTGATTCCAAGTCAGTGCTCCATCCACTGTGCCATCTCACTGCCCTCTAAGGTCACACACACACATAGAAGTAGCAGAGTTGGGTCTTGAGCCCAGGTTCTATGTCTCAAAACCCAATACTGTTTTCCATTGTACCAAACTCTCTCTCTGAATAGGATGCAAATTATAAAGATGTCAAAATCAAACATGTAGCACCACAATAGCCTTTGTTTTAGGAGTGAGGAATTAGGCAGTTCAGATTCAACGGGGGGGGGGGGGGATGTTCAATATATAGGGTATTGTACAAGCTAGGGAGATAGGGTGAATTGCTTTTATGTAGAGCTCTGGGAAACCAAGAGCCAACATGGGAAAACATGGGACACCATGGGAGATGGTGTCAAGATGGGGGGGGGGGGGAGACAAGAAAGGCACTGAAAGAATGACCAACTTTGCTTATTCACAGATTTGCCTAGGGCTGGGTCTAAGTTAAATGGGAATCAATTGTTCTCCCAAGGACATTGTTTTGCTTTTAAGACTTGCTTTGGAATATATTAGTTGTCATTCTTACAAAGGGCCACATTGATTCCTCAGTAATGTCATTTTTTTGGTCAGTTCTATTGGTATTTAAATCAGAAGAGAGAAGGAGGAAAACTTACCTGTCCCTTTAGATGATGGGGTTTTCTTGTAAAGGAACTACTGGATAGGATAAAAAAGAGTAAAAGGCCAGTTAGGGAGAGAATGATGGTCTCATTGAAAGATTGAAGGAAGAGATATGAAGGTTGGAATGGCCTATGAATTCTAAAGCATGGAGATAAATGAACACTGGAAACCTTGGCCATCCTGAAGTCTAAGAAGGCTATGGAGGATATAAGGCTTCATAAATGAAAATAGTTTATAAATATTTGTAATTATTGGATATGTTGCTGATTCAATAGTTAAAGCAAGAATTATTAAATATTAGCAGCTGGTTGGCATGGTAAGTAGAGTGCTAGGCCTAGATTCAAGAAGATCTGGGTTCAAATTTGACCTCAGACAAATACTAGCTGTGTGATTCTGGGCAAGTTACTTTACCTCTGCTTGCCTCTGTTAGCCACAACTCTAAAATGCATATAATGAAAACAGCTCCCTCACTGCATTGTTTTGTAGATAAAATGGTAAAATATTTGCAAAGTGCTTAACAGGTACATTGTAAACACTTAACAGTCATTTCTTTTTTCTTTTTCCCTTATGCATGGGAAAGTTAAGTATAGCTGGAAATACTTAAAATAATACTTTAGGAATGAAAAAGATCTGTTTTTAGGTAGAATAGATTAAATAAGGAGAATCTCAAATCATGACATAATTGCACTTTCCTATGAAAAGAACCTATTTCTTTTTTATTGATATTTTATGTTTTCAATTACATGTTATGAAAGCTTTGCATATTTTTAAGTTACATAATTTCCTTCCACCTTCCCTTCCCACCCCCCCTCCCCTCAGTGGTGAACAGTCTGGTGAATATTGTACATACACATTTGTGTCATTTTTTTTTCAGTTAGTTATTTTCAGTATGAGGAATTAGAATTAAATGAAAAGAAAGAAAACCATGAGATAGGAAAGAAAAATGTAAGAGAAATGTTTAGAAAGTGAATGAAGTGTTCAACTCAGATTCTGTAGGGGTTTGTTTTGTTTTGTTTTGTTTTGTTTTGTTTTTCTTTCTCTGGATGAGGATGTCATTGTCCATAGATGGTCTAGTACCTTTGTCCTAGCTCTCTGAACAGCTGAGAGGAGCTGCTTCCATCAAGGTTGTTCATCTCACAATGTTGTTAACGTGTTCATTGTTCTCTTGGTTCTACTTCCTTCACTCAGCCTCTTGTAATTCTTTCCATGCTTTCTAGAGTCCAACCATTTATGGTTTCTTCTGAAACAATAGTATTCCATAGTATTCATGTACCATAACTTGTTTAGCCATACCCCAGTTGGTGAGCATCCCCTCAAATTCCAAATTTTTGGCACTACAAAAAGAGCTGCTATGAATATTTTGGAACTTGGGACTTCTCCCATTTTTTTATGATTCCTTTTGAATATAGGCCTAGTATTGGTATTTCTGGGTCAGAAGAACATATTTCTTAAATAGAATGAAAAAAAGCCAATTATGAACAGGAAATGAAAACTACTGAATTTAGGAGAAAACCTTAGATTTCCCAGCCCCAGGGGCATAAGGTTGGCAGGTGTTATTTCAAAGTGGATTACATGATTTTTATACTCAATTCTCTTCTTTCTGATGACTGCAGCAAGAACTTTGGAATTTGTACTGCAACACTTGCAACCGCATTGCCTTGCAGATGCCACCACATGTACCATTCAATGATTCCTTTTTGATGGGTCTTTGTTCTGTCATATCTGCCATTAATCAGTGATGGTATTGCAAAATGGCATTTAAAGGTCCCAATGCTACAGAATGCTTCATTTTTGAAGTGCATCAGTAAGTGAAGCTTCATTTTGCAAGATGATTTTTTTTTGTTTTTTATTAAGTGAATTGGAGTTTAACCCACCCAATTATAAAATAGAAATGATTAGATTAAAGGAGATTAAAGCTTCTGGGACAATTATGAGGTCAAGATAATTAAAGTTGGTGTGTTCCTTTTCCCTTTGCTTATTGCTGTTCTTGTCGTTTAATATCCAGTACTCTCTTGTGATGTCCCGTAATTGTAGTCTTTTTTGTACTACTGCCTTTAGTTAAATGGAACAAGTTTTAGTCAAAGAGACTCTCTAGGAATGGGGGGAATTGTCCGAGGATGTTGGCGAAACCACAAGATGGGCACATTTTGAATTCCATTGGTACTTAATATTGTACATTAATCCACTTTGGAAACTTTAATGTAATACATACTTATCAGTTATTATTATTATTTTGTCCACTTTGCCCCATTTTAAAGAACAAGGAAAATTTATAAGGAGAAAAAAGACATCTGAACAAAATGTGTGCAACACTTATGGCTAATGAAATTTGTAATTATGTATGAGTAGTCCACCAAAGACAAATTTTGGTTTTAGCTAAAGTCTTTGAAAATGCATGTGGGAATCTTTGCATTTCCACATGGAGAGTGGGAAATTAGCTAGAAAAGAGTCAATTCTCTCTGTGCAAAGTATCATGCTGCATTTTGTAGCTGTATTTTTAGAAGTCTATTGGAAACTAAATGTACCAATTGGAGAAGATTCTGAGTTTATTACCTAAACAAAGCTTCTGCAAAAATCCAACTTAATGAAAGCCAAATATTAGCTCTTCATGATCTGAAACTTTTGGAGTGACATTTAGCAAAATTAAAAACTGACAAAATGAAAGGTATTGACTAGATCTTGCTTAGGAATTAAGGTAATAAGTCATCTCTACCACTGACAGATGACAATTTTCTCCAGTGGGGGAGTAGAATAAAGAGGGGGAGAATTCCGCTATAGGTCCAAAAGTTGAATTACTCTGCTGGAGGATTTAACATATGCTTCCCATTAATGAAGTCTAAATATATTCTTCTGGCCTCAGTATAATAGCAATTCTCTTGACTAATGTGAAGCTTCGGTCATCATTATTCACACTAATAACTAAACAGGTAGGAGTTATGGTTGCGAATTACATCTTTTAATCATCAAGGAAGTTTGTTTTCTGAAATAAGGCTGATAGGGGAAAGTACTCTCAAGTAGAGTGTATCACTTGATGATTGATCAATAATTCAATTAAAAATCAATTATGTGTCCTAGTTCTGTGCCAAGTGTAAAGAATATAAAGATAGTTTCAAACAGTCCTTCTCTTAAGGGTACTGTCTATTGGGTCAGCTCAACGATGTGCTGGTAAATATTTAACAACCAGCTCTCCCTCAACCCTTTGCCTGTAGGTACGGTACATTTTTAAATGTGTTATTAACAGTTCCTCCACCTTTCATAGATCTGTGCAATCATCAAATCAACAAATCAAGCACTGATCCATAATATTTATCAATTTCCAAGGTATAAATGCTCACACTGAAAATTTAACAATCAGCTTTCTCAAATTGACTCCAGTATAGCCCTGTAGTATATGCATATAAAGTATATATGAAATATTTGAAAAAAATGAAAATAACATCATTTGGGGATTATTTGATTGGCTATGGATATTGTAACTCGGACACCTTGTGCTTGGCTTATATGAGGAAGCCCACAGACCTCTTACAAATGGATTAGAGATCCAGCAAAAATATTTTCTGTTTTTATTTTGTTTTGTTTTAAGCATACACAGGCAACTAGACTTAGAAGCAGATCTAGGTGCAGAAGCAGAGAAAAGTCTGTACAGCCACCAATTTTCTCCACATGGAAATTATAGCATTAGCCTTGGGGCAGAGACACATTGAAGATACGTGCTCTCTGACCCAAAAGGCTAAGGGGGTATCATTAGTAGGATGAAATGTTTCTATGTCTCAATCATGTAGTAGTTGAAAAATGTCTGGACACCAAGGTTTTAGTTGCTGGAGAAGTGGAGGTTTTTTTTTTTCTTGCAAGACAGTGGGGTTAAGTGACTTGCCCAAGGTCACACAGCTAGGTTATTATGTGTCTGAGATGTATTTGAACTCAGGTCCTCCTGACTCCAGGGCCGGTGCTTTATCCACTGTGCCACCTAGCTGCCCCCAGTAGAGTTGTAATTACTCAGCCAAGATATATTCAATTTGATTTCAACTCATTTTAATTTCACATTTAAAAATATCTTTTTCTTGACATTTTAAAACACATATTTTATTCTGTATGTAAGAAAGAAAATAAGCATTTCCATAATAGAATAGAAAAGATGATTATTCAGGAAACTGCAAATCTGTTAATGCTATTCCTTTTAAATATATAATAAATTTATATAATATATAAAATACAATTATAATGAAATTTTCTTTTTTCTTCCCTACCCATATTGTTTTTCAAATCATCATAGTTATTCTCTGTATTCCTTTGCTTCTCTACTCAGAGGAGTCATTTTATTTAAAATAGTAGTTTTAAAGACAGAAAGAGAAAGAGTAAAAAAATTAGCACAATTGATAAATACATCAAAAAAGTCTGAACATAATGTGCAATATGCAACATTTGTGGTACCTTCCACCTCTGCAATGGAGTGGAGTGAGTTTTCTTATTTTTCTTTTTTGAATATATTTATTTTAAAAATTAAATATTGATATATTTTGTTTTTATATTACCTGCATTTCCCTGTGTAACCTTCTTCCACCATTTTTTTCAGAGAACCATTCACTATAATTTCTGGCTCTGGGGGACTGTGTAAGACCTGCAAATGTCATTTGGTCTTGCCCTGTCGAAGGCAACCACAGGCAGAACTTGAAATTCAATAAATCTAGGAGCTTTTTAGGGATGAATTAATTAAATATTTGAATAAACATAGCAAGTTAATGTTTAAGTTTTGACCCTTGACAGGAAAAAAAGGTTGCTCACTCCTGCCCTCTTAGGAAAAAATAAAGAAGAAAAATATAGTAATCTGAAAAATTAAAACTGTATATCATCTATAGTATTCCACAGCTTTGTTGCTAATCCTTTATCTCTGCAAAGGACTGGGGGAGGTATGTTTTCACATGTCTTCTTTAGGGCCAAGTCTGGTCATTATAATTATACAGCATTCAAATTCAATGATCTCATTGTTTTTCTCTCTTGCATGTGTGTATAATTTCCCTAATTCTGTTTACTTTACTTTGCATTGGTTCATATAAGTCTTCTCATACTTTTCTGTAGTTATCATATTCATGGTTTCTTATAGAACAGCAATAAACTCCACTATTGTCTTGTTCTACAAATTGTCTATATATTCCATAAATGATAGTTTTCTTCTTTGATTTCAATTTTTTTCTACTATAAAAAGTGTTGTTATAAATTCTTTGGGGTATATGACATCTTTCTGTCTTGAAATCACTGGAGATGTCTAATAGTGGTTTCACAGAGACAGAGGGCATACATAGTTTAAGCACTTGGAAAGAGCAAGGCAGAAGAGATTTGAGTTGAATCTTGAAGGAGTCAGGAAACTGAAGAAGAGGTGGTGAATGAGAACTTTTGGGACATGGTGGACAACCAATGAAAAGGGATGGTTTCAGGAGAGAGTATTATGTGTGAGAAAGAGCAAAGGAGTGATCATGGATCAAAGACTACATGGAAGGGAACAAAGTATAAGAATAAGAAAGATCAAGAATAAAGGTAGGACTCATTAGCAATGGTAGAAGAATTATATAAATTATTCATGGATTACTATAAATTCTTTTTATTATTTTAGTGAAATTATAGCTTTCTTCTGCCTATATTAGGCAGTCACCTTGAATACTTGCATAGGAATTGGGAATATTTTTGCCAATATTAATAGAGTTGGAGACTGCATATATTCTGAAACTTTCCAAGGGACCTCAGAAGCGGGTACTTTAAAAAGCAAAATGGAAATAGTCTTTGAAAAACCCCTAAAATTAAACACAGCCTGTTTATTCCCAGAATTTGATTAAGCTTCTGAGTCACAGATTATATTACCAAAAAAAAATCTATTATCTGTCTTATCTGCCAATACTTGCAAAGCAAATTACCTTGCAAACTAGTTACCTTTCTGCCTGTGGGGGGAACAATCATCATTCCTCTTTAGGTTTTGCAGTGAAATAAAAGTTCAACCTGCCAATCTCCCTTCTCTCTCTCTCTCTCTCTCTCTCTCTCTCTCTCTCTCTCTCTCTCTCTCTCTCTCTCTGTTTCTGTCTCTATCTGGGTGACTTATTGTCATTTCCTATTTTTCTTACCCTAAACTTCCTGGACATGGATGTTCATTGTCTATAGCCTATGGATTTCACAATACAAAGATCTGTTGGAGTTGCTATTTTGGGTGGAGGTGAGCAGTTTAAAGCATTTATATTTTATTCCTGACTAACTTCTGGTTGAGAAATCCAGTGGTACAAATGATGAAGAACTAGCTTGCTTCAGACATAATGAAGCAAGCAAAATGAAATCTCCCAAGGATAAAGCCACAATGTCCTTCACTTTTTATCCATTAGGTTCAGGCTTGTATCACAGCTGGCTATCTGGGTGTTATGGGCCAGAACGCAAATAGACCTGAGTTAACTATTCCTTTCCCTTCTCCACCAACAGATATCTGCTCTGAGCATTTATTTTTTTAAATTCAATTTTATTTTCAGTTCCAAATTCTCTCCCTGCCCCCTTATTCAACCTATTGAGAAGGCGCAAAAAAAATCCATTGAAAATTATATATATATATATGATTTACAGACAAAATTTCTGCCTTAATCATGTTCCAAGAAAACCTAGACCTTTTTGGCAAGGAGTATATGAGCAATGGTTTACCATTCCATGACTTGAGCAGGGGGCCCTGGCCCCCTTCTTGTGGATTGTTTTTACCTGAAGGTCATCAAGCATGCTTTTAGCAAAGCTATTGTTTTTCTGAAACTTTCTACTCTGTGCAGAGCATTTTAACTGATGTGGAAACTCCTCAATGGACAATTGCCATGGGCAAAAGATGTTAGCATTGTGGGCTAGTGTGGGGAGAGGAGACACGAACTGGGGATTGATATAAAGGTTTGTGTTTCTATGAAGACTGAAAAGGGCTAAAACTCAAAAATGGCCCTACAACTCTGTTCCCAATAAACAGAGAGCCTTAGGCATTTTCTTCTATTAACCTTCTCTTTTAAAAATCAGGTCAAATTTGAAATGGCCCTTTTTAATATATAGGGACATTTTATTTTTCATGCTTGAAATGGTGGTTTCTTATGCTATATGGCTCAGAACTAAGATTGGGGGCCTCAAATTCACTCTTTTTTGTTTTTCTTCAGTGGGTATCTTCTCTAAGAAATGCCATAGTAATTGTGGGAGCACTTTCTTTTTAAAACTGTTTTAAAATTATTTATACAAAGGTAGTCTGTAACAATCATTTTTTGGGGTAAGGTTTTGAGTTCCACATTTTTTTCTGTGAGAGCACTTCCTAAAGGTTAGGGTACCAACTGAGAATCCAAGAGCTTTCAATTTCTAGAAACTTGCAAAGTTGCCTCCAGACCTAGAAATATCCACCTCAGGATAATTACTTGGTTACTTAAACTTAGAAAAGAAATAAAACTGAAAGGGCAGTCTTTTCCTGCCCAGATCTGACTCAGGTTAGTCCCCTGGTATTTTAGGTTTACTACTGGAATAAAATAGAACATTCTTAGGTCATTCAACAATAGTTAAATGTTAACTCCTCTTGGTTGCTTTTTACTCAGGTAAGGAGGAAGTAACATTAATAGACTAATCCTTTAGTTCCCTGAACCAACCAAGTCTCAATTTCTTTTAAAGAAAAAACAAACAAAAAACCCCCTAAAAATCCCCCCCAAATCTCTAACTTACATGAGGGAGGGAGGGGTTAGAATATTGCTCCTACCATATAGCCCAAGAATGGGGCATAAGCCTACCTGGGCAGCAGGTAGGCTTATGCCTTGTGCTCAAGCCAAGACGAGAGAGCATCAGAAGACCAGAAGACAGATTCCTACCTCCCCCTTTTAGGTTCCACTGAGTAGATCACTAATTCATTTTAGGAGTAGCATATAATTTACTTAATGCAGGTGTATCTCCTTGCCAATCACTTCAATCAATGAGGAGGAATCAAGGAAAGTGATAGGTATATGTTGAACCATATGTACTTAATAAATTAATAGTGTATATGCTCCCCAAGATCGAGTTGTCTTACTTATGTCCTTATATTCTAACACCCAGCAGAGTTCCTACCATACCATAGGTACTCATTGAATATTCACTGACTAGTATTCCATGTCATCACAAGTCAGTTTTCATTATGGCACAGTCTTAGTGACATTTGCAAATGATTATGCTTTCTGATAAAAACAAAGGACTTCATGTCAGTTTTCAGAAAATGATAACTTGGTTCAAACTTTTTAATATAAATAGAATTTTATTTTTTTCCAATTAGATAGTTCTTCCTCCTTCCCTCCCCAATATAGCAACTAATCTGATATAGCTTATCCATGTCATATTTCCACATTTGTTGTGAAAGAAGAGACAGAACAAAAAGGAATAAACCCGAGAGGAAAAACAAAGTGAAAATAATATGCTTTGATCTATCTATATGCAGACTTAATCAGTTCTTTCTCTGAATGTGGATATTTTCCATCATGAGTCTTTCAGAATTGTCTTAGAGCATTGTGATGCTGAGAAGAGTTCTTTGCCAAGAAAATCTGAAATAGGGTCATGAAGAGTCAGATATTACAGAAATGAGTGAGCAAGCTAACAAAAATATATATTTGTACCTATCTTATTTCCCTAGATTTTGTATCATTCATTCATTCATCAATCAAAAGCATTTATTATTTACTATGGGCTAGTCTCTGCTAAATATTGGGGCTAAAATGATATTACTCTCTCCACCAATGCCATCCCAGGATGATATCTAAATGAGGCAGAATTGCACACTATTTTCAGTCTCACACTCTCTTCTTTGAAGTTTGTTGGCAAGACAAAAGTCAAGATGATTGACAATGGTCCAGGATGCAGTGGATGACTTTGGCATCTTCTATGTCTAATCAAGCTCTAAATTATCCATATAGCCTGCTTCAGCCACCTTCATGGCCATTGGAACATCTGCTCATTCTGCCAGGAGAAGTCTTCACTTCTTGGGGCAGACATCCCCTTAACACATGTCTGAGGTACCTACCAAACCCTTGGATTCTACTCAACCTGGTTCATCCCATCTACCAAGATATTTTATTAGGGTGTGGCCACTGTGCTTGCTACAGCTTGGAGCCACAGGTGAGAATTGGGTGAAAAGTGGAGGGCTCAACAAGCCCTCAAACCAGAGCTGCTAGCCTCCTTGAACACCCCCCCCATTAAAAAAAACCTAATCTTAGTATCTTTTAGCTTCTTAGAGGATGGGCACTCATAAATTTAGAAAAGAATAATAGAAACTTTGACTATAGGAGCTCTAGAAGTCCAGACCAATACTATTCTAACAGAGAATATATTTAGTAAAACCTTAAGAGGAAGTAATAAAAACAGGATGAAGATGAACATTTTTCCGGTCAAGAGATCTCATCAGATATATCTATAGCCTGTTTTAATTAGATGACTTGATTTTTATCCTAATCAAACCCAAAGCAATGTAAATATGCATTCTGAATTTGGCAGAGAAATTTGGCCACACAGATGATTATCCCACTCTATGATATCTAATATGCAAAAAATCTGAATTCATGGACTAAATAGATTGCCTGTGATTCATCATCATTCTTTATTCTGCAAAAAATTTTGCCACTACAATCATTTAACAAGATGTCTTAAAGGTTGAACAACTCAGTTAAACTGCCATTTTCTTTCCATATAATCAAATCATTTTTTTCTTGTAATCAACTTTGCCCATCTCATAAAAATTTTTTTTATTAAGGCATTAATGTGTCTTCAAAGTGAATAAGACTATAGCTTCAATATTACAAACCCAGTTTTAGAGGTCTGGATCAATAACAGATCTGTAGAATCCCATTTATGGTCAACTTATGATTGTGATCTTATATCCTAGATCTATCTAGAATCCCAATTTCAAATTTCCTCTCCCATTCAGATGTCAGAAAAGATACAATGTGCCCTGATCACAATCATGATAATATAATATGCAATTGTGTGTTTTAAATGAAAAGATTGATACCAACCCAACCCACTTTACCTCAGTAAGGAAAGGATTTCTAATTGATTCACTGGCAGTTGAAAATGATTTGAACCCAACTATCCAAACTCTTTCACCGGACTTTCCCCATGACAAAAAAACATGTTCATGGGGCAGCAAGTTGGGACTGTAGATAGATTAAAGGAAATTGGACACATGAACTCGAATTTGTAAGCTTGTTTTTTTTTATGATTGTTGAACTCTAACAAAATATGGACCATGTCTTATATAATGTTTGTACAGCTAGTAAAATAGCAATTTGGGCTCTTTTGGTATGTGGCTGGTACCAAAGGCTCTGATCTAGAGTCTGTAACACTCTTAGGAGAGATAAAAGGGTTTTTCCAGTCTAGGTTAGTGACCCTCCTTTCAGTCTGTTGAAGGGCAACAGCAGCTGTGGATGCTCAAAAATATCACATTTTTTTTCTATAGAAAGTGCATACATGGAAAATACAGTAAAAGGAGGTAGCAAATATATTACTGCATATATTACTTCTCACAAGTATGCAACATGTATCAATCTGATTTTTGTTTAACCTTCCTTCCTTCCTCCCTTCCTCTTTTCCTCCCTCACTTCCTTCCTTCTCTTTCTTTCCTCCTTCCCTTCCTCCCTTTCTCCTTCCTTCCTTCCTTCCTTCCTTCCTTCCTTCCTTCCTTCCTTCCTTCCTTCCTTCCTTCCTTCCTTCCTTCCTTCCTTCCTTCCTTCCTTCCTTCCTTCCCTCCTTCTTCTCTTCCTTTTCCCTTGCTTCCCTCTTTTCTCCCTTCTTCCTCTTATCAAACCACCAAACTTTGATGCCCCCAAAAGGAAAAGACTACATTTATAAGTCTTCAGAAGTTAAGTACCTTGCGGAGAGTAGAAACCTAATAAATGATTATTATTATCGATGATAGTGATGATGCTGTATTTTTTGCATCAAACAGTATACATTTATTTTATATAAACCATACATTTTTATTTCTACAATTTGTCTCATTTGAAAGCTGTTAGGTGGTTCCAATTGTAAGGGTCCAATTGTAAGAAGGTGTTCTTATTGTCAATAAAGTTACTGGTCATAATTACAATCTCTAAGATTTATCAGTTTGAACATTTTACCAATTCATGAAAGTCATGTAGCTTATTGCTTTGTATTTGTCAAGAGTATTGATAAGTATCCAACAGAAGCATCAGAATACTTTCAATTCTGATGATGTAGTCCATATTTGGTTTCAAATGGTCTTTGAGCTATCTCTACTTGAAAATTTCTTTTCAGTTAGCCCTTTCAAAGCAAAATGAGAATAACTTTTTAACAGCAGTAAGGAAGATAAACCCACTAAGATGGACAATTAGCATTGAATGAGGTGGTATGAATATAGGCAATTTATGCCTCTGTATGTCTTCTATGTGTTAATGAGGTGATATTAATATTTTTGTCCATATGGTTTTAAGATTTTTAATGGATAGTTAATGAGAGGCTCCAACTGAGAGGATGTTAGAGACATTTGGGTAACTATAATGAGGATTTCATAATGAGGATTTCTATGTTAGGTGATGGGGCTAGAATTGACTCAATCCCACGAAAAGAACAGTTGTACAATAAGGAATAGTCTGGAATTCACAGTATTATTTTATTTTTGGAGATGACTCAAGTATACTGCTTGAGACATTTCTAGAAGAATAGCTGTTCTTCCCTCTCCAATCCCTTTGAGATTTACATACTTATTGACAATGTATGTCCATGAAATGAAATGAAAAAAATGTAGACTTAAGTTGGAGAGGGGCATGCAAAATTAGGGACTAGTTTCCAAAAACTCTTTAAGCAAATTTCATGATCAAATCCAGAGTCTAATTATTGGCTCGGGTTATAGTTAGAGGTATAGATAGTGATTTTTTTTTAAAATAGTGTTACTTCCTTCAGTAGTTTGGAAGATAAAAAATCGGGAGAAATTAAGAGCCTACGGAGTTTCAGAGAAAATGATAGAAATTCATCTTGTCTGGACTTGCATAATCTCCAGCCATCAGTAAGTAAAGACTTATGACTGTGGCTGAAGCTTTTCTAATAAAAATGATCTGCTGTGGAAATGATGAAGAAATTCATTTAGTCATGAAACAAAAATATACATCCTCATTCTTTTGGTGAAAATGGAGAAAGAAATTAAGCAGCCATGTCTTTAAGGATCATTTATTTCTTATTTCTAGGGCACAAGATAACTTAGAACTATCTATTGACAGAGAGGTCTTAGACAGTCTCAACTGGGAATTTTCATAGTCAGGACAAGTCCCACAAATACTGCCTCTCAGACAGGGATGAATTGGCAGGGTGTTGAGGAGAAACTCCTCATTTTAACCAGTCGTTCTCATTAAATAGAGTCATAGACAAGCCACATGGAATGGAGGATAGCAAGTCAGATTCAGAATGAGGAAATAATGAAATTAGGTACATTCCCTTACCACTTCCTCCCCACTCCCAAACATACTGCCTATGTCCCTGGACAAGTCATTTAATTATCCAGGAAATTTTATAAGACATATTATGAATTTTAGATTTCAATCTGACTTCCTTTTCAATCTTAAATATTTTATTTTCTGCCCTTAAAACATTATTTGAAGAAGGGGTCTGTAGGCTTTACAAAACTGTAATTGGAATACTTAATACAAAAAATGATGAGTTCCCCCGATTGAAAACTACAGAATAACTAGTGATCTTCATTGGTACAGGGAATTTCCTTACCAGAAATTCCCTATAATGAAATGTCCACCACCCCCACATTCACAACAAAACAAAACAAAGCTAAAAATATAATTTTAGCCACTAAGCTCTATTGTTTCTTTGCTGCAGACAGATCTACATGATTACAATGCCATGGGGCAAAGCCCAACTGAGAAAGGGTCATAGTAATGAGTTAGAAGGTTAGAGTCCATTTTTATTTAAAGCACTTACTCCCTTCTACTTGATCTGCTGTAAGTCCTCATTCAAAAGAAGATTTGGTTTAAGTTAAAACTGTGAAATCAATCTTTCCTTCTTTCTATACCTTCTTTAAATCAATTGGATAGAAATAATATTCTTTGAGATCTGTGACTAATAAGGCAAAGTAGTAATTAGTTTTTACAGAATGATGTTGTCAGAGCAAATGAGATAATGGACAAGAACACACTAGGGCTTTTTAGGATAAAGGTATTATTATAATACAAGCTTTTGTGTATTTGCTTGACTGCATTTTCCTGGTTCTTGATGTTTCTGCTAGTACATTGTTAATTAAGGAAATGTAGTGTCAGTGTTTTTTATTATTAAAGTATGAAATTAAGCAACATTGAGTCTTAATTATAAAATACTTATAATTTTTGTACAGAGCACAGATTGAAGTTAGTTGGAAATGGTTTTATGAAGAAATTTTGCACATATGGGGATCATAAAAACCCATGGAATTTGCTGTGGGGAGAGGAAACTCTGTTCTTTCCTTCTTTACCTCAATGCTACTGACTGGTGCAGCTTCAATTAGGTCCCACTTAGCTGGGCTGATTATAGTTCAACCAACAGGAGAGCTACCATTTATAGAACACCTGAAGGTTTGCAATATGCTTTACACATATTATCTCATTTAGTCTTCACAACTCTGGATGAAAGAGATTAATATTATTATCCTAATTTTAGAGATGAGGAAACTGAGGCTGAAAAAGTTTAAGTGACTTGTCCAGGGTCACAAAACTATTAATTTTCTGTTGTTAGATTTGAATTCTATTCTTCCTGATTCCAAGTCCTCTATCCACTGAATCAGAAACATTCCCCTAGACAGGGATCATTAGAAAGACTTCATGAGATAAACAAACAAAATAAATATTGGGTTTGGATTTGGGATGGAGGTAGGGGAGTGGAAGAGAAGACAATTATATGAACAAAGCCATCAAATACAATTTGGATCAGATCCTCCTTGAGGTGATGTTGACGAATTCTAGCTTCTTAAATTCAAAATTGAGGAACATGGTAAAACCATGTTTTTTTTAAGACAAAAGAAAGCATATTTTTCATGCTCCTTCCATGTAATAGACACAATTCTGGGAATTTTGCAAGTATTATTTTATTTGATCCTAACAAATTAGCCCCATTTTGCAGTAGAGGCAACTGAGGTATATAGAAGTTAAGTGATTTGTCCACATGGTTAAGGAGATGTGAGGGAAAGCTTTCATTTGAGGTTTGACCTTTTACCAGAATTGCTAGTTCCAGTGTCAGCATCTCGAATAGAGGCTTGTTTATTTTATTAGAATACAACGGGGGCAGCTAGGTAATGCAGTGGATAGAGCACTGACCCTGGGGTCAGGAGGATCTGGGTTCAGATATGGCCTCAGACTACTAATAATTGTGTAGCTGTGTGACATTGGGTAAATCACTTTTAACTTCATTGCCTTAAAGACAAAAAATTAAAAAAAGAATACAATATTTTGTTGGGCTTTTTCTGGTGCTTAACACAATGTTTGGTATATAATAAAGACTTTTTATGTAAAATATTTCTTCACTAGTCATTTTGTACAAGAAAATTGAATATACAAATGAAAGAAAGAGAAAAATAGTAAGTTTTAATTCATATTCAGCCAATTCTTTCTCTGGAGGCAGGTGATATGCTTCATCATGAGACCTTTGGGATTGCCTTGGATCATTTTATTACTGAGAATAACCAAGACATAATAATATTATTATTGTGTGCAATGTTCTTTTGGTTCTCTTCATCAATTCATATAAGTCTTTTCAGGCTTTTCTGAAATCTTCCTGTCCATCATTTCTCATCACACAATAATATTCTTTTACAATCATATATCACAGTTTGTTTAGTCATTTTTCCAATTGATAGGCATCCCTTTGATTTCTAATTCTTATCTACCACAAAAAAGGCTGCTGCGAATATTTTCCTATAAATAAGTCCTTTTAACTTTTTTTGGATGTCTTTGGGATATAGTCCTAGTAGTGGTATTGATAGTTTAAAGGGTATGCACAGTTTTATAGTTCTTTGGGTATAATTCCAAATTGCTTTCCAGATGATTAGATCACTTCACAACTCCACCAACAGTGCATTAGTGTTCCAATTTTCCCACATTCCCTCCAACATCCAATATTTTCAATTTTTATCATATTATCCAGTCTGATAGGAATGAGATTATACTTCAGAATTGTTTTAATTTGCATTTCTCTGATTAATAGTGATTTATAGCATTTTTTATATGACTATAGATAGCTTTGATTTTTTTTTGTTATTGGAGTCTTTCAATTTCTATTTTGACCTCTAGTTCTACAATATCAGGGCAATTTTATTTGATAATTTTGTGAAAGATTTTTTAAAGCATGACTTTTTTTTTATGTTTTTTTTTGGTAAGGCAAACGGGGTTAAGTGGCTTGCTCAAGGCCACACGGCTAGGTAATTATTAAATGTCAGAGACCAGATTTGAACCCAGGTACTCCTGACTCCAGGACTGGTGCTTTATCCACTATGCCACCTAGCCACCCCCAAGACCAGTGCTCTAACCCCTGAGCTATGGAGCCAGATTAAGCATGACTTACAGAAAGTCCAATAGTTTTTTTATATTTTCCTTTCTGGATCTATTTTCTAGGTTAGTTGTTTTTCCCCAATGAGAAATTTCACCCCCCCCCCCCTTTTACTTTATTTTTTTCAATGTAACTAGATATCTCATACGGTCATCAGTTTCAACTTATTTAATTCTAATTTTTATGAAATTTGGTTTTTTCCCAGTGAACTTTTGTCCATCCTCTTCGATTTGGTCAATTCACTTTATTTTTTTAGGGGTTTTTTGCAAGGCAAATGGGGTTAAGTGGCTTGCCCAAGGCCACACAGCTAGGTAATTATTAAGTGTCTGAGACCAGATTTGAACTCAGGTACTCCTGACTCCAGGGCCAGTGCTTTATCCACTGTGCCACCTAGCTGCCCCTGGTCAATTCAATTTTTTTAGGGAGTTACTTTCCTTGGTAAATTTTTCTGTATTTTTTCCCATGCTATTGATTCCCTTTTTTGTAATTCTTGTGCTTTGCTCTCATTTCTTTCCCCAATTTTCCTTTTAAAATTCTTTTTAAGATCTTACAGGAATTCTTTATTGACTTGCGACCAAATTGCTTTTTCCTTTGAGGTGTCACATTCAGCCATTCTGATGCTTTTGTTCATTTAAAATTTTAAGCCTTGATCCTTTCTATCACCACAAAAACTTTTTATAGTCAAGTTCATTTTTGTTTTTTGCCCCTATTTTCCACCTTTTTTATTGACTGGGTATTTTCAGGTGAGAGTTGGACTCTGGCATTGTTCTGTCCCAGGCTTTGTGTGCTGGGGTTCTGGGTTTTACTGCTTGACTCACTGTTTGCTTTCCCTGGCCGTACTTAGGCTTCCCTTCTGGCTTGATCTGGGGAGTGGGCCCTTCCTGTTGGCCTCCACAGAGGGACCCGTTTAGCGGTGTGCTTGTTCCAGGGATGGGACCTTGCAGCTTGGTTGCTGTGTAGCAGAGTCCTTTTGGTGTTGGTCAGCCCAGGAGTGGGGTCCTGCTGCTAGAAACAAGTTCTTTACTGATAGAACCCAGGAGTGGGGTCCAGTTCCCAGTGCCTTGCTCAGGAGGGGCTTCACTACTGGGTCAGCAATGGGGTCAAGGCCTGGCTGGTGACTTGTGCAGGGGAGGTGGGGGGTGAGGAGGGGAGGGGGTGTCACTTGGGTGGGGCCCTGCTATACTATACAGACTGCTCACTAGCCTAGGGGGCTGCTGGTTTTCAGGAGGATGGGGGCTCACTAGTGGATTGTTCAGGGCTTGAATTCTTGTTTCAGGTCCCCCATGTCAGACTGGCTGCTGCTCGGCTTCCCTGCTCCCAGACCCATTCTGAGATGGTTTTCTTGTTTGGAGAGGAATTTGGGAGAGATTAGAGAACTCCTTTCTCATTTCACCTCATTCCAAAAGTCTATACATGCTTACTGATAGATAGATAGATAGATAGATAGATAGATAGATAGATAGATAGATAAATAGATGGATAGAATCTTGGGGAGGCTTTGATTTTTCCCCCATGATTGAGTAGGAAAACATTTTTGGAATGTCTAACACTCATCCCTCTGTGTCTGAGTATGGATGAAGGGGGAAAGGGAGAGAGGGAGGAAAGAGTGAATGCAAGCTATTCTCTTCCCGTTTCCTCTTTCCCACAAGCTGCTTCTGGGGCAGAGGGTTCAAAATTCAAACAAAGGTTTTGAGGCAGAACTCCAATTCTTATCTTTGTTGTGCAAGGGGGAAAACCTGCAGATCTATTATCTATGCCTGTGAATCCCAGGAGATTAGTCTATACTCTATTCATCCATAATCATAAAACTGAAAGGAAATTTCCAGATCATCTAGCCTAAATCTCCACATTTTACAGATGAGAAAACTGAGACCCAACAGAGGTTTATGTGATTGTCTGAGGTGACACCACAGTTCACTGACAGAGTAGGGGACTAGCATCTTGTCTCCCCAGTTTTAGTTTAGGGTTCTAGTCTGCACACTGCAATGAATCCCACCCAGCTCCTTTGATTGGGGAGTATCCCTAAGTAATCTGGCAATGGAAAAAATAGTTAAATATTCCAGCTAGGAAAAATGTCCATGGATAGCTCACCCTTTTGATATTTCATCATGTTCTTGTCTATGATTTTGCTCTTATATCTCCCCAAATTACCAGGTTGGGCAGTTAACCTTAGCTAATAGATTAGCTCTATGAAACTTGAGGGAACATTTCTGCTTCAGATGATAATCACAAATGGCTATTTCTAAGAAAATGAGCAAGTCAAATTCTGGAAATAAAGGGCAAGTATCTAATCTCAAAACAAAATCCAAAGGCAGATTTTGAAGAAGAGGATTATGGTCTTCATAGCATCTTCTATATTGAAAATTGTTTGATTAGCCTTTAATCAGGGAATGCCAATGATGAGCCCAACATTTTTCTGAGTAGTTCCTTAAGCAAATGGTATATGTTTTTCTTTTGGTCTAACTTTTGAGAGAGAGAGAGAGAGAGAGAGAGAGAGAGAGAGAGAGGGAGAATTGTGGTTTCACAATAGTTGACAAGTACATCAGAAGCTTAAATGACTTGTTTTTAGTCACATAGCAGGAATGTGTAAGAGGGAGAATTTGTATCTAGGTCTTCTAATTCCAAATCAAATATATAACCATTGTGATATAAAAAATTAAATTTTCTTTTTAAAGAGAAATTTTACAGATAATCTAAAAGCTTTCTTCCCCACTCTTCTCTCCCCTAAATTCATTCTTTATTTGTCCTTCCTCATCATGGCATAATGGCATTTCAGTAAATTCACTCTGGTTTAATCCATCCCCTGGAGCAGTCTGCTAAAAACTAGTTCAAGTATGTTTATGGAGATTGTTTTTATCCCATTACTCATTACCCTTAATTTGATTGTCTTTATTTCTCCCTGGATTTACCTAGAAGGGTGGGCTTTATTTTAGGCCATAGTTTTGAATTTATTACCTACAGATTTATGTGCAGTGAACAAAACCTAATGTTCTCTCTAACAATACTCATTACATTCAAAACACTGTTTCTATTTATCATGACTTCAAATCAAGATTCTTTATCATTTTTGCCAAGCAAGTAATTAATTTACTCATTTACTTGCAAATGCTTTAAAAGAATTAAAAAAAATTTGAATTAGTTCTTGCTTGCTAAAAAATATTAGACTGGTTAGTAAAGCAGCTCATTATGTTTAAACTACTGACTGTCCAAGATTACTCAAGGGGGATAGTTTCATTTGGAAATATGCAAAATTCACAAATGTAATCTTCACCTTTTGAGAAAAGAGAACTTTTTTTAAAAACAAATATTCATTGATGTCTTTATCTGGTAGAATAAAAATGTATTTCTCTATAGAAAAGTTCCCACAAAGGATGGACAGGAATTAAGGGGAGGGGAGGCTTAATGCAGATATATTCTGGAAGATAAAAGATATAACACAATTCGTTCTATGCATCCTCATAAAAGGAGTGAAATCATGAACCTCTATCAGCTTCTGAGCTGGTTGTATCACAAGTCTATTGGAGGCCAGGATTCCTGGCATATTTTTAGGTTTTTGTGTTTAGCAAGTCTACTCAACCTTTCAAAATAATTGCACAGTTCTGCCAGAGAGACGGCTATTTATTGGAGAGAAATAAGCATGTAGGCTATAGTGAAATTCTTAGCTCAGTAACAAACATAGTAATCTATCAAAATGACTTCTATGTAATGAAAGTGGAATTCTTAACAATAATGTCAAACATAAAAGAAACCTCTAAAAGATTACAGTAGATGCCTCTTCCAAGTCCAGATAAACATATCTAGCTATGAGGACATGATGATTTTGAATACCTAGCTAAGAGAAAGAGAGAGAGAGAGAGAGGAGGGAGAGATAGAGAAAAAGAAGGAAAAGAATGAAAAAGAAGAATGAAAAGGCAAGAGGAGAGAGAAAGGGAAAGAGCCAGTTCTGAATGTTCTACCATTTTCCAGAAGACTAGACTTCTGCTGAGAGTTAGGGGACTTTGGTCCTCATATACTTTCCTCTTGTTCTTCTAGCCCTTATCAAAAGAGGAAACCAGGTCGGTAAACCAGTTCAGATTGTTAGTGCTTCCCAACAATAGTACAGAAAGTGAGGGACCAAGAAAGATTAAGGAAAAACGTGAATAAAAATACAACGAGCATCCAATTCTGAGACTGAAGTTCTACACACTGCTTCTGGTCAAGTCAATTCAAATGAATTCAATTAGCTAGTCTCACACTAAAACCCCAAATTGTAGCTCATCTTTACTTCCATGGATGATGGAAAGTTTGCTCACAGTAAGAAGAAAACATGCATCGGTCAGAAAAGGTTTTTCCATAAAGCTGCTTCTCCAGTCCACACTTGAATTGAATCAAGAATTGAATTTAAAGAAAGGAAGATTTTCTCATAATTTTGTTACCTTTTTTCAGGTAGGGGGTAATCTCCATTGACTAGGTTTCAGTGAGGGAGTGATGGATTATATATTCTGTTCTTTTCCCCATTTGAACAAATGTAAGGCATCATTCATTAACTATCCAATTACTATAGAAAAAGGAATGAGGGTAAACCATTAACAGCATGTGAAGTTGATTTTCTCATGCCTCCCCCAGGACCTTTAATGAACACTTAATTCTTTTTTTTTGCAAGGCAAACAGGTTTAAGTGGCTTGCCCAAGGCCACACAGCTAGGTAATTATTAAGTGTCTGAGACTGGATTTGAACCCAGGTACTCCTGGCCCCAGGGCTGGTGCTTTATCCACTATTCCACCTAGCTGCCCCATGAACACTTAATTCTTACAATGTTTCATCATAGTACTAGAACAACATTTTATTTATAAAAAATTAAAAAGTTTATTAAAACAATATCAAGCAATTAAAAAGTTCTGCTTTGCTTAACTATTCATATTTTTAAAATTAATTTAAATACATAAAGTTCTCTAGTGCTATTTTGCTTACTTCCTTGAAGAAGTCCTCATTAGGGTTTTTTGGCCATTCTTTCATTTGTTCACACTATAGATTCCATTTTTCTAGTTCCAATTTTTTTTGTTTTGAATTATTATGTTAACATCTTTCCAGATTTTGTTATATTTCTCATGCTTGTTAGATTTGATTTCATAGTAATAAAACCTTGACATCTATGTAACATAAATTTAAAAAGCAATTCATTTAATATTACAGGTTTTGGTTGCTTCTATTTTTTTGTTATGTCATATAATTCTGCTTTGAAAATGTTTTTAGAAAAAATGCAAATTAAAGCATCTCTGAGATACCACCTCACACCTCTCAGACTGACCAATATGACCAAAAAGGATAATGATCAATGTTGGAAGGGATGTGGGAAATCTGGGACACTAATACTCATGAACTCATCCAACCTTTCTGGAGAGCAATTTGGAATTATGCACAAAGGGCAAAAAAATGTGCATACCCTTTCATCCAGCAATACCACTACTGGGTCTACACCCTGAAGAGATTATGAAAAAGGGTAAAAACATCACTTGTACAAAAATATTCATAGCAGCCCTGTTTGTGGTGACAAAGAATTGGAAATTAAGTGAATGTCCTTCAATTGAGGAAAGGCTTGGCAAACTGTGGCATATGTGTGTCGTGGAACACTATTGTTCTATTAGAAACCAGGAGGGATGGGAATTCAGGGAAGCCTGGAGGGATTTGCATGAACTGATGCTGAGTGAGATGAGCAGAACCAGAAAAACACTGTACACCCTAACAGCAACATGGGAATGATGATCAAACTTGATTGCCTTTCATTCCATCAGTGCAACAACCAGGGACAATTTTGGGCTGTCTGCAATGGAGAATACCATTTCTATCTAGAGAAAGATTGTGGACTTTGAACAAAGAGCAAAGACTATTACCTTCAAATCAGGGAAAAAATGTTATCTTATTATGTAATTTTTCTATCTCTTATACTTTTTTTTCTTCCTTAAGGATATGATTTCTCTCTTGTCAAATTCAACTGAGATCAATGTATACCATGGAAACAATCAATGTAAAGACTAATAGAATGCCTTCTGTGGGGGATTGGGGGAGGGAAGCAAGAATGGGGGAAAACTGTAAAACTCAAAATAAATAAAATCTTTCTAAAAAAAAATAAAAGGGAATGACCCACAAAAAAGAAAATGTTTTTAGGAAATAGTCCTTGCTGGTTGTTCTTGACAATATATTTGATACATATATTTAACAACGAAAATTATTCAGCCCAAAAGCATGATTACTTTTTTGTATCTTTTAATGTATCCTTTCCCCAAAAGACTAAAAATTTGAAATTCCATCAACAATGAATGATTGTGCTTGTTTTATCATTACTCCGTATGAATTGAATTTCATGGCTTTTAATTATTTCCACCAATTTGATAATCATGAAGTGGAATGGCAAATTTGTTTCAATTTATCTCTTTGAGTATTTTAGGTTGAATATTTTTTCAAGTGATTACTAACAAGTTGTGTTTCCTGTTTTTGAAAATTGTTATAATCTTTAACTGTTAAGAACAAGGAATTTAACACATTTTACATGTTTTTTATTCATTACATTTCCATTAATATTTTCCTCATCCCATTATTTTTCTTTTATCTTCTAATTATATCATCTTGTGGCACGGATTTAAAAAAAATGTAGTCAGGCACATCTATCTTGTTCTCAATCTTTCTCAGTGGTTGAATAAAAAGAAAATTAACCTCTGCACATTTGAGAAAAATATTTTGATTTATTTCTGTTTTTTAGAGTTATTTTAATGTTTAAATTTCTGATGGAGTTGGAATTCACTGGAGTATAAAGTGCAGATTGTAGATCCAAATCTTTCCTATAGTACAATGATTAATAAAGGCTCCTTTCCCATTAAGGCATATTTTCAATGGAAGTTTAACTTCATCTTTTTTAATGGAAGAAGTCAAGAAACTTACTTTGCTGTGTTTTGCCTAAAGTGTTTGTACTTCCTAGACCATAGTACCCATGACCAATATTTCTGAAGGATTAAATAACTATACTAAACTTTGTCATTTAAGAAGGTTTACAATTTTATATGAAATTCATAGGTATTTGTGAATCATCTTAAAATTATTTTAATGTAGTTCCAAATGATTGCTGAAAACTTGATAACATCTGCACCTGATCCTCTTAAGAAGTATATAAAGAAACTGGGAACTTCGTGGTAAGAAGTAAAATTTGAATAGGGATAAAAATCAGATTAAGAGATTAGTAAAACAATTGAGAGAAAATGCAAGTTACAGCAGGAAAATAATTGAAAGTGTTACATTCGAGGTTTAAAATGTTAGGACCTTTTAAAATTTTGGAAAAACAGGTTTGAATGGTAATGTGGTAGATGATATCTAGTTGGGGTAAAGAAGAGACAGGAACTTTAAAGACATTAAGGAGTCAGCAAAATTCAACCTAGAAAAATGCAAAGTGAAGGAGCTTGCAAAACAAGGTGAGATGATATGCACACTCTAGTTAATTGATTGCAAAATCTCCTAATGCTGTGCATAAACAGTCAACATGGGTAAGTCAGAGAAGAAGCCTAGATGGACAGAACAGCTTTGTTTTGAAATGTTTCCTCAGATTAAATTGTTGTTATTAGTCATCATTCTTGAAGACCAATGACATCAGAAGGGTGAAAGTGAATTTGGATTAGACAGGACTGGGCGGAATCATCAGCCTCATTCTCTCTTCTGGAGTCATCAGCGTCCAGTGGCAAACATAGGTCAAGACCACTGGAGATGGCCCATACAGGGGTGACCTTGACCTTTTTAAAGTCAAAGTCATTCCCCAGGTCTCAGTTTGTCTGAGGCAACATTGATTCAGTAATTAAAGGGTAGGAGTGATAAATGCAAAATATCTCAAAAAATCAATGTACATGACTGGGAAATGCTAAGAAAAAAGCAAAGAATGGATTTTAGAGTCACCTTTACTGCTATTTATATATATTTTAAAGTTAACTTACAATTTTTACCATGCCCAGTTTTTACCATATTTGGGAATCTTTTGGCATCAGATATTTACTGATTTTTAAAACAGAAATGATTTAGTAATCTGCAACTTTTCCTTCCTAGTTTGTTAGTCTTGATGACTGATAATCTGAACTTACTGTATGTAGAGTTACTTAATGGACCAATTTATCTGGGTTCATAGATAATTGGGATGCTACACACATGCAGGCTTCACTTTCTCTTTTTGCCCCCAATGTCTCCTCCATACCCATGGTACAATTGTCTTTTCCTGTGATGATAGTCAGAAATTTGTTCATAGGCCTATTTGCTTTAAGGCGGTATTATTGTTTTGGTTTGTTTTTTCACCAGGAAAAGAGACTAAGGTGGATGGCCTCTCCTCAAGTATTTTTATTTCCCATAGCATACTTCTCTGAAGAAAAATTGTAATAAAGACTCTTGGATGACTTGAGCAGATGACCCTCTAAATGACCAGAGGAAGGATGTTAATATCAGTTTTTTATGAGAATTGCATTCATTTATTCTAGTTTGATTCCTCATACTTTGTTTCACTGACTAATCTTGGGATCTTGGAGAATAACGAATACATATTAATGTATACCTATTAACCTTCCTAAAACACAACTCAGATCAGATTATTCTTATAATCAAAAACCTTCCCCGGATAACCCAATCATCACTTCATTCTCTATTGAATAATGCCCAGACTTCTTAACCTATCATTCAAGGCTCTTTAAACTATGCCTTGATGAGCTTTTCTAAGACTCCTTCCCCAAACTTGATCTCTAACATGATAGCCCCTGATGCTTGTTGTAATCGGGTTGAAATGGTGTTAAAAGGAATGTGGATGGTGAAAGCAGCTGGATCAGACTATGTATGCACAGAGGAGACCCATGATGGCATGAGGTATCATTTCATGAGGTATCTTTTGGGATGTTAAGACAGCAAAGAGGAACTAGGGAAAACAATAGAAAGAGCACTTGGCATGGAGTTGGGAAGAACTGAGTTCAAATCCAAGCTCAGACACTTCTAATTTTGTGACATTGAGGAAGTTAGTTAACTCCTGTTTGTTCAGTTTACTGAACTCTAAAAAGAGTAAAGATAATAATAGCACCTACTTCACAGGGTTTTTGTGAGGATCAAATGAGATATATCTATGTCTATATCTATCTATCTATCTATCTATCTATCTATCTAGCCTATACAAAGCACACATTATTTAAATGTAAGTAAGATAAAAAATACTTGGATTTTACTAATATTAAAAACAACCTTACTAGAAGAACTAGTGCCCTATATGCCATCTTTCTCATCTACACAAAATTTTTATCAGAATACTCTACATACACAAGTATTTGTGTCATCCTTGATAAAATATAAGAAGCGGAAAAGCTTTTGCAAGTGATATTCCATAACAGATAATATCTCTACTATCACATCATTGAATGGAAGATATAAAGAATAATGATCGTCTTTGTATAGATCTTTAAAGATTGGAAATCACTTTACAAATATCTCATTTTATTCAACCATGGCAGGCAGATGCTTTATTATTCCTATTTTACAGATGAGGAAACCAAGAAAGGCAGAGCTTAAATATCTTGCATAGGGTCACTCAAGTGAGTGACCCGAGGCTGTGAGTTTCTGAAACTGGACTTGAAATCAAGAGTGCCTGACTTTAAGTCCAATGTTCTATCTATTGAATCACTTGGCTTATTGCTGACCATTCAATAACTTTTGATTCTGTAGAGTACAATTCTACCTTTTAATAAAGCTTCTAACATGAATAACCAAAATATTCATTGCTCCTTGAAGTGTGTATTGTTAGATAACTATGATATCTCTTTAAACATTAATATCAGGCAAAAGATATAACAGGGCAACATCTTGCTTGCCTAAATGTGTTCTAAATGGATGAGATTCAACACAGTGGCCATGTTAAAGAAGGTTTCCCTATATATATGTTCAGGTTCTTTAGTTGTTCTGGATTGTAGATGACATACTGATTTTATCAAGTTCTGGAATATTCTAAAAGCTCCTAGAAGAGATCTGTAACAACCCCAAAGAGGTTGAACTAATCTACACAGGGGAAAAACATGAATGAAGAATACCTATTATTGAGGCTGTGACAGGTAGTTAGATTAGGTAACTTCTAGAGCACATATATCATTATATATGCTTCATAAAGGTAATTTAAATAGACTCCAATCAATGTGATCTCCAGTTTGACCCAGAATTAAACAAGAGAAGGAGAGAAGACTGGTCTGTATATAAGAAATTGCAAAATCTGTTTAAAGATGCCCAGCTTCTACATGAAGTGAAAGTCTATCTTTTTAATACCAATAAACTAATAGTGAAGATGTATAGTTATGAGTCTTGGAATATTCAGTCTTTGAAAGTGAAAGTTAAATATTATTCAGGGAGCAAATGGTAAAGATAAGCAGATTTTAATATTTAACATTAAAAAACCAGGAAGAACTGGAGTAAAGTATCACACACACACACAAACATACATACATATATATGTGTATATATATATATATGTATATATATAAAATATATGTCCTATCTTCCTTTTTTAAAATTTAACTTCTGGAAGGTAGATACCTTACTTTTCTTCCTGTCTCCCATAGTTCCTAGTATTCTTCCTTACACATCGTATATACTCACAAAATATTAATAAAATCAATAAAGGCATATCAGTCTTAAAAACGCACAGTATCTGTTCAGATATTTACATTGAAGAAGTCATAAAGTCTGATGCCTGTGAGTGTGGCATGACAGTAGAATAAAAAAAAAGATTATAACTTCTGTTATCTAATCTACTCACAACACAGTGTGCTGTGGCTGGCACCTAATGAATTCTCTGTTTATACAATTTTCAAAGTACATAATATGCTTTTGCTTCCACATCATAGCTTGTGATACAGACTGTGCATTCTAAAGGAAATTTCTCATGCATTATCCTCAAATAGGTTGAATTGAACTTTAAAACTTCTCATATTCTTAGAAACTTTTCTGCCATTTTGTTTTGGTTGGATTAGGGAATATTTAAATATTATAATACCCCCTTCCTAAACTGATAGTACTTTAGTTTTGAGCTATTCTAATGGCTACTGTGACAGCTAAATCTGAGAGATATGAGTCTTAATATGTATGCATGGCTAATTTGAGGAATAGTTTATGGTTAAAAATTAAAACCAAGTAGGAAAAAGGGCACTTTCTTTAGGAAAGTAGGAATTAATGAATGAAATCAGACCTCCTGTGAGAGGATCTATTTCACATTCTTCTAAATGGTTGGAAGCATTGTCACTTTGCAGCAATTTTCACTGTGGAAACGTTCGTCTTGATGTTGTTACAGGATACTTTCCGGGGAAAGATATTGATTGACACAACATGTTTTATGTTGCATAGAAATTGTATCTGAAACACTAGTATTAAACCATAGATTAAGCAAATTTTGACTGCGAACCCACCAGGAAGGAAATGAAGGGAAAGGCAATTTAGAAAAGATGTATTTTCATAATGAATAATTTAAAATGACTCCCTACTACTCTCCAAATAGAGTCTAAAATCCTTTGTTTGGCATTCAGGATTGCCCATACTCTTGCCTGTACTGTGTTTTGGCTGCCACTCCCCCCTCCACTTCTTCATGTGTGCCTCACTCTAGTTGAACGGGTTTCTATCTATTTCCCCAATAGGACTCACCTTCTCAGTTCCATTTCCCTGCTTTCACATTCTATGTTTCTCTTATCGTTCTCAGGTTTCACCTGAGTTCATTTTAGTTCAGTTTGATTAATTTGTTTGACATTTATTTTATAGTCAGCATTAAAGTGGGAAGACATTAAGCATTCATAGAGCTCCTTCTATGCTAAATGCTTTACAGATATCTCATTTGATTCTCACAATACCTGTGTGAGTTAATAATGTTTTTTGTAACTGTTCAATTTTTTTCAGTTGCATCTGAATCTGCATGATTCCATTTGGGGTCTTCTTGGTAAAGATATTGAGTGGTTGTCACTTATTTGAACTTAATTAAGGAAACTGAGGTAAATGGGTTAAGTGACTTGTGCAGGATCACATAGTAAGTGTCTGATAGTTCAGATTTGAACTCAGGTCTTTCTGATGGCAGGCTTTGCATTCTATCCCACTGCTTCATCTCTAAGGCTACAAAGATTAAAAGCAGACATAGTTCCCTGTGTCATGGAACTTACATTTTGATTGTCAATGAAGATGGACAGGTAGGTATAAGATTAATACAAAATAAGCTAAAGCATGGCAATGACAAAAGGAAAATTTAGAAAAAAAATAAAGAAGAAAGGAATATTTCTATGTCCTGGAGGTTGAAGGAAAACTTCAGAAAAAGGGTGGAGTTGTCAGGGATAGCTTTTATAGATGTGGAAACTGATCTGAGAAATAAATTGTCAACTATGTTGGCTGGAAGGTTCAGCTTGTGAAGGGGAGTGATGGGATATAAGATTGGGGTGGTAGAGTGAGAATAGATTGGGGAAGATTTAAAGGTTAAACTGAGGCAGTTGTAGTACATCGCATAGGCAGTCTCAGGCAATTGAAGGAAGTGAAGGGGGATGACATGAGCAGATTTGTGATTTAGGAAAATTATATTGGCAGTTGTGTAAAGAGGTCTGAGGTTAAAGGCAGAGAGAGGAATTGGTACAATGAGATTATAAAATAGTCTAGAAAAGAACAAAGACTGAATTCTGATGATGGGGGATAAGTAGAGAGAAGGGGGCAGATAGAATAGATGTCCTGCCTCTCCTTTTAGACTCAGCTCTAATAACGCCCAGTCCATGAAAACTGTCCAGTCTCCCAGTTGGATGTGGTCTCGCTTTCCTAGGAGTAACCAAAGCACACTGCATGTCTGTTTTTCATTTTTTTTCTCTTTTTGAATCAATTCTATTCAACACGTATTTATTTATCAAACACTAGGTACCAACCATGATTTTAGATAGTGAGATACAAGACAAGAATGAAACAATCCCTGGTGGCAAGGATCTTCCACTTTCCTGTCAGAGCAGGGGAACAAGTATACAAAGAGATTTTCAACAAAAACATGAACAAATGATTGAATTAGAAAAGATCCCTCACATTATGCCATATGTTATAGCCACTGAGTAACCCTTGGTTATAAATTCTATATGAACAAGGATCTAGAAATTATCCCTTGTATTTACAGTGCTTTGTATATACTCACTAAAAACTAATTGAAGAAATTAATGAAAAATAGATGGAAAGGGAATTTGAGGACTATTGGAAATTGTGTTGTTCTTGAATTTGGTAAAATTTTCTTATTTTGCAGAAGAGAAACTGAGAGGTGGAGAGGTTAAACGATTTGCCCAAAGTCATGGAGTCTGGACTGGAAGTGAAGAATCAACCTTAAACACCGTTTAAGCACTTATATGTGCCAATCACTCTGGGAATACAAAAAGAGGCAAAAGCAGACCCTGCCCTCCAGGAACTTACAGTTCAAAGTGGGGGGGCATGCTAACAAATATCTGCAAGGCAAGTTATAATCAGGATAAATAAAAAAAAGTTAACAGAGTGAAGTCACTGGAATTAATTGGGGATTAATTGGGATTGGAGAACAACTTCTTGAATTTTAGTTGAAACTTAAAAATAGCCAGGGAACACAGAGTAAGGAGAGTGGTCCAGACATTTGTCTATAACCCAGAGAGGTTAAATGTTTTGTCTAGGGTCACACAGCCAGTATTTATCAGAGATGGAACTTCAATGTTGGTCTTTCTTATTGTCTATGTCAATGCTTTATCCATCATACAATGCTATCTTTTTTTTTTTTTTTTTTTTTTTTTTTTTAGTTTTTGCAAGGCAATGGGGGTTAAGTGGCTTGCCCAAGGCCACACAGCTAGGTAATAATTATGTGTCTGAGGTCGGATTTGAACTCAGGTCCTCCTGACTCCAGGGCCAGTGCTCCATCCACTGCGCCACCTAGCTGCCCCATTTGCTATCCTTTCTTAATTTAATGCATTGATGTTTAAGAAGGTGGCTGATAAAACCTTATACTTGGGCTAAAAAAATTAATCTTACAAGTATCACAGGGAAGTGATATATTATTCCTTCATAACTGGACATCTGAACAACAAGAGTTTAATATAAGTAAGCACAGTTGGCTGCCAAAAGTGTTTCATGTTATTTTGAGATGGAAAGAAGGATGTGAGAGCCCTTATCAGATCTGCTCAGATAATACCACTTTTGGAGTAATATCTTCATTTCCAGATGCTGTATTTGAGGAAGGACATTGACAAACTAGAGGACACCAATTGATATTATGATTTCATTGTCGTGAAGATGCCCTCCAATGAGGCAGATGGCAAGGCCACCAATGGGAGTTCTTTAAGGGTTGTGGATAAAAAGCCAATTCGTAGAAGTTAACTTGATGATAATCTTCATCAAACTTAATTAGTCTAGCCTAGGACACCAGATATGTAATATGTCTCTGGGTCCATGATTAATACTTTTCTGGCTTGGAGAATCTGCTCAATTTGGTAGTCTACTAGTAAGGATTTGTAGAATTCCAGAAGGGAAGCATACAAATCTATGCTTACTAATTTTAAGTAAATAAAATGTCTTTTTCTATAAAGTACCTTATTATCTCCTAAAGTCATTTATATACAAACTAAATGTAACAATCTTTAAGTCATTATGGAATCAAACTGTGCTAGAATGATTTCCAACTTTAATTTAAGCTGCAAAGAGAGGAAGGCTATTCAACTCTTTTGATAGTGACTGGTTGATAAAACTGTAATTCTGAGCTGTAATGAAAATGTGATTCTTAACACCCCACTTTTCTTCAATCGACAGTATGCATTTGTAAGAATTTTGAAAGCAAATTTACTAGAGATATATGTCTTTTTTCATGAAGTTTAAATAATGTGAGCAGAATTCATTATAACATATGGTTTTGAAAAATATGTTGGATGGTTTCTGTTCTTGTGGTAGGCACTTTTGTTTCATTTGAATCCTTTGCAACATCATCCTTGAGGTCATGAACATGAAATGAATAACTAGTTACTGGGAGTAGAAGACAACAGATGGTTCTTTCCTTATAATTTTTTAGATACTTTTATGATGCTGCTTTCTTAAAAGTGTGCCCTATAAGTGGTGTATACTGTGTCATAGTTTAGTAATAGAATGCAGTCCTGTTGCTCTTTATACATACAGAGCACTTCATATACATTATCTCATTTAAACCTCACAGCAATTGTATGGAGTAAGTTAGAGGGCAGACTTGCCATATATGTGAAGACAATGGCTTAAAAATTAAAACTGGTAAGAAGAGAGGAAAAGAAAGGAACTTTGATAGATGGAGGATAATGTAGAAGGTAAGTGGGGATTGTGATTTGAGTCTTTTTCACATTCACAGCTAAAAATGCTTTTACTGAGGTGTGCAGGTACTTACTATATTTTAAAACTATGCAAAGCATAGTTTTCTAAATGCAATTCAAGAATCCTGTCTCTAGGAAAGGTTAGGTTTCCACTTTCGTATGTTTCTGGATGAGAAAGAGATTCCATTTTTTTACAACTGTGTAATTCAGAGATTCCTTTTTGTTAAAAGCTGAAATACTGAAATTTCTGTATTAGTTGCTGAATGTAATATCTAGATTTAAGTTCAAAGAGGACAGGAGAACTCTTCTGGGTCCATCCTTCCAATTTCATGTCATAGGCTTACAGATGGAGAGCTGGGTGTGACCTCAGACATCTGATCCAGTTCTTTTATTTTACAGGTGAGGAAACTGAGGAACAAAGGGGTTAAGGGAAATATATTAAAATAGATGAAATCTCCTTTTATCCTCCTTGGCTGACCTGATTTACCTCTCGTGTCAAATAATTCTTGACCAAGTTGACTATACCTATGGTTGTTGCTAGGCACAGCAAGTTTCACCAGTTTAAAAAGGAGTTACTTTTACTCTCACTCCTAACCTCACCTGTTTATTCCAGGAGATTCTACCAGGAGGAAAGAAATCTTAGCAACAAAGCCCCAAAGGTCATAGAATTGTGAAATCACAGTCTACCAGAGATTTAGCTTTTAAGACTTAATCCTACATAAGTTCTCAAGAGTATTTTGCCTTGTGGTCATGTTTAGATTTAAGATATGTTATTAATAGAACTCAATTTTGAAAATCAATGTTTTCTGTTCTAGTATAATTAGGTATTTCAGTTGAAAGGATTACTTTAAAATGTCTCTGTATTTCTTTTCTTGTGAATTAATTTATAAAATTCTATATTGTTGCCATTTGATGCTTAAATTATATTTCATTAAACCCTTCGTAGAACAAGCAAAATACACATTTAAAAATCACTGAGTTTTTTGAAGGTTGATTTTGTATTGGGACAGTTTGAGTAATCATTCTTTTTATTAATATTTTATTTGTTTTCTAATTATATACAATAATAGTTTCTACCTTTCGTTTTTTCTGTAAGGTTTTGAATTTTACAATTTCCCCCCCTCTCCTCCCTCCCCCCATCCCCCCAAAGAAGGCAGTCTGATAATCTTTACATTGCTTCCATGCTTTACATTGATTGAGATTGAATGTGTTGAGAGAGAAATCATGTCCTTGAGGATAAAATAAAATATTAGAGATAGCAAAATTATGGAGTATATAAGACACTTTAAAAAAAGTTGAAGGTAATGGACTTTGGTCTTTAAGTTCCACAATTTTGCTCTAGATAGAGATGGTATTCTCCATTGCAGATACCCCCAAATTGTGCCTGATTGTTGCACTGATGGAATGAGCAAGTCCATTAAGTTTGATCATCAACCCCATATGATGGGGTTTACAATGTTCTTCTGGTTCTGCTCATCTCACTCATCGTCAGTTCATGCAAATCCTTCCAGGTTTCTCTGAATTCCTATCCCTCTTGGTTTCTAATAGAACAATAGTGTTCCATAACATACATATACTATAATTTGTTCAGCCATTCCTCAATTGATGGACATTCACTCGATTTACAATTCTTTGCCACCACAAGCAGGGTTGCTATGAATATTTTGTGATATTTTTAACCCTTTTTCATGATCTCTTCAGGGTTTAGACCCAGTTGTGGTATTGTGGGATCAAAGTGTATGCACATTTTATTCCCTTTTGGGCATAATTCCAGATTGTTTTTCAGAAACGTTAGATGAGTTTGCAGTTTCCCCAACAATGTATTAGTGTCCCAGATTTCTCACATCCCTTCCAACATTGATCATTGTCCTTTTTGGTCATATTGGCCAATCTAAGAGTTATGAGGCAGTACTTCAGAGATGCTTCAATTTAAAAATGCCTCTATTTCTAATATAGAACACTGGGTCAACAGTTAGAGGACCTTTATCCTCTGCTAGCTGTCTTACGTACTACCTGTGTGACCTTAAGGCATACCACTTAACTTCTCCAGGTCTCAGTTTATTTGTAAAATTAGGGGGTTGGAAAATATATCCTACAAATTCGCTTTTAGTTTTAAGTCTTTGATCATCATCATCATCATCATCATCATCATCATCATGAAATCTTACATATATATGGTACTTTAAGTTCATAACACTTTTTTATGTACATTGCTTCAGTGAGTATTCAAAACATTCATAGGAGTTAGGTAATAATGGCATTAACAACACTTTTCTGTAGTTGAACTAAGTAAGGGTTAGTGAAGTCACATAGTGCTGCCTAGACTCAAACCAACATCTTCTTACCTGAAATTGGAATTTTTTGCAAATCATGATACTGGTACTCTGTTTACCAATCACCACAGCCAGATGCCTGACCAGGTGAGGTTACATCTGTTTATGAATGGTCATATAAGAGTTGTCCAAGTATGGGAAATCAATTAGGAGGCAAATGGAAAACCCAGTCTTAGAAAAATTTAACTTACTCATCTTTTTCTGTTCTTCCAGCTCCTCAAGGCAAAGATCTCATATATCTATCTGATAGAAATCTGTAAAATGGGTCCATTATTTTATTTATCTTAACTTAGAAGCTTTTTTTTAATATCTCCACTGGATATTTTAAAGCAGGAGTAGACAATCCCTTTTTATTCTACCAAGTATCATTTAGATATTTATAACATCATTTGTGGCTCATACAAAATTATCAACTTAATAATTCTAACCTTAAAAAGCTCCTAGATTTATTGAATTTTGAGTTCCTCCTGTGATTTTTTTTTGGTAGTGCCAGACCAAATGTTTTCATAGCTTTATACAATCAGCAGGTTAGAAGTTCCCTACCCCTGTTTTAAAGTAACATTGTCTTATCATTAGTTTTAATTGGCTTTAAAAAAATTCTGTATAGTTGAACAAGAATGATTTGGCTATTTTAAGTAAGGTAAGTATGTGTCCTGTCAAATGGGACTTCTTAACAGGAGTGATAATTATCTTCTAGAGTATATTAGGAGGTCCAATTTCAATGTTGCTCTTGAAATCTAAATTGTAGGTACAACTTTAGATGAAATTCATGTATGGCATAAATGGATAGTAGCACTAGAAGATAATTGGATCTTCCCAGTGATTAGAGGACCTGAATTTAAGTCCTATTCCTGTCACTTTTTAGTTATTGACCCTGGATAAATTATTGAAATTTAGAATGACTCAGTGACACAGAGTGCTCCCTAAGACCATACGATACAAAAGAGATGCCATTTTGTATTGATAGAGGAAATCTTCTCATTGGGGGGTTCCTTATATCAATTTAATTGCAGTTCTAGTTTAAAAAGATAAAAGAAAAAAAGAAAAACAGTATGGTATGGTATGGTGAATATAGTACTGCGTTGGAGTCAACAAAACTGACTTGGTTTGAAAGAGCATTCTCTATGCTGGACAGTGTTTCCAAATTAGGGACTTAGGTACATTGGTCATCTAAAGATGTAGGCTGTAGCAATGATATATGAGATGTGGTCTAAAATAACCTAAGGAAATATGAGTAGAAAAGGAAGTGGGCAATGTATCAAGAATAAGGGTTAACAACTGACATTGAGCATCCTTTTGATAGTTACAAAAATATTAAAAGAGCTGGAGAAAGGCCTCTGTGGCACTAGGTCAGTCCTCAGTGGAGGGTTTATGGAAAGAAATGGACAAGAATCATATAAGAGAAGGTGATGTTTATGGGCCACTGCCCATAACAGTGGAGGGAATAACCACACCAATAAGATATATATATGTATATATATATATATATATATATATATATATATATATAATATATATATATATATCTTTTTTTCTTTGATATATATATATATATATCAAAGAAAAAAAGTTGAAATTTCTAATCTCTTCTGCCCCTTACTTCTGGAATTGAGCAGCAAAATATTAGCAAGATAATTAAAATATCCTTAGTTTATTGAAGTTGTTATAAATGTAAAAACAAGACAGATAAATGTGTTAGAATTTGAAAACAAAAAGAGTGAACTTTAATTTGTTGGAGGCAAAGCGTGGTTTCTCTTGTGTGTTTAACACATTTGTATTATAACACTTCTAGCAGTCGTCATATATATGTGTGTGTGTGTGTGTGTGTGTCCATATTTATGGCTTAAAATTAATTCCATTACTAGAGGCATTTAAAGCACACACATGTGTTTGTTGCTTACACTTGTGGCTATAGAGAACATGGTAAATGAAAGCTGTCCTTGATTATCATGGAAGTCATTTAAGATTTTTGCTTCAGGGCAGCTAGGTGGCACAGTTGATAGAGCACTGGCCCTGGAGTCAGGATGTACCTGAGTTCAAATCCGGCTTCAGACACTTAATAATTACCTAGCTGTGTGGCCTTGGTCAAGCCACTTAACCACATTGCCTTGCAAAAAAACTAAAAAAAAAAGATGTTTTGCTTCAAAAATATAGCTACTGATCAAAATTTGTATTCTATGTAAGGTATAGATTTCCTTTTAGAAATGGCTTTTTGTAATTTCTTTTTTTTTCTTATCACAGACAGGTTTAAAAAGTTGCCAGTTACTCAGGATTTGAACAGGAGTGTTACTTTATGGAAACTTTAGAATTCCTTGATACAGAACTAGCAGTTCTCAACTTGATAGAAGAAGGAAGATAGGATAAGAAGATAAGGAAGAGGAATATTTATATTTTTAAAAACTTATTTAAGTAGAAAGTAGAAAATTAGTTCTATTTCCTTGTTGAAATAATCCATGAAGAGCATTATTTTCTCAAAATAATAATTTACTAGTATAAATTATTTCTCCTTTCCTCCCTCCCTCCCTTCTTTTCTTTTCCTCCTTTCTTTCCTTTCTTTTTCCTACATGGATTTAGAAAGTAGGTGACCTGGAAGAATGGTGCAATCCTACTATATGAGTTGAATTATTAGAAAGGTAAACTAAGCTCATCCTTTTAAGTATCTCTAATAGTGACTGTAAGTAAAATGAATTTAAGACTAGTGCCAGAGATGAGGAGAAGCAGCTAGAAACCCAGGGTAGAGGGGTAGCTAGGTGGCCCAGTGGATAAAGCACTGGCCGTGGAGTCAGGAGTACCTGGGTTCAAATCCGGTCTCAGTCACTTAATAATCACCTAGCTGTGTGGCCTTGGGCAAGCCACTTGGTCCCATTGCCTTGGAAAAAACCTATAAAAAAAAAGAAACCCAGGGCAGGCACCATAAAGATAATAAGAACTTTTGGGGGTGGCTAGGTGGCACAGTGGATAGAGCACCGGCCCTGGAGTCAGGAGTACTTGAATTCAAATATGGCCTCAGGCACTTAATAATTACCTAGCTGTGTGGCCTTGGACAAGTCACTTAATACCATTTACCTTGCAAAAAATGTAAAAAAAAGATAATTTGAACTTTTTAACTGAAGACAAACATAAGGAAATTCTGATTGATAGCTGGGATCCTGATAGTTTGAAAGAAACATCCTAGTCAATGTCTATTTAAAATTGGGTTGATAGTACAAAGTTGTACCTACTCAGGTATTTCATTTAAAAACTTGTTCTTTAGGAATTTTCTACTTTGATATTAATGTTATATTTTTGTTAATAAAGTTTGGCTACATTTTTGGACCTTTAATGAATGTTTTATTTGAAATTCAAACTAAGGCTAAACATTCTTAGATTTTATTTACAAAAATATGTTTCAACTTGTGCTTTGACTAATAGGGATAGGATTCTTACTTTGACCTTGGTTTTATTCTCTGTCTCCTTTGAAATGAAGAGGACAGCTGAGAAATGACCACAGGATAGAAGACAAAATGGTCCATGTTTTGGAGCTAGTGCTTGTTTATGAATTAGCTAAGTAAAACAGCCAAAGACATAATGGTAAATAAAAATTAATTTTACAACACCATAGACTATTTACCCTATTCATAAACACTTATTTAGATATGTATTTTTGGGTATCAATCAGAGTAAAATATGTGAGTTGCATATTCAGGTGGGGAGGGGGGATTAGGAATCATAATTTCTTCTAGCTGGATGTTAAAGAATTCCTGAATTATGAATAAAAAGCAAGCTTGTTGAAATTGGCAAAGAAGAGAAATTATTCTATACAGTGTGGAATGAAAGAACTCTGAACTCAGAGATGAGAACTATAAGTGACATCAAGGGTAGAAAAGATCATTTTGGGAATAAAGACTCTGTAGCTTTTGATCAAATTTCAGCAATTTATCTTTGGCTGTGCCTCTTAAGTAATGCATTTATGATATAATGGTCAAAATTATATGTTGGGATACTTATATCGCTAATAGTTGATTTTTTTATAAGGCAATGAGGTTAAGTGACTTACCCAAGGTCACTCATCTTGTAGGTATCAAGTGTCTGAGACTGGATTTGAATCTAGGTCCTTTGAACTCCAGGGCCAGTATTCTAGTCACTGCACTATTGATGTTTCTATAGAACAAAATATTTTCCTGCAGTATAGTTAGTGAAATTGTTTGATCTTCATTTTACAGATGAGAAGACCAAAATCTAAAGAGGAGATGCCACTTGGCAATAATCTCAGTTGGAAAGTGTTAGATATAACAAATCAAATTGAGGGCTTATGATTTCAAGTCCTCTGCTCGTGTCCCTTCAAAATCTGACCAGTTCCATTCAGAAGGCTGTATTTGTTAAGTAAGACCAATATCATCCACCATTGCTTACTAATAAGTGAACTAGTTATTACATAATTTCAGATTTCAAGATGTGGAAAGACCTTTAAAGGTCATTCTCCATTCAACTTATACTACTGACCTAGAATCCTGTCTATAGGATTCCTGCTTATATGAATATAACTCCAACTTTTGATATTCTAATTGCAAAGCAGACTCTTAGAGAAAGATCCACAGGCACAAAAATATTTATAGTAGCTCTTTTTTGTAGTGGCAAAGAATTGGAAAATGATGAGATCCTCATCAATTGAGGAATGCCTGAACAAATATGGAATATGAATGTGATGGAACACTATTGTTCTAAAAGAAATCATGACTTGGTAAACTTCAGAAAAAATATAATAAAATGACATTAAAAAAGAAATAGGTCCTTTTATTTGGCCTAAATCTTTTCTACATTTCTACCCATTGCTAATTCATAAAATTAATTTTAAAGTCTGAGTTCTACATTTATTCATAATAAATTTCATCATATTCAGTTCTGCTCAATTTCTAGGTTTCAGAGAACTTTTTGATTTCCAGTTCAGTCATCCAAATGTTAACAATTTTTCATTTCAACACATTAGACAGTCAAAAAGATCCAAGTTCAAATCCTGCCTCACCTCAGATACTAACTAACATTGTGACTTTGAACATGTTTTTTATCCTCTCTCAACTTCAGTTTCCCCATATGGGAATCATAATAGTATCTATCTCATGGGGTTACTGTGAGACTCAAATGAGAGTACAAATGTAATCCACTTTGGAAGCCTTAAAGCTGTGTAAGTTATCATTATTATTAGCTTTCACGGCCAGTATCTGGTGATCTGAAGGCTAGATAGGCATGCTTTCTATAATTTTGGCCAAATCACTGGTGAACATTGAACAGTACATGGTTAATAAAGATTCCTGGAGTATTAACTCTCACAACTGACCAAAGGTCCATTAGCATCCAGTCTCTTAGGTTTTCAATGAGTTCTGAATCTGTCTGACTCTACTAAAAGTTGAACCTCATCTTTCCATCTTGTCCCCAGAACAGAAAAATGAACCTTGCCAATACTTTTTTTTAAATCTAAACTATGTCTATTGAATTCCCTTGACCTATCATACCGATTACACTTTCAGAAAAGGATATGAGGATAGTTTGGCACAACTATTTTTTATGAATCAAGTTCACTATTACTATTCATTGCTTCCCTTTTTATTTTAAAAAATTATAATTTTTTTATTATTAATTTCAAATTCAAAGTACTATATTTATATTAAATATGATCATGTTCAGTTCTGCTCAATTTACAAATTGCTCCTTCCCTCCAGTCCCTCCCTTACCCATTGAGAAGACAAACAATATGAAACCCATTATCTATGTGAAGTGATGCAAAACATATTTCTATATTAGCCATGTTACAAAATAGTAAGAAAAATAATGTGGAAAAACTATAGGCTTCAATCTGCTCTCAGAATTTATCAGTTGTATCTGGATGTAGATAGCATTTCCTTTATGAGTCCATTGAAATTGTCTGAGATGATACAGTAGCTTACTCTTTTATAAATGATCATCATAGCCTTGTTTCTTTTAATTGAATGATAAATTATTTCATTAGTAATATGTTCTAGAATTTTATTGGAGAAGGCAAATTTGAATGTCTAAAATTTGCAGATTCTATGTTCTTCCCTTTTTGAAGGATGTGGACATTTGGTCTCTATCTACCCCATGTCATCTTTCTTGTTTTCTAGGAACTTTAAGACAGACAGACAGACAGTAATTAAGCAATCACAACTTCCATTTTTCTCTGTACCCTCTATTATAGGCAGTTAGGTGGTCTAGTGAATAGAGCTCTGGACCTGAAATCAGGAAACCAGAGCTCAAATCTAGCTTCAGACACTCAATAGTTCTGTGATCCTATTACTTAACTTTTACCTGACTCAGTTCCCTCATCTGTACAGTGAGAATTAAAAAATAAACAGGCACCTCTCAAAATTGTAGTGAGAATCAAATGAGACAATATTTGTAAAATTCTTTTCAATCCTTAAAGTGCTACATAAATGCTATGTAGTTATTTTGGAATTCACCAGGTTGTAGCAACTTGAAATCATTGATTTTAGTTAGATGTATTAGATCTTATAATTTCCTCATTTGTCCTGATTATCAACCAAAACAGACTCACTTAAAATGAGTTCTTCACTATCTGGCTTCCTATAAAACACTCTACTCCTCATCATTGACTTCCAGGCTATTTTGGAGGTGTCTAAGCTAGTCTCTAAAACTGTAAGATGTTCTTGTGGGTTCTGCAGATGCCTAGGTAGAGAAGGTATCTTACTCAGGATCACTGAACCTCTATTAAAAGCTCTACTCCTTTGATCAGAATTTCCTCATGGCATCCCCCTTGTTCCATGCTGCACAGAAATGAGTAAAGGTTATAATGACTGCTGTCATATATTTATCTGGATCCATAGTGGCCCATCTTTGGGCTCCATGGATTCCTTCATTACTTTTTCTATGTTGTAGGCATTTCTTGTTTGAACAAAATTTGACAGGCACTGGTATTCTTGGTATTCTCATTCATGAGAAATTTCTCATCTAAGTCATCTTTGATTTTATTATTGGGGAGAATAAAAACACATGTGATATTACCTCAAAAATTATTTTTCCATTGGTTGCATGCATAATGTAGAAAACACAGGAGAATGAGTCAAACCAAACAAATTGATATCATAGAAGAGGACTGGGGAGTGAAGTATTATTATAGCCTCCAGTGAAAGTGAGATCAATGAACATTCATAATACAAAAAAAAAGTACTCTATTGATTAGAATGTGGAAAATAGTGATTCTTTATTGGCACATTTATCGCCATTATCATCACCAATAATGATAAAACATTTATGCAGCATTTTATGATTGCTAAACATTTCATATCAATTCTCATTTAATGCACATCATAATTCCAAGAGGCTTTATGGCATAGTAGATAGCAAATTGACCTTGGAGTAAGAAAGATCTGGATTCGTTTTCTGCCTCTAACACAAGTCACTTCACCCTTTAGTGCTCTAGACAAATGAGGCTATAAGATTTGGACCATAAAAGTGACTCAAGGGCAGCTAGGTGGTACAGAAGACATAGTGCCAGGCTAGGAGTCAGGAAGACCCATCTTCCTGATTTCAAATATGATCTCAGACACTTAGTGCTTGTGTGATCCTGGGCAAGTCACTTCACCCTTTTTGTCTCAATTTTCTAATCTGTAAAATGAGCAGGAAAAGGAGATGGCAAATCACTCAAGTATCTCTGCCACAACCCGCCCCCCCCCCAAATGTGTCATGAAGAGTTGAATGTGACTTAAAAATGACTGAATAATGTCAGCTAAAATGTGATTTGATAGGGGGTAGGTAGGAGAAGGATATTTTCAGTTTATGGGTTGAGAGATAGATTAGGTGACATATTTAAAGTAAGTAGTATAGCCAGTAAGTAGTGTAGTTTGACTAATACAAAACTTTTCTTTGAACTCTGCTATGTCTGCACTGACTCATGTTTTTGAATTAAATGTAGAAGTTATACAGCATTTTGAAAAGTATATTGTATTTGAGATCAAAAGAAATAAATTCATATATCTTTGCTACAACTCTGTGTGTTTTTTCTACTCCTGCTCTCTAAAGTTACTTCCAATGTGAAATCATTTGTTCCTACAAATTTGCTAGCTACAACAGTTAAAAAGTTACCTATGAAATCTTGTTAAAATGACTAGTTTATCAAAACTTGATATTTATCCAATATTGAAAAAATTGCCTAAAAAGGATATTGAACCTTATTTTTCATCCAATATATGAATAATAACTGCATGTCCAAAGAAGACTTCATCAGTGATAGAGGATCTTCTGTAAATCTCATTACATCAAAAAAGTCATTACTTGGACATTTACTATCAAAGGACCTTCCTCTGAAGTCTACTCCATAGATTGATTATTCAGTATTTATCTATCCATCTATCTATCTATCTATCTATCTATCTATCTATCTATCTATCTATCTATCTATCTATCTATCATCTATCTATCCATCCATATCTGTCTATCATCTATCTTGATCTATTTATATTATAAATATTAATCTGTTTAGCAGACTATATCTATGTGCCTATCTAAATATGGATTGATAGATAACTAGATCAACAGATTCCCTAGGATATTTGGACAGTTCAACTATCCCCAAACACGTATTAGCTTTAGTTGCCAATTCAATCAATTTCCATTGCTGCTTATTTGCCTTAACAAGAATACACTTTGGACAAATACTCCAAATTTCTCTGGGCACTTGGGTTAGGTTCAAAAGAGCTTTGTACCATGATCTTATACACCACTCCACATCGACCAGGGAAGGACTCATGGTATTTTCATGCATTGTACTTAGTTAGGAATTTGGTGGTATTTATGTGCCTACCTCTTAGGGTCCTGGTTATAGTTCAGAAGAAAAGTCAGACTTATTAGCTATGTGATCCTGATCAAGTCTCAATGGGAGCCTCAATTTCTTGTATACAAATGACAATGCCTCTTGTTCACTGTCATTTCTACTGATAAAAATCATATCATTTTTGGATGTTGAACCATTTTATAACGCCAAGGACTTTGATGGCAAGACTGTCTTTTCTAGGTCTTCACTAGCTGTATCTGGAATAGTTATTAGGTTGCATCTCCACAGGGATTGCTAAATAGGTGAGGGTACTGGGCTGGAAGCATGGTTACTCCCAAGGATCTTGAGTTCAAGGTTCTGAAGCCCGGGTCACAAGTTAATTTCTCATGTTCACTGAGCTAGTAAGCATCTGAGGAAGGATCGAAAAGCCAGTTGTTCTACCATGTTTAAATTTTTTTCTTCACTAAGTCATATGTCTCTCAACTAAATGATCTATAAAGTCATCTATCAGTTTTAAGATTCACTTCAATTCATTGCAATTAAGTTCAATTCAATGAACATTTTTATGTCTAAGAAACTTTGCTAGATGCAACTGACAAACGACAGTCTTTGTCTCTGATGATCTCACTTTCCACTGGGAGATACAACAGTTACATGAGATAGAATGGAATCAGAGGGAAAGCATTTTTAGCTGCAAGAAACAATGAAGGCTTAACTGAGGCTAGAGCACTTGAAGTAAATCTCAAAAGAAAAGTAGTTGAGCAAGTAGAGATGGAGAAAGAAGTGTATTCCAGGTTTGTGGGATGGAAGCAGGAGATGACACAAGCTAAACGGGGAAAGAAGGGAGCAATTTATCAAATTGTAGGGTAAAGCCTTGTTATGGAAAATACCACCAGGTTGTTTTTTATTCCAAAAAGCAAATTAGAAAGCTAATATATTGTTTGTGTTGAATTAAGATGGTCACTATTTAATGGCAAGAAATGGATGTGAAAGCAACATGGGGGTAAAATGGGCAGGAGTTAGAAAGGGATAGGCTATAGTTGGGGCAGGAGAGGGATGAGACAAAGAGGGTCAGAGGTATCAAGGGTGGATGACTGGGAAGATGGTGGTATTTGCCCAGGAAAAGGGGTCCTGAGAGGGGAGAAGATTGAGGGTAGCAAGGTCATCAATTTAGTTTGGGGCATATGGAGATTGAGGTATTGGTGGAATACCTAAAGCTGTTATGCAGAGTCAACAGGTTGAGTGTTCCTTGATGTCTGCATTGTCTACTATTTTTCATGAAATCTCAATATTTTTACTGCCCTCCTGGTAAAGATTTGAGAAAGAATAAATCTTGCCTTGGTCTGAGAAAGTAAATTCTATTCTGAGAGAAGAATATGTTTTGGTTAAATACTGGATTCTACTCTGGATCTCTGCATGCTATGGCTGTTTCATTTGCCAGAAAGGGATTCTTGAATATCTGATGCATAACTCTAATGTAAAATGAATCCTAAAGCAAGGTAAAAATAGTATCTGGATTATATGACATTTTGGATTGTCCCTATTTTCGCTACTCCTGCTGATCTTCATTAGTGTGAATCTCTATTATTCAATATTAATTTGGAAACTGAAATTCTAGGCTATATTTTACAAATAAAAAGTATGAAATTTCTTAAGATAGTATAAGTATTTTGTAATATTCATTTAATAAAATTACTCATGCCTACAATTCCTTTCCTACCTGGAAGGGTTTTTTTTAGGTTCTAATAATGGGGGGAGGGAATTTTCTGGCACAAAATTATGAAAAATTCTCGTTTTGTCCTAAATACAAAGGGTGGGCATTCTTACTATAATGCACTTCTTATTTCTATCTACAGCAACCTTGTATTTCTTCGATACAATCTCAGTACAAGTACTACTTCTCCTTCAAAACTTTGATTCCTATAAGTCGTTATTGCTTACTCTTCCTTCAATTTATCTTATGTTATACTTTCTTTGGATTCATGTTGAGTCCTCTCAGCAGAATGTGACTTGAGGATAGGCAAGGTTTCATTTATTTCTCTGCAGCTTCACTGCCTAATCCACAGTGCTTCAAAGTTGGAGACTATAGTGGATGGAATGCTGAATTTGGAGTCAGCAAGACCCGAATTTGAATTCTGCCTTACCTAGTTATGTTTATCAAGTCACTTAACCCCCTCTCATTCTTAATTTCCTCATCTGTAAAATTGAGATTATAACAGAAGCTGTCTCACAAGCTTGTTGTAAGGATCAGATAAGTTAATAAACATCTGCCAACTGCCTTACCAAGTTATAATCTTTGAGTTACTTGAGTCTTTTGGGTTGCAATGGTCAGTTCTTACAGTCTAGTCTTACAGACTAAAAAGATCCTTGAACAAATGGACTGTTTTTTAGTTTTTTAATCCTTATATTTATACATAGACCCGAATGTGGTATGTAAAGGATATCTTTGATACTAAGAAAATGAAGTTAAATGACTATCACCAGATTACATGGATAGAAAACATTTGAGGTGGAATTATAATCTCATTCTTGTGACTCTAGAGCCTCTGATCATTTCTCTTGTTCCTTTTTATTTACTCTCTCTACATTGCTTTCTCCCCCCCCCCCACTCCTTAGGACTTCTCTGGAAGTTTTATAGGAAGACATAGACAGGAGTTGAATAGGATGAGAAACTGGACAACACTGGGGGAATTATAAATTCATGGAGTGGATTAGAGGGCATTTATAAGGGGCTAAATCTTCCTTTGTTTTTGAATTTTGCTTCCTAGATCAGGGGTGATAGGGAGAGTAAAAATGTTTTTATAAATAATCCAAATTTTATAAGACACAGAGAATTCCAAGATTTATTTGTTCTGTGGGGAGAAGTTCTTTCCTTGTTTCTCTTTTCCACCCTTCTTCCCAACTACTCACTCATCAACCTCATTAACTATTCTCACTCACAGGCATTTACTCCAAATGGCTGTACTTTGGAAGATTTGAATCTCAAAAGATATCATTTTTTAGGATAGCATTGGACTTTGAGGGCAAATTCCAAGGACATCCAGTTCCTGTTAAAAGCTAATAAAATACTGTTTGCTTGGAGGTTTTGTGTTGGAGCTGCTGGGGATATTTGCTTATTGACCAAGTTTTCTCTTTGTTGCACCTGGGAGAGCACAGCATCTGAGCTATTAGACGGGAATCATGTCCAGGCGAGAGTCATGTCTGGACAGGATGGAAGGCCTCCATTCACACAATTCTGCCAATGAAGGGTAAACAGGGAGTTTCCTTGGAGATGACTTTTCCCAGAGAGTCTGAAGGCTTGTACATTCGCCACCCCCTATGAACCACACTGTGATGTTTATACAGCATTAACTTCCCGGTTATCTCATGTGCAAGAATGTGCCCCTGACTAAATTTCTGTGGGAAAATGTTAGAGAGAATGGGCTTTCAAAGGCTGCTTCAAACTTCATCACCTATTTTGTGGTTTTAGCTCATGTTAATCCATCTGGCTAAACCCACATCTTATTTAAAAATAGATTTTAAGTACATATCTCCTTTAAATAAGATAAAATAAATTTCATAAAACTTTCATAGACTTAAAAAAATTAGCAACGATTGTTTTTCCACTCATTCCCCTAAGACACAAATCAAATCATTGAAATGAATGAAATGAAAATCTCCATTTCCCCCAAAAGATAACAATTCAATTCAACAAGTTTTTATTAAGCACCTCTATCTTTCACATAGCATATGAGGTACTAGGGATAAATAAAGGGATTAAAACAAACAAAAAATAGTCCCTGTAATCAAGGGTCTTCTAGTCTGAATTTAGTAAGAACTGACTTTTGTAACCACAAAGACAAGTGATTCAAAGAATAGAACTTGGTCAATTTGTCAGAAAATGAGGTTGAGTGACTTGCCCAAGGTCTCATATTTATGTAATTATTAAGTTCCTTAAGTCAAATTTGAATTCAGGTCCTCCTGAATCCAGGACAGTGCACTATCCACTGTGCCACCTAGCTGCCCCAAGGCATTTTATATCATCATGGCTGTATGGCTAAGGTAGAGTCCAGATAGAAAAAGGATTCTGTTTCCAGAATGAGATCTTCAGGTGCCTCTGTTTTTAGATGATATTGTGATATTTTCATCAACTCTCCCAACATTTGAGAACTTCTCAGCTGAAATCTAGAATTGTTCAAGAGAGTTCTAAAACTCTTACCTAATATCTTTTTTTAATCTTTCATGTTTTATCTTTCATGAATATGTTGACTCCATCATGAGATAGCAAGTTTCTTGAGGGCAGGCAATGTTTTGCTTCTTTATATGATTAGCACAGTACCTAGAATATAGTAAGTATTTAATAAATATGTATATTGCTTAATTGACTTAATTATTCATCTATGAAAATTAAAATAGATAAAAATGTCTGTTGAACAGGCAATGATTTATAAGTTGAATGGAGATCTCATCAGTACCTATATCTTGGATAGACACGATGGACAAGAAACTCAGATCAGAAGAGAGTGAGATGAAAACAATAGCTGAGATTGTATCTAGGAAGCTGAGGGATGTTTTAATGACTCCAAGTTTTTCCCTGAATCAAATATTCAACACTTCACCACCTTAGTTCAATATTCTTCAAGTGATGTTGCATGGCTGTTGCTTATAGAATATCAAAATCTCTGAAGAATTAAAACCATAAGTCACCCAAGAGACAGTGGAAATATATAGGGAGGATGTGAATAAGATGTAGCAAATGAATGAATGATGAATAATTCCACAAAGGTGATAAAAAAATTCTCAAATAGAAGTGCACCAAGATAAGGAGGCAAGTTGAACAATTAGCAAGAGTGAGGGATAACAGAGGAATAGTTTGGGTATTTTACTGGCATCTCTCTCTCTCTCTCTCTATTTTATATATATATCTATATATCTATATCTATATCTATCTATATAATATATATATATATATATATATATATATATATATATATATATATAAATACCCACAGATTTATAGTAAATTTTCCAGAATTTTGGATAGACTCTTTGTAAGAAGTATTCACAGGAGGGCAGTAAGATCTGCACTTTATGGGTTATGTGCTTTACCAATATAGGCTGTCTCTGTATTTGGAATCTCCATAGAACTATCAAACTGGTATCAATAGAGCACTTTCCTCAGGAAGGTTCCTTTCCCTATTACTTAGCTCATTTGTTCAATACTTTTTGATCATGTTCTCTTCCTTGAACTATTGCTAATTTCCCGTGTTCCCATTGTCATGAGTATGAATTTGTATGTTCATGATCTTGTCATGTTCTTACTTCCAGCCCTCTTCTCTCAATGTTCTTCTAGGGCAAACAGAATTTTAAAACTCAAAAAGGACTTAGATGTTCTTAATTTCATCATGGATAAGTTATGTGCTATCAGAAAACTCAATGTCTGACTATCACACTTCAAGGAAAGTAGCTTACTTAAATTTCCAGAGATAAGAAATTTTCCAGTTTTCCTCTCTGTTACAGATATCTATCTGTCAGGACCATTAAGGGAAAATGTAATGGACAGAATCAAATAAAATATTGAGGATAATGTCTCCATATGTGTGTGCTTGTGTTTGTGTATGTGTAACATTTCTTTGTCATTCAACTTAGAACGATTCAACAAAATACTATCAGAATAGTATATATGTCCTCTTAAAGTCTGGGATTGCTCCATGGTTTATAGCTTCCTCTGGTTTTCACCATGAAACAAAAACTATCTAGCTAGTTAAAACAAAAGTATATTTCTATTGAGAAAATTCAAAATAGTAGCCAAGTACCATTTTGTTAAAATTTAATAATCAAATATTTTATCCTAGACTTGCATATATATGTGGATATCTATATGTTTGTATATACCCATATATATGTATATATGTATGTATATTTATATATACACACATACATACCTGTTGGGGCCTCTTTAGAAGTGTTAAACCACTACTGAAATACTAAATCTGCTTTCACTTTCTCATATTTGAATCTTTATTTCTTAAATGACTTAGAAATGACAGTATTAATTAAAACTTGTATTCTCATTTCCAAGTAGATTTTGTAATTCCTACATGGCGAAACACACTTTTCATCCTGTGACTTTTCAGATGACTGAGCAGAGCAAATTAGGCTGTAATCTTATTTTAAAGAGTAATTTGCCACTAAAAATATAATATAAACTAGACATACAGTAAAAAGCACATTTCACACAATAATTACTAGGTTGTTCCATAATAAATGACATAACTCCATAGCAGCACATTTAGCAGAAGAATGTTTAGAAGCTGAAAAGAATATAAGGTTAAAAAGAAAACAAAAATCTCCCTGAGATTTTAATTGCTAATTATGGAGCCAGAAATATCTGTTGTTTGGCTTTAGATGGCATTTGGCTTGATAAATGTGATTTGGTTTACCATATGGGCTACCCTTTTTTCCCTCCTTACTCAAAAAAAAAATACAACCAATCAGACAACAAACATTTATTAAACACTTAGTATATCTGGGTAACATGATATGTGCTGGATATTAATTTTAAAAAGGACGTGGTTCATGCCCTCAAGAAGGTCACATTCTAATGGGGAAGATAATATGCAAATAATGATGTATATATGAGATTATTCATTGCAAATAATAAGCTCAGAAAGAAAGCACTAGCAAAGGAGCACTGGGAAACTAGTCAAAGAAAATATTCCTTTATTGGAAGATCCGACCTCCTTTGAGCTGAGTCTTGAAGAAAGGAAAGGAAGTCAAAATTCAGAGTTAAGGAGGAAGAACATTCCAGGAATAGGGAACAGAAAGTGAAAAGGAATGAGTATTCTGTGATTAAAAACAGCCAATAGGTCAATGTAGCTGGATTATAGTGTGAAGGAGTTTCCAAAACCAAACACAGGATTTTAAAAATAATTATAACAAATTATAATTTAAAAAATTAAATTTTAACTTTTTAAAAAAATCTCTTCATATCCTCTTTTTTGTATTAATACTTTAAATGGCTCTTTTTCTTTAATGACCCTATTTTTAAGGATTATTAGACTCCAGTTAGTAGGGTATTTCACTTTGGTTTCATCTTGAATTCCTTTGCTCTTTTGATCACATTATTCCATTGCCTTTTGCAGTTTCTGATGGGCGTACAATAATCTTGTGTAAATAAAATTTCCATTCCTTTATATTTGAAGGTGTTTCTGTTTCTTGAAGAATTTCTTGTATCATTTTAATTGTTCTATCTAACCACTCTGTGTCCTGGAGTTGGCAGCACAGAGTTTTTTTTCTCCTTCTCTGCAGACAATGTGATTCTTTGCTACATTTTGATATTCAGAGTTTTTTACTTGGAGACCTATAATCCTTGAATTATCTCTATAGATCATGTTTTACTTGTACTTTGTCGTTCAGTTCCAATTATTTCAGTTGTATCCAACTCTTCATGATCCCATCTGGGATTTTTGCCATTTCATTTTACAAATGAGGAAACTGGTAAATGAGGTTAATTGACCTGCCAACACTGTAAGTGTCTGAGGAGGGATTTGAACTCAGGAATAGGAGACTTTCTGACTCTACTTTTTTATTTGACTCCAGATTTCTCTTTCATATGTCTTAAATTCTGATTTGATGATTCATATTTCTCTTTTGAATGATTCTGGGAACATTTACTATGATTCCATGTTCTAGAGGCAATTCATTTATAGGGTTCTGTGCCTCATCCGATGTTTCTTACAATATTTATTCTGAGGTATTTTGACTTGTTAGGTATTCCAGAGGCCATTTACCCAATTTTTTATCAATATCATGCTATTTATTTATCTTCTATGATAATTTTCTGCATAATATTGTTCAGGATTTTTCTTTTTTTTTTAATTTACCTTTTATTTTTTTCTAATTTTTTTCCAATTACATATTTCCAATTTCCAATTCTTTGCCACTAGAAATAGAGTCTGGAGTCTTTTTCTGATTGTGACTTCAAGGTAGATAAATAATTCATAAATTATCTCTCTTGTATCTATTTTCCTTGTTGGTTTGTATTTCCCAAAAGATACTTTACATTTTCTTCTATTTTTTTTCCATCCTTTTGATTTTGTTTCATGGAATCTTGGAGTTTCATAGAGTCATTAGCTTCCATTTGTCCAGTTTTAATTTTTAGGGCTTTTTTTCCTTCAGTTAGCTTTTTTGTGTTTCATTTTCAATTGGTTAATTTTACTTTTAAAGGGATTAATTTATTTTTCCTGTGTTCACGTTTACTTTTAAAATAATTGTTTTTTTCAGTCAATTTTTCATAATTCTCCTTCATGACTCTCATTTCTTTTCTCATTTTTCTTCTTCCTCCTCTCTTTTTTTGGTATTTAAAAAGCCTTTTTGAGCTCTTCTAAGAGGTCTTTCTGCATTCGAAATCAAGTCAAAGACCCCTTTGTGGCTTCCTATGTAGGCATTTTGCCACTGCTTTCCTTTTCTGAGATGGCATTTTAATTGTCCCTATCAATATAGTAGCTTTCTAGCACTTCTTTTTGATCATTTTGATAGTTGAACTCTGCTATTGGGGCAAAGGGGACTTTTTTGTACTGGGGGGCAGGTGACCTGAGCCCTGGCTTATTGATTGCCCATGGCATTTCAGGGCATTAGGGTAGCCCAGCAGGCAGTCCCACCTGTGGCACCAACTTTCTCAGGGCTCAAACTTTGTCTTCTGACCTGGGCTTGGGACCCTCTCTGCTGGTCTGCTACACCTCTGGCTGCTGAGTCCAAACTGTACTGTGGCTAAGAACATCCTATTGACTTTTTTAGCTTTCCCATATATTCTGGGTTATACTCCCCTTTTACCCACGTGAAGTAGACCTTTACCGGAGTTCTTACACGATATCTTGAGTTAAGAATTTGTTTCCCCCTCTGTTTTTTTGTGAGTTCTGTTGTTTCAGGGTCTGTTTAGAGGCTTCATTTAAAGTTGTTTCAGGAAAAGCTCTGGGAGCTTCCCAGTTTTCCTGTCATCTTGGCTAGCCCCCGGAAGCTTGTTGGTTTATCTTAAACTTAAACTTTTAAACTGTTTTCTTTCTCCTGTTATCTTTGGTTATTTTGGTCTTTTTTCCCTTATTTCCCCCCTTGGACACTCACTTTTTGATTTCTTCCTCTTTGAGGGTGGTTTTCCCAGGCACTTGGTCTTAGTACCAATGAATTCACTTTTCACAAGCCTTAGTCTCTGCCCCAAATGACTTCTGTGGGATCAGATTTAATTTCAGTTAGTTACTAGTTCTCTTTCCTGCAGGTCTGGTGCAGCCTAACTAAATTATTGGCAACCTGCTCCAGCGCCCTAGGTTCTTTACTTCTTTGGCTAAACACAGTCATAGCCCTAGGAAGAGAACACTTTCTCTGTCCAACTTCAACCTCCTCTGCAGATGAGGAAGGGAAGAATTGATTTCTGTTGTTTGTGGTCACAAAAAGTGGGGTAAAGGCAAGGTAAGGGGGTACACTGACAGATAAAAGAAGCTTTACGGGAATTGCTGAGTGGATTCCAAAGCATAAGCCTTATGGGACTTGTTATGTAGCCCTGCCACTGCATGGGGAGATAGGGGGAAAATGCTGTGAAAGCATAAGGGATTAGGGATTAGTCTTCTCTGCTATTAATTCATTAAAATAGTAGTTCATTACAGTGTCTTAGTCTATGGAGACAGTTGTAATTATTTAATATCTTGCACATAATGTTTATCTGGGGAAATTTTAAAAGGTTATAAAGATTGGAGAAGAGGTCTAGTCTTCCATCTTGTTTGTCATTTGTCCAAACAGAGAATTTATTTGATTCTCAAGATAATGATCATTACTGGAATTTTCTGTGTGTACGTGTGGTGTGTGTGTATGTGTGTGTGTGTGTGTGTGTGTGTGTGTGTGTGTGTGAGAGAGAGAGAGAGAGAGAGAGAGAGAGAGAGAGAGAGAATCAGATTCATGCTTTCATGCTTTAGGAAATTTTGGGGGGTTGCTTAGTCAAGTATAGATTGGAATAGCGTGAGACTTGAAGCAGGGAGATCAACTAACAGACTGCTATAACAGTCTAGGCATCACAGGATTGCATCAGGGTGGTGACTGTAAGTAGAGATAAGGGGGGTACATGACAGACATATAGTAAAGATAGAGCTGATAAGGTTAAGCATTGGATAGAATAAATTAAGTGAGTATGAGTTAAGAGTTGAGGGTAACCTTTGGTCATGAACTTGGATTACTGGGAGAATAGTAATGAATTTAACAATAATATGGAAAAAATAAAAGAAAACAGATTAGAGGTTAGACACTGTGACTGGTGGTATGGCCCATTTATCTAATTGAACTAATAAGATGCTTCATCAGATTCACAGAATTGTGTAGTTGACCCAAAATTATGTTTCCAAGTTTAAAAAAATGTACTGTTTGCACTTTGGCTTACAAGAATAAATACTGAGTTTCCACTCAGAAGATTGATGTAGTCCTGGTACATACAGGACATCCATAACAGTACACTGTGTACAGAACTCCGCATAGGAGAGACAATAAATACTTGCTGCTTGAATGATATTCAAAATTGAGAGATGAGCTTGGATTTTTTTTATATCTTCTTAAAAATGTTTCCATAAATTCTGAAGTCAGCAAATCTTTAGAATATCTATGATGGGTTATTTTCAAGATTGTGTATTTTAAATTCTAATTTGCACAGCCTCAATGGTGACTTCAGTGGGTCCCTCCCAATATTTATAGTTCTTGTTTCATATGTATCATTGTTATATGTAACTTAGAGATATACTCATTTCTAAGGCCTGCTGACAACCTAATTATTCTTCATTTCCTGCCATCCTAAGAAAATTAACATCTGGAGACTGTCTATTTATCCACTGTCTAATTTCTTTGAATCTCCTTCCTAAGTACAGAATCGAAGACTTCTCTCACTTTAAAGCATTGTGAATGGATGAATGTTGGTGAGTCAAAAAGTTCCAGATTCATCATCAAAATCTCTGTTGCATTTATCCAAGTAATTCATGGCTTTTCTCATATATTTATTACCAGATCTCTGTGATGTCCTATAGGGCAGAAAGGCTGCATCTACCTAACAAAAGAAAACTTTAGGCACAGAAAACAAAGGAATTGTCAGTGAAGCCAGGTGTTTTGACCATCAATTATCACTCTTTCTTTTAGTCTATAATACTAAGGACAGTGTACATCTAAGGAAACTTAAGGTCCTGGACTCATGAGATTTAGACCTGTTTCCATTATATTTTGCCTGTCAGCCATTACCTACTACTTATGAAATGATGATGTATGTTTTGGAATAGCATCTCACAGTATGCATTTGATTCTATTCCAAAAATAAAAATAATCCGGTTTCTATTACTAAATTGTGGCAAGACTAGTGATATACTGTAACATATCAATGGAGCTATGATCTCATCAACATGAATATTTCTTCCAACCAATGCAGATTGTAAGCCAGCTACATCTGACAATCCATGGTGACTCCCATTCATATCTCACCATAAATTTTTGCCGCAGCAGATTTCCAAAAGGATATGTCTCCTCAGATAAGTCAAATCAAGTCAAGTTAATAAGAACTGATTAATGCCTCCTATGTCCAAAGGATATTACTAAGCAGTAGGCATACAAATAAAAGCCTAATGAGGGAAACAAAGAAAATATATATATATATATATATATATATATATATATATATATGATAAATTAGAGATAATTTCAAAGGGAAGGGAAGACTAACAGACTAACATGAAGGGGAATTAGAGAGACTTCTGGCAGAAGATAGGATTTTACCTTAGACTTGAAAAAAAAACAGATGACAGGAAATAGAGTTGAGGAGGGAGGACCTTCCAGGTGGTTTGGTCAGGCAGTGAAAATGCCCAGATTCCAGAGATGGACAGACTTGTATGAGGAATAAGAAAGTGATCAATTTTACTGTATCATAGTCTATGTGGTGGAGAGTGAGGGAGAAGAGGACTAGAAGAGAACCAAATCTAAGACTGGAAATTAATCATGGAAAAATTTAGAAGTAATAACAAATGGAATCAAAGAAATCCTTCAAAAGCATATTTGAGCTGATTTTTATTCCCTTTTCTACACATTTAGTTACTTAAATATACTTGTTATATATTTCCTGAGCCTTTGCTTATGAAAAATAAGCATCATCAATTTAATCAACCAATTCTTATTAAAACTGTGTTTGGTCCTTTCACCATTTTAGTCAGTATCTTTTGGAGGCACTCCAATTTGACTAGATTTTTTTTTTTATCAGGATACCAATAAATGGACAAAGAATCCCAGATGTTTTCTAGTCAGTATAAGGCATAGTGGAATGAATATCTCCCTAATTCTGCATACTATACTTATCTTAGTTATTCCTAGAGCATTACTTTTTTTGTCAGTATCATTGATTTATTACCATCATTATATTATTTTTGAATTTGTCCATTAAAGTCCTTGATCTTTTTTCTTGTTTTTCTTTTAAATGCTTCAATGCTTTCCATATTTCACATCTGTTGGGGAGGAGGTATATTAATAGATTTGGATTATGAAGCATCAGTATCATGAATTCTCATCTTTTTCACAAGAAGGGTTGTTAAACTACTCTTCTTCCATCTTTTACTTATGAACTTGACTATTCACTTATGAACAAGTGTAAAACTTTATATTTGATCAATATTCTTTTTACTTATTGTGCAACAACCATGGCTAGACTCTTTTGAGAGTGCCTTAGATAATTTTATTGTCCACATAGCACACATCTATCTGCTTTATGTTATCTAGGAATTTGAATAGCATTGGCTCTATGTTTTTTATTGTCATTGATAAAAATGATTTAAAATGATCTCAAGAGCACTCTATCTGAGATTTCTAAGTAGAGGGACCTAGGTGGCAAAGTGGGTAGAAGTCAGGAAGTCCTGGAGTCAGGAAGACCTGAGTTAAAATTTGATTTCAGATACTTAAGAGCTTGTCTCAGTTTTCTTATTTTTTAAAATGATGGCAATTGTACTTACCTTGTAGGTCTCTTGTGAGGATACAAGAAGATAATATTTATAAGAGCTCCTTGCAAATCTCTAAGTATATGTGTTATTATTAATATTAGTAGTAATAGTAGTCTGTAGATTCACTAAATTTTAAAACATTAATTATCATCTAAACCCATTTCTCTCCATCTTATCCACAAGCATATCAAGAACGACTTTATCAAATGTTTTGCTGAAATATCAGTGTATGTGTATTCCATTCACTCTTATTCCCCAGCATTCTTACCCTATCAACAAACAAAATATGTTTAACTGGGCATGTCAGCAGGATGAAGCCACACTGACTTTCAGTGCTTACTGCTTCTCTGTCTGAATGCTCACAAAACACCGAATCACAAAAGTTCAGGGATGGAATAGACCTTGACCACCAACAATCAATCAACAAACATTTATGGGTTGCCTGTTAGAGTCCAGGCACCTTGGTGGACCCTGAAGAAGGGGGGTAGGGAAAGGGTATACACATTTGCATTATTTATGCTCAGTATTTCTCAAGCCCTGTGCTAAGTGCATTTCACAAATAATTTAATCCTCATGGCCTCTCAGAGAAGTAGGAGCTATTAATATATTCATTTTACAATTGAGGAAACTGAGGCAAAGAGAGGATAAAGTGTTTTGCCCAGACTTGCAGAGCTAGTACAAGCTTGATTTGACTGTGTTTGAACTCAAATTTCTAGACTTCAGATGCAGCACTCCTCCTACCTTGCTACCTGTTAACATTTTGGGGAGATAAAAATTAAGTATGTAACTATATGTATGTATGTATGTATGTATGTGTGCATATAGTTATCTACTTATCCATCTGTCCATCTTCATCTATCTCTCTATCTATTTAATCTCTCTCTATCTAATCTCTCTCTCTATCTCTATCATCTGTATATCTACCTATCTAATATCTCTCTATATCTATCTAATCCATCTATCTATCTATCTATCTATCTATCTATCTAATCTCTATCGATCTAGCTATCTAATATCTCTCTCTATCTATTCTCTATCTCTCTCTAGCTATCATCTATCTAACTACCTATTTATCCACCTATCTATCATTTCTCTCTATGTATCTCTCTCTCAAACACACACACACACACACACACACACACACACATCTATCTGTATCTATAGCTATATCCAATATGTAGAACCCTGCTCTGACTTCACTCTCTCATACTTAGGCATGCTACTTTGCCCTTTTAGGACTCTAGGGTACTCTGATGGGTTTTGACCATCTCTTCATTGCTGCTCTGTATGTCAGACCTAACTTCTGCTTCTCCTATAGATAGAAAGAAATAATTTAAGATAATTAGAGAAGGAAGTCTTAAGAATACTTGGGGTGAGCAGGTAAAATTTCATGTAGAAGATATTACTCAAACTGTATCTTGAAGAGAAAGATTCCAAGAAGTAAAGATAAAGAAGGAGTGTGTTTGGGGAGTAAGGTATGGGTGCAAGACAAGAGAAAACTGAGAGACATTTGTGAGGAACAGAAGAGACCAACTTGGCGGATCACTGAGGCATGAGGTGGGTGGGAAAAATTCATAATAATAAGTTGAGCCAAGTTGTGAAGGGGTTTTTTGATAGATAATCCCTTCTTTTCTTTTCCTTTTTAAATTTTAATTTACATTTGTATTTATTTACTCATTACTAAAATAGTCTTGTTGTAAGAGTAAACATAATCTCCCCTTCCCCCACAAAAATAAAAAAAAAACCCATGGGAAATAAAGTGAAATAAAGAGAAAAAAATGGTCTTCAGGTTCTATTCCTATACCATCAGCTCTTTCTCTAGGGTGGATCACATTCTTTATCTTAAGTTTATCAGAGAAGTTTCTTCCATATTTTCCACAGTTGCTGTTGCTGATTGTAATTCCCTCCATCCATTCCTCCCCACTACCATTTATTATATTTTTCTCTCTCCTTTCATTTTGTCCCTCTTCCAATGTGAGCTGTGGGGCAGCTGAGTGGTGTAGTGGACAGAGCACTGGCCCTGGGGCCAGGAGGCCCTAAACCCACATCCCACTCCAGAGATTTGGTAACCACTGTGTCCTATGGTCCCAGACAGACCACCAAATCCCACCACCTTGTGAAAAGTAAAAAAAAGAAAATGTGTTATATCTGACTATCCTCTCCCATGATTCCCCCTCCTTACCCCCTGCCCTTCCTCTCCTTATTCCTTTAGATTTCTATTCCCTATTGAGTATATATATGTTGTTTCCTTTCTGAGCCATTTCTGATGAGAATGAAGATTCCCTCAGTCCCCCTCACCCCCTTCCACTCCATTACAAAACTATTTCTTGATTCTTTTATGTGAAATTTCTTAGCCCATTCTACCTCTTCTTTCCCTTTCTCCAAGTACATTTCCCTTTCACACATTGCCTCCATTTTTACAATATATTATATCTTCAAATTAAGCTCTCTCCTGTGCCTTGTCTATATATGCTCCTTCTGACTTCGCTATTAAATGAGATGGTTCATATGAGTATTATCAGTATCATCTTTCCATGCAGGAATGCATGCACTTCATCATCATTAAGCCCCTCATAATTTACTGTTCTCGTCCACCCTCTTTATGCTTCATCTTAGTCCTGTACTTGCAGATCAAACTTTCTGTTCAGTTCTGGTTATTTTAACAGGAACATTTGAAATTCCCCCTGTTTCATTGAAAGTCCATCTTTTCCCTTGAAAGAGGATGTTCAGTTTTGCTAGTAGTTGATTATTGGTTGCATTCCAAGTTCTTTTGCCTTCTGGAATAATATATTCCAACCCCTAAGAGCCATTACTATAGATGCTGCTAAGCCACACTATTTGAATTGTTTCCTTCTGTCTCCTTGTAATCCTGGGGATGTTTTTTGGATCTCTTTCAGGGGGAGATTGGTGGATTTTCTCAATTTCTATTTTACCCTCTGCTTCTAGGATATTGGGGCAATTTTCTCTGTAGAAATTCTTTTAAAATGAAGTCAAGGCTCTTTTCCTGATCTTGACTTTCAGGTAGCCCATTTTAAATGATCTCTCCTGGTTGTTTTCATATCAGTTGTTTATTCAATGAGATATTTTATGTTTTCTTCTGGATTTTCATTCTTTTGGTTTTGTTTTACTGTTTCTTGATTCCTTGCGAAGTCATTGGCTTCCTTTAGCTCCATTCTACATTTGAAGGAGTTGTTTTCTTCAGATAGCTTTCTTATCTCCTTCTCCATCTGGCCAGTTCTGCTTTTTAAGGCATTCTTCTCCTCATTAACTTTTTGGACTGTTTTTTTTTTTCCATTTGACCTAAACTGGTTTGTTAACATGTTGTTTTCTTTAGCATTTTTTTGGATCTCCTTGACTAAGCAGCTGACTTGGGTTTTCATGTTTTTCCTGCATCTTTCTCATTTGTCTTCCCAATTTTTGCTTTGTTTCCCTCACTTGATTTTCAAAATCTTTTTTGAGCTCTTCCATAGCCTGAGCCAATTTCCTATTTTTTCTTGGATGTTTTGAGTACAGAAGCTTGAACTTTCTCTGAGTGTGTATTTTGATTTTCCATGGGACCAAAGTAATTGTCTGTGGTCAGCTTCCTTTTTTTCTGTTTACTCATTTCTCCAGCCAGTGACCTGGTTTTGGGGTGCTTACCAGGCTTTTGACTATTATTGGATCACCTCCCACAAGGACCTCAATTCCTTCAAGGTCTTATTGGAGGCTCTGCCTGCTCTTCTGACCTGTGCTCTAGTCTGTGGATGACCACAAGCATACCCTTCTGCCCTGGGGCTGGGAGGAAGCTCCTTGCTCTATGGCAATAAGGGGTCCTAGACTGTGACCAGGATCTAAATATGGTCAAAGCCCCAGAATTCTGCCTGAGGTTTAGCAGAGAGACCTCGACAGTCTCCTCCATCCCCTTACCTTCTGTGTGTTGAGGCTCTGGAAGCAGCTGCACAGTGGCTCCCTGCTAGGTGGCTCCACAGGTCTGCTTCCATTTCCTGGGATCTGGGCTGCGCTGAGGGCCTTGGCTCTGCACTCAATCTGGCAGAGGTTTCCCTGCTGATCTTCCAAGTTGTGCTTAGTGTTCCCTGGGTTGGGAAATCTGAAAACTGCTTCTGCTGTCAGGAGCTGGTGCTTCCAGGGACCCAGGCACTTGTAGGCTGTCCTGGAAGGTTGGCGCTCCTTTGCTCTGGTGCAAAGCTTCTCTGCCACCCCCTCAAACCACGTGGTTAGAGCCTTCCCTCGGGCTTCTAGGTTACCTTGGACTGGAGAATTGTTTCACTGTACTTTTCTGTGGGTTCTGTCTCTTGAAAATTTAGTTAGAGTCATAATTTTAAGGTTTTTGAGATATTCTGGAGAGTGCTCCTGGGGAAGGGTGCTCTCATGCTGCCATCTTGGCTTTGTCCCCTGTGAAGTGTTTTAAAAAGAAACAGAGGGATACATTGTTGATTCTTAATCCATTAAAGAGCAATGGAGTTTATTAAATAGGGGAATAAAATGATTAAATCTGTATTTGAGCTGTACAACTCTGTGGAGTTTAGATTCCAGACAAGGAAGTAGCCAGGGAGGCAAATTGGAAGGTTATTACAATGGCATTAGTCAAGAGGTAACAATGGACCCAAACCAAGGTGGTAGCTATCTGAGTAGAGAAAAGTTTATAAGTATGAGAGGTAGAGTTAAATATGTCAATATTTGATATTAAATTGGATACCTTGGATGAGGCAGAATAAGGATAAGAAAAGAATGGAAAAATGATATGATCTTCAATAGAAATAAAAGTTTGGAAGAGAGGTGGGATTGCATAATTATATGGGAATAATGAGGTGAGTTTTGGCTGAGTTGTGCTTTGCATGTCTCTTTATCTTTCTATACTCTTGGCTAACTTTGTATCTGGAATGTGGGCTCTCCTCTTCTGTTCTTCTTCAAGGCTCAGCTCAAATGTATTTTTATTTGAAACCTTTCTGATCCAGACTTTTCTTCCCAACTGATAATGCCTTCTTTTCCTGACATAATCTTGTAGGTTAGGGTGAGAGTGAGAAGGGTCTTTAATGCCTTCTAGAGGCAATTTTATGATTCTAAAGATAATTGGTCTAAAAACTCCCTTTTGCCATCTCTCTGCACCCCAGTTGCTCTCATTAACAGCAAATAACTCAAATATACTAACTTGAAAATTTCATTTGTTTAAATTTATTTTTCCTCCATATCTTTAGAGAAGCAAGTTGGTTTATAAAAAAGATTTATATAAAAGATTTACAAGATTGAATTATATATAAATATATATATGAGTATATGTGTATGTATATATATGCATGTGTGTAGATATTACAAATATATATATATATGTATATATACACACACACACGTGTGGTGGGGATAATTAAAGTAGGTTCTTACTAACCTATAAGAATTTATATAATTAGGAAATTATTGGGGGAAAAATGACAGTGATTTTGGAGTAAAAACACATACCTCTCTCATAATGTTTTTGAAGATCAAATGAGATAATATATGTAAAGCAATATATGTTAACTATTAATTTTTTTGTTTGTTTTTTGGCAAGGTATTAGGGTTAACTAACTTGCCCAATGTCACAAAGATAGGTAATTATTAAGTATCTGAGGTCAGATCTATACTCAGATGCTCCTAACTCCAGGTCTAGTGTTCTATCCACTGTGTCACCTAGCTGCACCTAACAATGATCTTTTAAATAGAATGTATTAAATTCACATTAAGATTTAGAATAATAGCTCCCTGATTATTTTACTCCAGGTTGTTAAAAGTCTTTCTTGGAGCCGAGATGGTGGCATGAGGCTCACTTCCAAGAAACTCCAAAGGCCTTAAAATTATGACTCTTAACTAAATTTTGGAGAGACAGAACCCACAGAATGTCCCAGTGAGGCAATTCTCCAGCCCAAGGTAATTTGGGATCTGTGGGAAGGCTCTGTTCCACTGGGTCTGAAGGGGGCTGCAGCATAGTCAGGGTCACACTATAGTCCACCAGGCACTTGTGGCCCTGGGAGCAGAAACAGTTTCCAGAACTTCCAACCCAGGGAACACCAAGTATAACTTGGAAGATCAATGGGGAAAACTCTGCCAGAGTGAGTGTGGAACCCAGGCCAGCATGGCCCTCAGTGCAGCTGCAGCCCTCAGCAAAGTCCCAGTCCCAAGAAAGGGAAGCTGGCCCACAGTGCCACTCAACGGGGAGCTGTATGACAGCTGAGTCCAGAGTACTCATTCCATGGAAGGTAAGTGGTGCGGAGAGAACTTTGAGGTCTCTCCTCTGTCCCTAGGACAGGACTCTGTGACTTTATCCATATTGAGACCCTGGTCATAGTCTGTTCCGCCCCCCGCCCCCATTGTCATAGAGCAGGGACCCTCCTCACAGCTTCAGGGCAGGGGGTGTGCTTGTGGTCATCCACAGATCAGATCACAGGCCAGGTGAGCAATCAGAGACTTTCATCAAGACCTTGAAGGAACTGAAGTCCTTGCTGGGGTTTCCCAATAATACTTAAAACCAGGTCACAGGCTGGAGAAGTGAGTAAACAGGAAAAAAAGAATCTAATGAAAGAAAATTACTTTGGTCCCATGGAGGATCAAAACACACACTCAGAAGATGACAAAGTTCAAGCTTCTGTATCCAAAGCCTTCAAGAAAAATAGGAGTTGGTCTCAGACTATGGAAGAGCTCAAAAAAAGATTTTGAAAATCAAGTGAGGGAAGTAGAGGAAAAACATGAAAACCAAGTCAGCAGCTTAGTCAAGGAGATCAAAAAAATGCTGAAGCAAACAACATGTTAAAAAATCAGTTTAGGTCAAATGGAAAAAAAAATAGTCCACAAAGTTAATGAGGCGAAGAATGCCTTAAAAAGCAGAATTGGCCATTTGAAAAAAGGAGATAAGCAAGCTCTCTGAAGAAAGCAACTCCTTAAAATGTAGAATGGACCTAAAGGAAGCTGATGACTTTGTGAGGAATCAAGACACAATAAAACAAAACCAAAAGAATGAAAAACTAGAAGAATATGTGAAATATCTGATTGGAACAACAACTGATCTGGAAAACAGATCCAGAAGAGACAATTTAAAAATTATTGAGCTACCTGAAAGTCAAGATTAGGAAAAGAGCCTTGACCTCATTTTAAAAACATTTCTATGGGAAAATTTCCCTGATATCCTAGAAACAGAGGGCAAAATAGAAATTGAGGGAATCTGCTGATCTCCTCCTGAAAGAGATCCAAAAAACAACCCCCAGGAATATTATAACCAAGTTCCAGAACTCCGAAGTTAAAGAGAAAATGATCAAGCAGTATTGTGTGGAACTGCAGTCAGGATTTCACTGAACTTAGCAATGTCCACATTAAGAGCTTGAGGGCTTGGAATATAATATTCCAGAAGGCAAAAGAACTTGTTTTACAACCAAGAATCAGTTTAGCAAAACTGAACATTGTCTTCCAGGGGAAAAGATGGACATTCAGTGAAATTGGGGACTTTCAGACTTTCCTATTGAACAGAACTGAGCAGAAAGTTTGATTTCTACATACAGGACCCAGGTGCAGCTTAGAAAGGATGAACGGGGAGAACTAATTATGAGGAATTTAATGATGTTGAACTGTTTGTATTCCTGCATTGGAAGATGATATGGAAAATATTCATATGAACATTCTTATTTAATAAAGCAGTTAGAGCATATATTGACAAGGCACAGGAGGGAGCTGAATATAATTGTATAATATAGTATAAAGATGGAGTCAATGACAATAAATAAAGTACTTGGAGAAAGGGAAAGGAGAAGAATAATGGGCTAAGATATTTCTCATAGTCAAGAAAAAGCTTTTGCAATGGAGTAGAAGGGGTGGAAGGTGAGGGGGAGTGAGGGAGCCTTCATTCTCATCAGAAGTGACTCACAGAGGAAATAACATATGTACCTAATAGGGTATAGAAATCTATCTTTCCCTAGGGGAAAAAAGGAGAGGAAAGGGATGGGAGACAGGGGATGCAAGAGGGGATGGGGGGAGCAATTGATAGAGGAGAGGGAAAATCATGGGAAAGGGTAGTAGTCAGATACAACATACTTTTTGTTTTTTACTTTTTGCAAGATTGGTGGGATTGGGGTCCCATGATTGGTACTACATGACTGGGTATTTTTTGGGTGTCTGGGGTGGGACTTGGACTTGACTTGGGTCCTCCTGGTGCCAAAAGGAGGGTCCTGTCCTTTGAGTCACTTGGTTGCCCCACAATACACTTTACAAGGAGAAAGGTGTGTGTGTGTGTGCGTGTGTGTGTGTGTGTGTGTGTGTGTGTGTGTGTGTGTGTGAGAGAGAGAGAGAGAGAGAGAGAGAGAGAGAGAGAGAGAGAGAGAGAGAGAGAGAGAGAATAGAATAAATGGGAATGGAAAGGAATGGATGGAAGGAAATTCAATTAGTTATAGCAATTAATTGTGGGAAAAAATATGGAAGCAACTTCTCTGATGGATTTATGATAAAGAATGTGATCCATCAAAGAGAAAGAACTGATGGAATCTGAAAAGACCAAAACTCTTTCTTGATAATTGTAGCAGATAAGGAAGCTTCTTTCTTTATTTTGTTTCCTGGATATATAAAGTTTATAAATAGGGATGGGGACTGGATCTGTCATTTGTTTGGTATAAGGAAACTTTACAGTGAGGAATCTCTCTACTAATACAGATCAGTTCTCTGGAAGTTATAGACTCAAAGAGTTGCCTAGAATACTGGCCCAGAGTCACATGGTCAGTGCTTATCAGAAGCAGGACTTGAACTCAAGTCTTCTTGACTTCCATACCAGCTCTAACCTCTATACTATGTTGTCTTCCTATAAATTTCATGCTCTTTCATTCCCACATCTATAATTTAGGCCCCAGTATTCTTCCTCTCCTGAAAATAATTCATATGGGGCTCATTCATTTTAGATACTTCTATGCATCTATTGACTCTTTTAAGGGCTTTTATAATTCAAGTGAATTTTTCTAAAGAGCACTGTGTTATCTGAACACAGCACATTATTTCCTATTTTCTTATTGTGATACCTCTATTTTATTACATATTAATGATCAAGAATTGATGAATATACTCAATTTTTCACTAATAGATATTATTCTAAGAGTATGAAGTCAGTTTCTTCCCTCTTTGATTTTAGCCCTGCTCACCTATCCTTATTTCTTTCAGTTTCTCTTATCTCATAAAGATTTATTAGAGTATCATTGCCTCCAGAAAATGGTTCTTTCTGTTGCCTAGCTTTCATGATGTTGTTACCTTCTTTGTGATACCATTTTGTAGGAGTGCCTTCATATCTGTTAGACACAATCCATTCATCCAAGTCACTCAGTCAATATAATCCCCTCCCTTTTCCCCTTGGGAATAGTTGTCTCATCAAAACTGGTAAAATGAACCCTCTCTGGGAATGTGATTTCAAACCCAGACAAGGCTGCTTTCCTTGACAGAGGGGTCCACCTATGATTTTTATTAACCTCTTTTTCAAAAATCATTTAAGGTTGCTTCATTTCTCACCCCACTAACCCCATAGTTTCAGTTAGTAGGGAAGCTGACAAAATTAGAGAGCTAAATATGTGACAGTAGTTGTTCTTCACTCTATAAGTTCTCCACAGGTTTAGGAAATAATCAATAATACAAATTCTCCTCCCTAGTTTTATCAGTATCTTTATGGTGGTGTCTGCTGCAGCTGTCCTATCACAGACAGGGATTCAAAAGGAAGCCCTTCTGTGATATGTAATGACCTTGACTCTATGAAGAAGGATACTGGCAATTGGCTTATTGATGCTAGGCACAGATCTGTCCTTTGGATATGAGTGGCAGATGACTAATTGGGCTTCAGTTTTTCCAACCATGTCTATAATTAACAATATACAAAAAGCTCTGTCTTGGGGCAATTTGGGTCACATGTACAGCTGCAGGTAGAAAATTCACAAGCCAAAAGGATACATGGCTTATAAACTCTGCATTCAGGATTTGAGTGCTAACTCTCACAGAAGAAAAGTTTCTGAATTATTCCCCTTTTCATCACTCAAGTAACTTGACTGAGACTAATTTTTAAATAGTTACCTTTGAGGGACACATGAACTGGTAAATGATAACAGTCAGTTCACCCTTGGAGGAAGCCAGGGACAAGAATGGAACAAAATGGCTCAGGAAGGACCTCCATCACCATTCATCTTACCTTCATTGATCAAATCTCTGAGACACATGTGCCTACCTCTCCCCATAGAAACCCTTAAAATAAACCTGGAGTATTGTGCAGAGTGAGCAAATTGAAGGAAGTGGCATGTTTGCAGCCTACTCAGAGTTTAACTCTATGTAGGGAATGATAATTACCAAGACATAGAGAGCATTATGTGACTCTTCTCTGATTACTAATTAATCTGGTGCCAAAGGCATTTAAATTAATGATCCAGTTCAAATGATGGAGGCTAAAGGATTAAAGCAATAGTAAGCTTTAGAATATTTAAAAATATTTTCTGATAAGAACCTTGATATAGATCAATTTCTACTTTTTTGGGATAAAAAACTACATAGCAAAAAGTTCCATTATTTGAAGTTCCAAAGATCAAAACTAATCACTAAATTAGGAATAGAATAGAGGCATTATAAATACATAACACTAGATCACTTTAATATATGCTTTAAAGTTTGTAAAACATTTTTCATCTAGGATATCATTTGATTCTTCCAATAACCTGGGGAGGTAGATGCTACTATTGACACCCCCCCCCCCCATTTTCAGATGAAGTACGTGAGATTGAGAGGTTAAATGAATTATCCAGGTGAGTGTCTGAGATAGAATTCGAGTTTTCTGATTTCTTGACTCTAGGTCCAGTATTCTAACTCCTACATCCATTAGTTATATGTATATGTATGTGTATACATATACAAAAAATATATATACTCATATGTCGACACAAGTAAATTATATTTACATGTAAGCATATGATAGAAGCTAATATTTTATGCATGTTATATGCATCATATGTGATGGTTTTGGGGGGATCAACACATGATTTCATTGATAAAGTGAAGAAACTTCCTTTAACAAGTAAAGTACAAATTTGTCTGCCATTAAAGTCAGTGATTTGCTTGGAGAATGAACACCCAATGGGTAAATGACTTGTCCAAAGTTGACACAGAACTCCCTGTCATAGCAGGCTGTTTTTCTAATAATGATCACATTTCCATAGCAATTTATGATCATAAATTAATTTCCATACATTGTTTCATTGGATCTTCAAATACTGATTTTTTGTTTGTAAATAAAATGAGGACAGTTCCAAATTTACAAATGATTAGTGCAAGAGTTCATTTATTATTTGTTTCATTGAACTCAGAATTTTTTTAGAAAGGTTTTATTTATTTTAAGTTTTACAATGTTTCACCCAGTCTTGCTTTGCTTCCCCCCACCCAGAAAGCAATTTTTTTAGTCTTTACGTCATTCCCACAGTATGCATTGATCCAAGTTGAATGTGATGAGAGAGAAATCATTTCCTTAAGGAAGAAGCATATAGTATGAGATATAGCAGAATTGCATAATAAGATAACATTTTTTAAAATTAAAGCTAATTGTCTTTTGTCTTTGTTCAAACTCCACAATTCTTTCTCAGGATACAGATGGTATTCTATCTCTAAAATATACAGAGAACTGAGTCAAATTAAAAAAAAAAGACAAGCCATTCCCCAATTGACAAATGGTCAAAGGATATGCAAAGGCAATTTACAGATGCGGAAATCAAAGCAATCTATAGTTGTATGAAAAATTGTTCTAGATCACTAATTATTAGAGAAATACAAATTAAAACATCTCTGAGGTACCACCTCATACCTCTCAAACTGGCTAATATGACCAGAAAGGACAATGATTAATATTGGAAGGATTGTGGGAAATCTGGGACACTAATACATTGTTGGTGGAGTTGTGAACTCATCCAGACTTTCTGGAAAGCTATTTGGAATTATGCCAAAATAGAAATAAAAATGTACATACCCTTTGATCCAACAATACCATTACTGGGTCTATACCCTGAAGAGATTATGAAAAAGGGTAAAAATATTACCTGTACAAAAATATTCATAGCAGCTCTGTTTGTGGTGGCAAAGAAATGGAAACTGAGGGAATGTCCATCATTTGAGGAATGACTGTGGTATATGTATGTGATGGAACACTATTGCTCTATTAGAAACCAGGAGGGATGGGAATTCAGGGAATCCTGGATTTGCATGAACTGATGCTGAGTGAGATGAGCAGAACCAGAAGAACATTATATACCCTAACAGCAACATGGTGGTGGTGATCAACCTTAATGGACTTGTTCTTACCAACAAGACAACAATCAGGAACTCAGAATTTTTATCTCATGAAAATGTTACCAAGTTAAAAGGAAGTTGAACTTAGCTTAACTCAATTTGTTCCTAGAGAAGGTAGGATAAAGTGATTGAAAAAGTCTTTTTTAATCATTTGTATGGGCCAAGTCTTGTATTAAATGCTAGAGATATGAAAAAGGAAAAAAAAACGGATTGTGCTGGGTTTCAAGGAAGTCATATTCTAACTGAAGGAGACAACACAGAGTAGATTTGGTAAAGAATCAGATGGAGAGAGGGAGAGGGAGAGAGAGAGAGAGAGAGAGAGAGAGAGAGAGAGAGAGAGAGAGAGAGAGAGAGAGAGAGAGAGAGAAAATATAGCTAATATAGTTAAAGAAACCAGAACAAAGGGAAGGCTTGGAGGCAATGATCATGATTGCAGTTTTAATCATGTTGTGTTTAAGATGTTTAAAGATCAACCAATTGGAGTTTTGAGTTTAGGAAGGAGGTTAGGACTGAGATGTAGATCTGCGAGTTATATAAACAGGAAAGAATCCTGAACCTAGGGAAGATGATGAGAAATAGAATAGAGAGAGAAGAAAAAAGGACCAGGACAGAACTTTGAAGGACCCCGCTTGTTTAGTGAGTACAATGAGTTTGAAGATCCAGTAAAGGAGACAGAGAAAGAGCCTTAAAGAGAAGACAGCCAGAGAACACTGTCATGAAAAGCTAGAAAGCAAAGAATATCAAGGAGAAGAAAGGAATTTATGTTGCCAAGATCAACAGAGTTCAAGAGGGTTGATGTTTGAGAAAAGGGCACTAGACTTGACAACTAAGAAATTACTGAGAAATTTGGAGAAAGAAGTTTGGAGATAAGATTGGCAGGCATAGTGCAAAGAGTTGTGAAGAGAGTAAGAGGAAAAAATGGAGCTACCTATTGTAGTGAATCATCTCAAGGAGTTTATCCAGAAGAAGGGAGGAGCAATATAAGATAATAGCAGTTAGGACAGATGGGTTGAGTGAGGGATTTTTGAGGTTGAGGGAAACATAGGCATGCTTTTGGTTAATAGGGAAACAACTAGTAGATAAGGAACAGTTGATGACTAGTGAAAGAGAATAGATAAAAGAGATAATATATTGGAGAAGATGCAATGGGATGAGGTCACTACTGCAAGTTCACCTTGGAAAGAAAAGCATCATCCCTTCAAGGTGTGGAGTGAAGGAATTAGTGGAGAAGGCATAGGAGGTATGTGAGATAAAGAGCCTGGGAGAAGATGGAAATAGTCTCATTTTTTCCCAGTGAAATTTATGAGCTAAGGTTCTCAGCTAAGAGAATGGGGAGAAGAGGAGTAATGAGAGATTTAAGGAGGGATGAAAAGGTTTGGAAAAGTTTCTTGATAACTGGAATAGTGGATCATTTATGGAAGTGTGAAAAGATTACTGCAGTGAAAGACCAGTTGAAAATATGTTGTCCAAACTTTTAGGATACCTGGACAGTATGACTTTTTGTTCAGCAACACCTGAGTAGAAATGAAGGAAATGAATTGTGAGAGTAATACAATCTTGGGGTTTGGTAGGGTAAAGTTATTAATGGGGGAAAACAACAAAGGACTTGAAAGAAGAATAGAGAAGTATAGACCTAAACTTGTATAAAGATGAGGGGAGAAGAGTGTTGTGAGTGCAGGAGTGCTGACTTGTCATGGTAAGAATGGAGTTTAAGGGTTAGGAGACAGAGATGGAGTAACATTAGATTGTGCTCAGATGAAGCAATTTCAGATTTCATGAACATAACAATGAATGTTGGCCATTTCGGTTTCTACTTGAGATAGAGTGGAGGGATATATTGTGAAAGGAGTAAATTGAGGAACTATTAGTTTAGGGTACTTGACAGAGTATCAATACGTATGTTGAAATACCCTACTATGAGATTAGCAGTTGGAGAGGAGAAAAGTGAATCAGGCACTGAGCTTATAGTAAGAAAAGAGAGTGTCTTGGAAGTCTGAATTTAACATCTACCAGAATCGTGACTGGGTGATAAATACAGGTTGAATGAACCTCAAAGGAGACTATGTCAATGATTGATCATTTTAGAGGGAGAGCCTCGATGTGGGAATTGAGAATAAAGAGTTTTTCCAAATTCCCCACTATGACTAATGAATTATGGGGAATAAGTGAAAGTACAGCCAGTGTTAGAAAAGATGGCCAAGGAGGCTGTCATCAGTCAGTGAGTCAATAAACATTTCTTAATAATTTACTATATACTAAGCTTTGGGGATAAAAGAAAGGTAAATGCCATTTCCTGTTCTCAAAGAATTCAGTCTAATAGAGACATCTAACTGAAGGGAACCAGGTCTTAATGAATGCAAAATGATGGAGGATTTAAGAAAAAGAGAGAGTATTATGGAAGGAGTTGGTGACTTTAGAGTGTGAATAAATAAATAAATCATAGAATGTTGCTGGATGAGAACAAATCACAGCTCATCTAGCTGAGGCTCCTCCATTTATTGACTAGTTGTCATTCATTTATTAGTAGAGTTACAGTCATACTGATAATGGTCATTCTATCTAAACAGATGTATGACCTTCAACAAGTCATTTCTTTTTTCCTATAACTCAGTTTCCTCATCTTTAAAATGAGGCAATTGAACCAGATGACCCCAAGTTCTCTTCCATTTCTATAATTCCATGACTTAGACTTTCAAAATTTATTGATATTTTATTTTTCTAATTATATGTTTTGAAGGCTTTTCAACACTAATCCACTTGCATATTTATAAATGACACATTTTCACCACCTTCCCTTTCTACTCACCTTCCCTTAGTGGCAAACAGTCTGGTAAAAGGTGTATATGTACATTTAACATCTTTTCAGATTAGTCTTTTTATGTATAAGGAGTTAAATCTAATGGAAAAGAAAGAAAACCATGGGATAAGAAAGAAAAACACAAAAGAAGTTTGAAAAAAGTGAACATAGTATACATTCAGATACTGTGGCTTTTTTGTTTTTTGTCCCCCCCCCCCGGATATATATATGGCATTGTCCATAACAGGTCTCCCAGGGTTGTCTAGAGTCATTTTTATAAACCTATATTTTTGTGGCAAACATTATTATTGTGTATGGAGTCTTTCACATTTTGGCCTTAATTTTCCCTTAATGAAACAACTACTGGATTACCTCAACTGTGGTTTTCTTCTGTGGAGGAGATCAAACTTTTTTTTTCTAACACATTTTCATTAAGCACACACACACACACACACACACACACACACACACACACACACACATAGAAAATGCAGGCCAGGCCCTTTCTTAAAACTGCTGCTAATGAAGGACCTTACAGACACAAGAAGTCGATGTAATTAGTGGCACTAAGGTTTTCTTTCTGACACCAGCCCCGGTTTTTCTTTTTCATCATCATGTTGCATGGATGTGCACAAAAATAGCCTTTGGCAAAAAGAAAGGACTGTTTAATTGCATCCTGCCTGGAAGTTGTATAGACAGTAGAACTATTTAACAATTTAAACCACCAGGCAAGAAATTATTTCTTAGGACACCAAGCAATGGATATTGACAGTCATTTCTTGTTTTGATTTGCGCAAGTTCAGGGCCCAGAGAACCCGGGTTTATTTGCAAACCTGCTCTTTACTTATATTTTGAATCAGTGGAGCTTAGAAGACTGACTCCTCCAACCCTGCAGCCTCAGCTTTTGCTCCTTCTTCTTCTGTTATAGGGAAAATCTTTTTATACTGGTGTTGTTTAATTGTGTATCAGACAGGTGTGGCCCCAAGCATGGATGCCCAAGACAACATTTTTTCATTGGGTATCCTTAAGCTTGTAATTGTTGGCATCACTTCAAAAAACCCAACCTTTGGTCATGCATGCTAGACACTAGTATTTATGGTTTAAATGTCTTGGTAAACAGTCCGGAGCCCCAGGCTGCTTTTTGCAGAAAGTATACTATTTCCTTCCTGTTTGCTGTGGTTTTTTTGAGAAACCCATCCCACTGACTGTTGTCATGGAGAAACTTGAATATATATTTACCTGGATTCAAGGCCTTATTTTAACTACAAAGGTCTTTCCCTTTACCCTAGCAAATACTGAATTCTGGGGTCTGGAGGATCTATTTTTCAGGAAATCTCTTTATTCAATAAAATTGTCTGTATTCCCACTACCTTCTGCTCCTGCCAACCCACAAACCCACTGATTGATCTTCCTATCTGTCCCTCCCCATCTGGTCCCTGAGCACAATCTCATTCCCTTCTGCTTGCTGTACTATAGAAATTGGGACTCCTTTTTTATTTCTGAGTTATAACAGGGGCTAAGAAACCATTCTGTCATTTTCCATGGAAATTGGAGGCACTGGCTCCATCTATGGAGCTTCAAAATTGATTGAGTCAGTTTTTTGTATGCTCCATGGTTCCTTTAGGATTTTCCTCAACAACAGTACTGAGAGTTTCTTCTTCTCATCAGCTAATAGCCCTAAGTATAACCAAAAGTTGACATCAGAGATGAATCCCTCCCATTCCAAGACACTTGCTCTGCAATCATTCTAGTCATCTTTGAATGGAATGTGAGACCCATATTCCTTTTGGGGTGAGAAAACCATACTTGACTGTTCTTCTATGCTAGAAATTTTAGAATTTTTCCTTCATCTCCCAATGGATTCATGAGGTTCAGATAGGGTGAAGATTGCAAAGGACCTTATAAAACTATGTAGAAGTCAATTACTATCATGCCAGAGTAATGATCCTGATTTCTCAAACTTATGCCAGTGGAGAACAAACCCTGACAGGCTGTATCTTGCTAGAAAGGCAACTGGTTGATGCTAATCTCTTACTTCCAGCCTCACTAACCATGAAGGGATTCATGGCCCGATATTGCCCACCTGGAGTTGAATTCTTTGACCATAGCAGTCTATTATTATTATTATCATTATCATAATTATTATCATTATTATTATTATTATTACTACTACTACTACTACTACTACTACTACTACTACTACTACTACTACTACTACTACTATCATCATCATCATCATTATTATCCGTTTTGACTCCCTAGTGCTTTGGCCCAAGAATTAGGCAATAGAAAAACAATATCCAAAGGGAAAATGTTAGGTAAGACACTGTAACTTTGCTGTATGAGGCTTCAAATAAATCTAAGATCTTTTTATTAAATGGGAAGTGATGAAATAGAATCTTCTCTGATCTGGCATGAAGGCAAGTTAGTGGTGTCAGGCTATTGGGACTCTCCTAATTAACATTTAGGGAATCAGCATAGCTTTGACCCTTCTGAAGTTATCATAGAACAATTTGAAACTGCAATAGTTTTTGAGACTGTTTCAATCCTGTTGCCTCTCAGTGGTTCTTTTGGAAAGGAAGAGAATAGAATATGGTTGGGCTCTAAGTACCTTCTAAAGATTCTAATCCACTCTGGGCAAAATTACAATTGGATTTAGATTGCTCAGAACCTCTTTAGAGAAGATCAAAATTCTCATCATTCACAAATCTTTCACACAATTTATCTAGCAGTCTGACTCTGAAATCAGAGAAAATAGGTTAAGATCCAGGGTCTTCCTTTTACCTGATTGATCTCAGGCAAGTCATAAAACCACCCAGATCAACTCCTCATCTATGAAATAACAAAATTGAAGTAAACAGTCTCTGAGGTTACTTCCAATACTAGATTAATGATCCAGTGCTGATCTGGTCCTTTGAAAGAGCTGAAAGGCTGTCAGGGAGTCTTCGGAGTAGCCATGATCTAGGGGGAACCCTTTTTTTTCACCTTAGAATATCCTCATACTGCCAGGGCAATCTACAAGTCCACAGTGGGGTTGGAGAATATTGATTAATGGAAGAGATTCCCTCTCCCTCATCTCAAACCCCATCCTAAGTCAATAAGTTTCAGTTAGCTCCATGACTGTGATTAACGCCATTGCCTCACAATTGACATAACATAAGCTATTAGAATTTATTTTAATTTTACTCAATTACAGTGTAATTTAATTTGAAAAGAATCAGATGTGAAATACTACATCAAGGAAAAAAATAGAAAGTTCCATTCATATTTTGTCTTTTGAAATACCTCCTTGCCAATTAAACTACTCATTTCCTTACAGAGGCAATATTATAATGAGAAGAGAATGTTACTATGGAATCAGAAAGAATCAGGTTAAAAACCTCTCCTCTGATATTCATTAGCTGTGTGACAAGGGTAAGTCACCTAATCTCTCAGGCTCAGTTTCCTCATCTGAAAAATGGGGATAATAAAATTCACACTGCCTACTCCATAGGGCTATGGTGAGGGTCAAATCTATTTTAGAAAGATTTGAATGTTTATATATACAGATATATACACACATGTGTGTCATATATATGTCTTTGAAAAGTTTACAGTGCTCTATAAGTTCGTCTTAGTGTTTAGCTACATGTGCCTGTGTATGTTCCTCTTAGGATATGGTCTCAGTGAGAGCCAATGGTAGAATTTTTCTTTGATTTTTTATCTTTCTACTGATGCAATGTCTCAAATGAAGGAGGTTCATCATAATGGTTTGATATTATGGTCAAGCTCACACTGCTTACTTTGTTTGTTGAACTCTGTGGTTCCAGTAGCAATAATAGACAGATACTAGTTCTTTATTGGGATTGAATTTTTTTCCTGCAGAATAACTTTGCACAGAATCTTGTCTTGTGCTCACACCAAAGGGTGAGAACTATGTTAGCTCAAACAATGGAAAACACTGAGCAACTAAAGAAGGGATTAAATCTCACATCTCCAGGTATGAGAATAATTACCATGATCTTCCTCAAGTCTCATATTTTACCTAGTCCATTTAGGGGTATTAACCCGAACTCATTTTCCCTTCACAGTAATATTATCTTTTTTAAATTAAAATTTATTTTTAATGAGCAAAAATCATTTTTCTCTCTTATCCCCACCATTAAAACAAAAACAGATCCTCCTAACAAGCATTCAGAGTCAAAACAAATTCCCGTATGCAGTATTCTATTGTTGTATTAGCCAAACCCCACCATCATGTTTTAAGTCTTCTGTTAATGTGTTTGGGGATTTCCTAGTTTAATGTAGCACCTGAGTCACCCCTTTCTTTTATATATGTGTTACTAGTCCATCAGGGAACATCTGTTCAAAGACACTCACATTCTAGTCAGGGAAACAATTGCCTAAATAAGTAAATAGGTACCTAAAAGATTTACATAGTGTAGTAAATGGATGGTGATTTCAGAGGTTTGGCATTAGCAGCTGGAGGAGTTGGAAAGGCTCCCTACAGAAGGTTAATTTAGGTCATTTTTGAGGGAAGGCTGGAATAATCAGAGGTCGGGATGAAGAAGGACTTCTTTAGTCATGGGGTACAGTTCCTGGGCACAATCTCCCACTGAATCCTGATGCAATATCTGGTCACTGGACCCAGATGGTTCCAGAGGAGAAAGTGAGACTGGTGACTTTTTATGCCCTCCTTCCTTCCTTAAATCTAATTCACTTGCATGTCATGAGATCACCTTCCTGAGGCTATGGTTCATTTCCACAAGGAAGGACAAGCAACAACAGCATCAACACCGAAATGGGAGTTTGAAGGAACAGTGAGAAGACCCCAAGATCATAGAAGGGATTCAAAAAAGATTAAAAAGGTAGTAAGAAGCAAGGTTTCCAAGGGTTTTAAATGTCAAACAAAAGACTTTATATTTAATCCTAGATATATTAGGGAATCAATGAAGTTATTTTTAAAATAGGGCACAGATCACATAGACTGACCTACACTTTTGACAGCTGACTTTAATCAATAGAAGTGAGAAGAGGCTTGAGAATGAAGGAACAATAAGGAGGCTATGGCATTAATCTAGACAGATTAAAGGTTGGTAAGGGAGAGAACTAGGGTCCCTGTTAATGGGGGAAAAGGACTTTCATATGAAAGATATCAAGTAGAAACAAGATAATTTGGATATGTGAGGTGAGAGTGAAGAGTCAGGAATGGAATGAAAATTGTGAATCTGTGGGTCTGTAAGGGAGGGTAGTGATGGATGCCCTGGACAGAAACTGGAAAGTTAGGAAGAGAGAAGGATATTAGGGAGAAAGATAATGAGTTTCATTTTGGATAAGTTTGAGTTTGAGATGCCTAGAGGACACAATTAGATCAAAGTACAAGCATTTGATGGAATCATGTGGTAATAAAACAGCAATAAAATACTTTCCCCATAAAGTGCAATCACAGTCTCCTTCAAACACATTCACCATTGACAGAAAGGGAAAATATATCTAGGGAACATGTTTGAAGACATATGCATGCAGAGTGAATGGAGCACAGGGATAGAAGGGCATACCCATAAGGAATACATATGATTATTATAAAGCCTTTCCACTAATCTCTCTGTTTCTTGTTTCTTCCCTCTCTAGTGTGGACCTCACACAGTTGCCTAATAGAGTCTACTAAAACACACAGCTGACCTTGTGATTACTATGCTGAAGAAACTTTAATGGTTTCTTGTTGTTTCTAAAATAATATATGTACATATATATATATATATATATAAAATTACACAAATATATATATATATATATATATATATATATATACTTGCTTCCATTTGGCTTTCTAAACTTCTCAAATCTGGCTTTTCTCTCTCCTAAATAGAATTCACTTAACTCACCACAACTACTTGTTGAATGCATTGCTCTTCTTTTAAGAGGTTGACCTTCCATCCTTTGGAATCCCTAGATTGTTCTAGGAGTCCTAGGAATGCCTAGAATAACTACAACCCAAATAGAGATAATGATAATTTCATACTTTGCATATGATTTCCTTTTATTCACCATTATCAATGTCACTATTCCAAGCCTCTATGTAAGTTAGGATTAGAAAGTCCTTAGCCAAGTTCTTTTTTTTTCCTGCTCAGTGGTTTTTTTAGTAATGTCTGACTCTTCAAGACCTTATTTGGGGCTTTCTTGGCAAAGATACTGGAATGCTTGACTATTTCCTCCTCCAACTCATTTTACAAATGAGGAAACTGAAGAAAAGTTCTATCAATTCCCAAATGCTAATTGATAACCCTCTAATATGATTTTTAGGGTCTGCTTTTTCAACAAAGCACCAAGGGCAATTTGAGTCTAAGACTCTATTATATTATTTCTTTTTTTCCTATACCACTCAAGATTCTTGAGACTTTCATATAAATGAAAAGGAGGAAAGGCAAGAGAAAAAATTCATCAGTCATGTGGAATCACAGGATTTTCAGATTTGTCATACAGAATGATATATTATATTATCCTACCATATTTATCTTGCTCTTCCAAACCCATGAATGCCTATTTTGTTTTCAATTCTTTATTATCACAAAGAAATTCTTTTATGAATGTTTTGGGGCCATATTCCTATTCTGCCTGCCAAAAAAAGAGCTATTCCCCCTCCCCATGCTCCCCATCTCCCCCACACCTTTGAGGACATCATTGAGTTTGATTTGTTTGTTTATTCAGGATAGAGGTAGATAAACTTGACCAAGGCAGGATCCCCACAACCCAGTGCTTATTCCCTCATCATTATTGGTTAGAAAAAGACTTCCATGGATATATTTATTGAAAACAGGAATGGAACCACTAACTTGAAACCGCCTTATTGAATATCCAGGCTGCTTGGGTGCAAGTTTAATGTTCAGTGGCTTGTTAAATTAATCAGCGACAATGATAAATTGTTTATCTTGCCGACAGTGTGGCTGAAGCATTCACACTGCTCACCTTCATGCTATCTCTTCATGGGGCTCTGTAAATTATTTTTAGTAGATGCTGTAATTGCTGCTAAGAGTGTAGCTTCCCAGCACACTTAAAAATGAGCTTGTCGCACTTCTTTACTTTGACTGAAGTTTCACAAGTGCAGGAGGAATAGACTAGAAGGAATTAATTTGCTTAGATAACCCAAGCAAATTATAACTGGCCCTAAAATAATAGATCTGGTCATTGAAAAGAAAAAAATAAACAGCTATGGCCTAAGGCTATTCCCCTTCCGGCTAAGGGAAATTAGAAATACATTTTGGTCTCATCCTTCAATAGCTATACATGTCCCATTTACCACACAACAATGAATGGCTTTTCTAATCAGGTATCCACTTAGCTGAATTCAAAGTAGAAAAGAAATTTGATTGACATTTATTAAATGTCCTCTCTGTGTCAGTGATTGTGCTAGGAACTAAAGATTCAAAGATAAAACTGCAAAAACCGCTTGTCCTTAAGGAGATTATATTTTGTAAGGGGTACATGCATACAGATTATTAAGTATACAGTTTAGACAAATTAATATAAATCTTTTTTGGAGGGTGGTGGGGATGGGGGAGGTGAAGTACCCACAATTGCCAGAATTATGAGGTGATACATTACCTGACCTTGAATTCAGCTAGAAGTTGAGGTGAGGAGGGATGGCATTCCAAGACTGAGAATTTTGCCTGCAAAAGAGCCTGGAGGTGGGAGATGGAATGTCATATGGGGGAACTCCAAGTAGACCAGTTTGACAGGAACATGGACTATGAATTTCTTGACTTAATGCGCTCTTCCAGAGATATACAATAAAATTTTGATCATTTCTTATAAAGGCTATCTGGTATTCAGAATTCCCAATAAAAAATATGTTATTTTAGGGTAAGAGAAAATGCAGAGACAAATCTCCAAGCAACCGTGCTGTGCTTGCTTTTTCCACTCGCATTCCAAAAGAGCTCCATTAGGAATAGGGAAAAGCAAGACTTTAAAGCAGATCAATCTAATTGAAAAATCTCAATGATTTTATTGAATAGATGAATGAGTTTTCTCAGAATGCCCCAAGACTTGTATTTTTTTTTTTTTTGCTCTACACATTTTTTTGATCTGTGTTAAACAAGTCTTTAAATCTGTGATTTCATCCAGTTAGACAAACTTCTTAGCTAGGGAACTCCATCCACTAAGGCAAATTGACAAAAACTATGATTAATACCCTTCAAGAGTGGCCTGTGACCCTGAGAGCCTACGTGACTTTACAATGGTCTCCAGAAGTTTATGTGTATATGTCATAAGTTAGAGATGAACTCAACTTTTGTTGGCCAACCATGACCCTTTGCCCACTTTGCCCACACTGCTCTTGGTGAGTATCAAACATGTAAATCAATGGGAGCAAATAATATTGCACATAGGCAAATATATTACTTGGATTTTCAGGTCAAGAATGTTGGGTTTGGAATATTAATAAAATAGTTTTTAGTTTTACATTTTAAAATCACATTTACAAATATGATCTTGTTTTATCCTTTCAACAATTCCTAGAATTATTTCCATTTTAGTTGCATGTTACTTCCATTTTACAGATGAGGAAACCAAGGAAAACAGAGGTCAACACTTGTCATACAACAAGCAATGGGCTTTTCTAATCAGGTGTCTACTTAGTTGAGTTCAAAGTAGAAAAGAAACTTGATTCACATTCTTCAAGTTCACACAACTATTTGAGGGTCTGAGACTGGATCAGAACTTGAGTCTTCTTGACTTCAGGTCCAATATTTTTTCCATCATACCACCTAGTCATCTCTTAAAGAGAAAATTCTTTCCAAGCAAGTTTGGAGAAATCAAGATATTCTCTTTCTCCTATCACCCTTCCCTTCAAACTCTCACTTGAATTATTTTCTTCTTGTCATGAAATAATAATTCTTGAGTGAAACAAGGTCTTTGAGGTCATCTATTTCAATTTCCCTATATTACAGAGAAGGGAACTGAGTCCCATTCATTGAAACTTTGTTGGGTAGTGAACCTCAGAGGTGGCATTTTAGCTCAGATCCTTTGACTCCAGAGTCAAAGCTCTTTCCCGGGGACCCCTATGACTACTAAATAGTCACTCCTTAATTTTTAAAGAATAATTTCCCAGGCTTAGGCGGTCACTTTGTATTTATCTTGTTAAGCTCCAGTGGGTCTAGCTTATTATCTTATTGCTTTGCTTCTGTCGAATTTACTGCATAAAAGGTGGCCACTGATGGCAGTGAGCTATGAGCTGTAACTTCAGAGTTTTAAAGCATCATGAATTAGGGCACCAGATGCATAAATAAGATAAACCTATTACCCTGGAGCCCTGGGGATGAGCTCTCTTCCTTCTAAGCACTGTTTTCTCTTTCATAGTGTGAACAATTCAACTTAAATAAGTTTAGGTGAATTCAGAACACAAGAAGCCAATTTTTATTTGAAAAGGGATTAGGTTTAAACAAAAATGGGGTGAGGGCGACAATTTAGCCATGGAGATAAATGATAATGGGATTTTTATGTTTTAAATGCTCTTTTGCAAATATTAACAATGCTATACTCCTGAAGGCTATATGGAAATTATGCTGAATCTCCTCTGTGCATTAAAACACATGGTCTTGTAATAACTGTGTCTAATATATTTATACTGTCAGCAATGTGATGCTTGCATTTTAATTACTTTTCAAGTATGGGTTGAACCAGATGAATGGGCTTATTTCTATGGCATATCTGCCTAGAAAGATTAGGAGAGTATCTATTGGCAATCTTTGCCAATCAAAATTAGGAAATGGTAGTCCTTGACTTTAAGAAATATAACTATATTTATATATAACTATAAATATAATTATATTCTAATATAATTTAAGAAATGTAACTTCCGCAAATCATTAATAATTGTGATGATTCATTGTAAATGTGGAGTAGCTTGGTGGCACAGTGGGTGGAGTGCCAAGTCTAGAATCGTCTTCCTGAATTCAAATCTGGCCTCAGACACTGCCTATGTGACCTTAGACAAGTCACTTAAATTTGTTTACCCCAGCTTCCTCAACTGTAAAAAGGAGCTGGAGAAGAAAAGGGTAAATCACTCAAATTTCTTTGCCAATAAAGCCCTAAATGGTATCATAAAAAGTTGAACAGGATGGACCAAGAACAAAAACTATTAAATGTGAAGGACTGACTAACTTCCTGAGCCATGAATGGGATTATTGTGGTGGTACATTTTTATTTAAAAAAATAAATTCTATTTTTAAAATTAACTGAAATCTATTTTTTTCCCTTTCACCCCATGTCCCATTATAAAAATGGAAAACAAATAATTTCTTTTTTTGGAAAAAAAATTTCTTATGTGTAGTCAAACAAAGCATAATTCCTTCATTGGTCATGTCTAAAAGTATCCCAGTTTCATTTTGTATTCTGAGCCCATCACTTCTCTGTCAGGAGATGGATAATGCGATTTATCATTAGTCCTCTGGAATCATGGATGGTCATTCCACCAAGGAGAATTCTCATAGTCTTCAAAGTTGTCTGCTTTTACAATGTTGTTATTTGTACAAATTGTTTTCCTGATCCTACTTACTTTATTCTTCATCAATTTATTAAAGTCGTTAAAATTCTTTGTTTTTATAATATTGACCTCATAATATATATTATTCTTCCTAGTCTGTTGACTTCTCTCTGAATCAGTTCACAAAAGTCTTTCCATGCCATTTTGAAATCATCTATTTTTCTCACTTCTTACAGGACAACAATATTCTATCATATTCATATTGTTCTGCTATTCTCCAACTGTTAGCTATCCCCTTAGTTCACAGATTGTTTTAAGACTCAAGTGATATATTTTAAGACTGGTCTGATTTTATGCTGGAAGTGAAATTGCCGTCATATTTTAGACATTTTTCAAAGACTTAATCATAAATGGCAGATAGAGTAGATTTGTTTTATATAATCCCTATGGAATAGATCTAGTAGCAATAGGTGGGGATTGTAAAATGGCAAATTTAAAGTTAATATAAGGAAAAAATTTGAACAGTTATAAATAATAGAATGGGTCATTTTGGAGGGAGAGGTATCTCCTTCAAGATTCTATTCTTGAGAAAAATCCACATAATGACTTTTGGCTATATTGTAGAGGCGAATTTCTTTTCCAGCTGTGGCTTGAACTTGATGACTTTTGTGATCTCTAAATTTTATAATTTAGTAACTGATATTTTATTATGGTGCAGAAATAACCCTTGATTCTTATAGAATGGTGCAGGGGACTCACAGAGAAATTTTCAGACTTCAAAGAATTATGGAACTGTCAATTGTCATAATTGCTAATGTTAGTAGTAAGCATCACTTAAATTGGAAAGCTTCTAGTATGGGCTTGGTGATAGACTCTATTGTCCAAGGCAATGTTCAGTTCAATACAGTAAACTCACCATCAAACAAGAGGCTAAGATTTTTTTCTTGAAAATCAACTCATAAAAACATTTACTAATGTGGAATAGGAGTACAAGTTATCATGGAGAGACAAGGAACTAGACTATGGCTTTAGTACTAAAATGAATCCATGTTTTTGGTCTAGACTAGGGTTTCTTAATCTTTTGAATGTCATAGATCCCTTGGTGAAGACTAATGGACCGCTTCTCAGAATAATGATTTTTCATGTGTAAAAATTTAAAAACAGGATTTCCAAAGATATCAATTATACTGAAATCCACCCATCCATCTATCATCGATCTATCTATCTATCTATCTATCTATCTATCTATCTATCTATCTATCTATCTATCTATCTATCATCTATCTATCTATCTATCTTTAAAGTTATCAAAACCTAGGTTAAAAACCTCTGAGATCTAGACTAATAAGGTCACAGATTCTTTGATATATTTATTTTCTGTAAATGTTTCTATGACTAGACAGGAATTCATCTGCATAGACAAAAAGTGAAAGGTATGAGAAGTATCAGTGTTATAATTTAACTTTATTTGAAAAGGATAATTAGAAAACTATCATAGATGAAAATTTGTTATTGTGAAAATGATTTTCAAAAAATACATTAATATATTGAATTAATATTTTGTTACAGCTTGGGTGACTTTTGAAGGAAATAGTGCAATATCTGTCAGCCACCTGCTCTTTTGGTCATAGATTAATAACACTTGACCAAGCATGAAAGCATGCTGAGGCCATCTGCCTTTACCTATATCTGGATGCTTTTCAGTTTGCCTAAGTGTAATTCTGATTAACTACACAGCTCAACCCTTTGTTTATAGCCATCCTTTTGGATAGGATGACCTAGTTATCTTGATTATAGGAATTCAAAATACATATAAATCAGAACAGAGTTATTTAGTATATAATGTTAAAGGATATTGTATTTCTGAAAACAAGTTTAATGTTCTACATAAAAACTCTTATCCATACTGGCCTTTTCCCTCCCTCCCTTCCTTCCTTCCTTCCTTCCTTCCTTCCTTCCTTCCTTCCTTCCTTCCTTCCTTCCTTCCTTCCTTCCTTCCTTCCATCCTTCCTTCCGAATGTTAACTACTATCTTTGATAGAAACATCTTGCAAATCTTTTATCTTCAGCCCAAATTTCTACTTTGATTTTCGCATCACTTTTTCCATTTGTGGGCAGGCTATTTCCCCATAATGTCTGTCCCACAAATACCTAAAACCTAATATATTCTTTGGACTTCACTCTTTCTGTCTGGTAAAGGTAACCATATTTACCCGGTCTTCACTGTTTCTATAGTTGGTGTTATTTAACTGTCATCACCATCCTCAACAAGTATTGGTGGCTCTCAATTACCTCTAGAATAAAATACAAATTCCTCAGTTTGGGCTTGAATACTTTCAGTCTGGCTTCAGCCTACTTTCCAGGCTTATTTCACATGATTCCCCTTCATGAATTTTATATTCTTACCAAACTAACCAGACAACCCATATCCCATTTTGTATTTTTACAATCTCTCCCAAATGTCTGAGATCCACCACTTTCTTAGAATGTCTGGCTTCCTTCAAGCCTCAGTTTAAATGGAACCTCCTCTGGGAAACTTTCCAATTTTCCCTGTTATTAAAACTTTTTCTTTCTCCTTGAAATGATAATATATGTACTTATGTCTATCTTTTCCTTCCCCCACCCCAACCCAACATAATTTCTTTGAGGACAGGGATTAATTTTAAGTTTTACTTTGTTCCCCAGAACCTAGATGAGTATTTTGCATATAGTATGACCTCTGTAAATGGTTATTACATTGGCTTAGTTCTTGACCTCACCCTTAAACTACTCTCACAAAATTTTCCATTGATGTCTTGCTAAATCTCAACACCCCATTTTCTATTTCATTCTATATAGTCACTACCCTTACTCCTAGTTACTCATTTTCTCTGTAGGTTTTCATGACGCTTCTCTCTTCTAGTTGCCCTTCTGCTAGTCTGATCACTTTTTTCCAGTCTCCTTCATTGTATTATTGTCCTTATCACGTCCTCTTATGCAAGAGTGTGCCTCAGTGCTTAGTCCTTTGTGCTAAGTACTCTATGTTTTTATGCTTTCTCCAGTAGTGGATCTGTCATGAATTTGAGTTGAATTATCTCTATGCAGCTAACGCTAAAATCTATGCCTCCCCTCATTTCTCTTTTGAGCATCATCAATAGCGTCCTGGACATCTAGAACTAGATGTCCCACAGATATCTACAATTCAACTTGTCCAAAACAGAATCTATTACTTTTGCTCAAAATTCATTCCACTTTCTAATTATACTATTTCTGACAAGGATATCTCTATCCTAGTTAATCAGGTTCATAAACCTGGAGTCACCCTAAATTGTTCTAGAAGAAGTTAGGGGGTAGACTGGATGGAGTGATAGACTTAAAGTCAGGAAAAAGTTTGAATATTCATTACTATTATTAGATGCACGTTCTTGGGGAAGGATTTTAAACTCTCTCAGACTCAGATTTCTCATGTATAAAAAGGGTGAAGGAGTTGATAATAAATGGCATTTATTTCACAAGGTTATTGCAAAGACCAAATGAAATAATTCATTCAATCATTTGTATTTATTAATCATGTCCAGGTCTGCACTAACCTCTGAGCATGCAAAGAAAGGCAACAAAACAAATCAAAACCAGTTTCTCCTCTCAAGGAACTCACAGGCTAATGGGTGAGACAACATGAAAACAATTTTATAGAAATAAGAATAAATTGATGGTAGTTTCAGAGGGAGGGAACTAAAGTTAAGGAAGACTGGGAAAGGCTTCCTACATACAAAAGGAGAGACTTTAGCTGAAAGTTTAAGGAATCCAGGAGGCAGAGATGAAGAAGTGAGTTCCAGGCATGGGGGACTGCCAGTGAAAAGACTTAGAGTTGAGATATTGGAGTGTTGTGATGTAGGAGATCAAGGAGATCAAGATCATAGATCAGAGAATACATGAATGAGGGAAGTAAGGTGTAAGAAGTTTGGAAAGATAAGAGGAAACTGGATTATGAAGGCCTTTAAGAGTCAAACAAGAGATGTTATATTTGCCCCTGGAGGTAATAGGGAATCACTAGGTTTTGCAGAATGGTGGTGGTGGGGAGTAGTGGTGATATGATTAGATCTGCTCTTTATAATAACCAGAGGCTATCAAAATAGTCCAGGTGTTGGGTGATAAGGCTTTGCACTGGTGTGGTAGCAGTGTCAGAGGAGAGAAGGGAGAGTATAGGAAGATCCTGGGGAGGAAAAATTGACAGGATTTGGTAATGATTAGATATGGGAGAGAGGAGAAGGAGGAGGAGGAGGAGGAGGAGGAGGAGGAGAGAGACAGAGACAGAGACAGAGACAGAGACAGAGAGAGACAATAAAACCTGGGAAGACTTACATGAACTGATACCAAGTGAAGTGAACAGAACTAAGAGAATACTGTATACAGTAGCATCAATATTAAACAATGAACAAATATGAATGACAGGTATTCACAACAATGCAATCATCCAAGACAACTCCAAAGGACTCTTCTTTGTCTTTTTTTGGGGGGGGGAAGCAAGGGGTTCAGTAACTTGCCCAAGGTCACACAGCTAGGTAATTATTAATTGTCTGATGTTGGATTTGAACTCAGGTCCTACTGACTCCAGTGCCAGTGCTCCACTGTGCCACCTAGCTATTCCTTAAAGGACTCTTCTTAATGAAAAATATTATCCACATCTGGAGAAAGAATTAAAGGTATCTTAATGTAGATGGAAGCATATTATTTTTACCTTTTTCTTTCACTTTTTTTGTTTTATGTTCAGTTTTTTCCCCTACAAAATGACTAATATAGGAATGTTTTACATGCTTACACATGTATAACTTACATCAAATTGCTTACTGTCTCAGGGAGAGGAGAAGTAAGGAAGTGGGGGATAGACTTTAACAATGAATTTTAAAATTATTTTTTACATCTAATTGGAGAAAAATAAAATATTTAAAAAAAAAACCCCAAACCCAACATCAACTCATTTGCTCTCTACAAGAACCCTGGGAAGTAGGCACTATTATTTCCATTGTATAATCTAGGAAATTGAGTCAGATAGAAGTTAAGTACCATGCCAATGAGCTGGGGCTGAATTTGAATTCAAACCTGACTTTAGCTACATTACCAGTGCTCAAGAAGAATCAGGACTGAGAAAAGACCTTTAGTTTTGGCAACTAGGCTACCATTGGTTACTTTGGAGAGATCAGTTTCAATGGAATGATGAGGTCAGAAGTCTTACAGCAGATAATTAAGAATTGATTGATGGAAAAAAGAAGAGGAGGCAAGGATTATAAATGACTTTTTCAAGAATTTAGCTATTAACAGGAAGATACCTAGCAGGGATGACTGGAGGAGATTAGTCTTTGGCTCATTTTCAACTCTAACTTCTATCAACTTTTTAAGTTTTTTTTTTTTTTTTGAAATCATCCACTGCTTTAAAAAATCACCCAGATCTTTGAGGGTATTGAAAGAAAAATAGGTTTGTTAACACAGGGGATGATAGCATCAAATTCAGGATGCAGGGAACAGGACTATATCATTATGCCAAAGCACTGTCTTAATATTAGACATATCAAGGAATAGAACCTTCTCATTTCCAATTCTCCCCTTTTCCCTAGTTGGTCTTTCTCAGACTATTAAAGCTCAGTTCCACAGTGGGGTCTGAATGAAAGCAGGCAAATAATCCACCTCCCCACCCCTAGGAGATGGAAATATCTTTGATCAATCATCATAGCAAATTGCAGAGATTTTCTGCCCCTAGAAATCCTTTTTTTTCATTCTTGCGAGACAGGGCAGCACAAGCCCACTACATCTTCCTTTCTGCCAGTCTCACACTTGAGAGTTATGTTCTGGTCATCTACTCCCCCAACTTAGATCAGAAAGGGTCATCAGAATCCATTTAGTCCAAGCCTTTCATTTTGGAGATGAGGAATCTGACACCCCAAAGTAAATATATAGGTTAAGCTATGAACCATGTCTTGTCTCCAGAGCCATTACCCTTTCTAAGACACCATATTTATGAATTAGTCAATAGTGGCAAATTTTGTTACTTGTTTACTGTGTGTTTCTGCTTAGCATATGTTTCTTCTGCATGGGTGCCTATCTACTATGTGCAAATCTCATAAGGATGATATAGAATATCTACATGTATATGGTTGGGTCTAGGTTATATATTAACTTCTATATACTTATAATGTCTGGTTATGGATTTCATGGTGTAGCTCATAGAATTTCCATACTAAATATAATCTCTTTATCCTATGGAGCATATTCCTGTAATTTCAGATTCTTGGGTAATAATGACACAAGGGCATTTCTGGTTGACTTCAGTGTCAGAACAGTCTGGATGGATTGACTGGAGAAGACATGACAGTGGAAGAACATAGCAAAACCAAGAGAGCAGAGAGAACATTAAAAAGAGATGAATGGAGAGATAACATTATCAAGAATTACACTCCATTTTTGAGTCTACAGCAGTAGACAAGAAACTCTTATACTTCTACTGCAATTTCGGGGAACTCAGGATTCATGTAGGAAGGTGAAAGTTGAAGCTACAAGAAAATCAAGGATCCTAAAAGGCAAAGGGGAAAAGAATGTATTTTTCAGTGCACTCTGTGCAGTTGAGGAACCAGGAGATACTTATGTATGAGAAATGGAATTGTCAGTATGGCAAATAGGTTAGAACATTGGATTGAGATAAGAATAAAATGTTGCTTCAGACACAAACTAACTTTGGAGTCTTGGTCAAGTAACTTAACCATATCCTCTTTGAGTCTCAGTTTCTTCTTCTGTAAAATAAAATGTCTTGATTCAGCATTCCCAAGTTCTTCTAGTTCTAAAAACTATGAACAAGGAAGGGATAATGTATACTGTCTGAAAAGATATATTAGAACTATATTGACTTTGTCTTGAACACCAGAGAGGAGTTTTTTCTCCCCTAGAGGTAAGAAGGGCCCTGAAGGTATTTTTTAAGAAAAATTATTTTTAATTTATGAAATAAAATAAACATTTCCATCATATAGTACAATAAAAAAGATGTGGTCAGATCTGTACTCTCACACATTTCAGTTTGGCTACTGGATGGAGAATTGATTGGGAACAGGAGTCAAGAGTCCAATTAAGAAATATTTTGAGATAAAATATTATACCTAACATACACTGTGATCTTCCAGTTTCAAACCCAGAAATGTCAGTTCTAATACAAGAAGGCTTTCCCCCCACTTCTTCTGGGTATCTTTAGAGTACACTTGCAGACAATGTTGCTTTAATACTCCCTTATAAATGTTCTATTCACATACCACCTCTTTCTTAGTCGCTAATAGTAGACAGAGGTCAGCATCATCAATCATGCTATACAACATTAAATTGGAGAAAATACTCCAGCTCTGGAAACGAGTCCAGAATAAAAGGAATTTGGTCATTTTGGGGATTTATAGAGGATGTTGTTGTCTTTTAGAAAGTTGTGACCAACAATTTTTTTTAATAAACAGAACATTTATTTCTCTATATCTTTCATATGAAGAAAACACAACTTTGTCTTTAAAAACTCCTATAACTAGTATACAATGAATATTAAATATACACAAAATGAAAATATCATGGAGGTGAAAAGATTTGCAACATCACAATTGACCTACTAAGAAAACTATGAAGCTGTTTTGGAAGGGAAATCCTATCTACCTTTCTGTTTATTAAAAAAAATCCATGGGGTTTATATGGAAAACTGAATCTAGTATTATTAACAATATCTTATACAGGTTTTTCTCAAAATTTGAACAACTGGAGAAAGATACATAAAGTATTATGAGATGAAATGAATGCATTTTTTTTTGTTTTGGAGTTTTGAATATATACAAACAGGGAAATTCCATCATTGGACTCTTTCTCTATCATTGCAAATTGATACCTGCTTTTGAACATCGATTTTTAGAGAATGCTCAGGATCCTGAGAAATGACCTATACTCCCAGTATGAACCAGGGACTTGAACCCAGATTCAGTCACTCTGACAAGCCTCTCAAAAGAATTTTATAATAAAATTATTAAAACAGATTTTAAAAACCATTCTTGGGGGTCATTTTCTCATTTGACACTACCAACAAGTCTATGGGGCTTATGCTTTTTTTTTATTACTCCCAATTTTACAAATGAGAAAATTGAGGCTAAGCGATTTGCTCAACGGTCAGATAGATGTAAAAATTAGGTCTGGGATTCATGCTAATGTCCTTACAAAAACAAATAACAAGGAAGGGAAATCAAAAAACTTCTCTTTACCAGAATACATTCTTACACACAGGGTCACAAATCAACTATAAGTCCAGGGAAGTTAAATTTAATCTTCTTTAACCAATCCATATAAAAGATTTTTAAGCTAGGAATCTATGAACTTATTTTTAAATTTTGATAACTATATTTCAATAAAATTATATTTCATCAGTCCCATATATTTTGTTTTATGAATTTAATAACAATATTCTGAAAAAGGATCCATAGTTTTCACCCATCTTCCAAAGTAATCTATGCCTCAGAAATGGCTAAGGCATGATGAATTTTCAATGCACTTACCAGGGAGTGGAAACAAAATGTCACGCTGTCTTCATTTGGGATTTTTCTAGATCCCCTTGAAGACAGGTTTTCAGAAAGACTGGATGTTTTCATCACAACTTTCCATCAATTAGCTACCAAGGTGTACTCATATCCCACTTGGGATACTGGGCTCTAGGACTCCATGTAGGGGTCCTACAGGGTTATTTTCTTTTTATCTCTAGCCTAACCATAAGACTATGTTTTCCAAGACTCCTCTGCTTAACCCTATCCCTATGCTTTTCCTATACTATTTTCTAAATTTCTTAACTTGTAGAATATCCTCATAAGAATATTAGCATGGCGATATGACCATGCTATGTATTTACACACCCACACATCTGGGTGATGCCATCTTCTTCCTCATCATTTCCCCCAAATATTTATAATAATTATTATATCATCCAGAAGAGGCTTATCTTAAAAGAGATTCTACTAAGCTTTGTTTAGACTAACTTGGGTTAAACCTTAGTACTTAAAAGGAAGGTGCTAAATTGACTCATCTTTTTATCATAATCTTGTTTAGTTGCATCAAAAGTAGTGTTAAATCACTTTCAAATTTGCTTCAGTTTTGGTTATAAAATAAAATTAATCAAAAGATTGGGCAAGCTAATTTTTTGACAAATTCTTCATGTATAAAATGAGATTAGGTTAAATGATCTTTGAAGTCTCTTCCAGCTTTGATGTCCTATCTCAATATTTTTATTTTTTTGGAGCATCTTGGCTCATGATTATGGGTACTGACTTTATTGTAGCAGATTATAGTAGCAGATGGTCTTCCAGAGGTATTGTGTTCAAACTATGGCTTCTGCAAACACAGATACAAAATTGAATTGTGAGGCCTATACTTGAAGTCTTTCTAGCTTGACAGGAATTAGCAAGTTGTGTTACATTGGCATAACCTATAACAACCTCAGGGCAACTTTACCCTAGGGTGAAGCATTGGAAGAGGAGTTGTTTGGTAGAGATACCATTGTTTCACACATTTAATGTTAAGCCATCACCATTAATTCATGCTCTAAAATTTGGAAATTGCAATAATTTGCACCAGGCTTGGAGGAACTTATCTTTGACATTGGGTGAATGTAGACAAGTTATTTAACTTGATAATAAGTTACCTTTTCTGTCAGGCAAGGCTAATATTATTTGCATTATCTATGTTACCTAGAGTGTTTTTTTTTTCTAATTTCTTATTTAAGGCAATGGGGTTGAGTGACTTGCCAAAGGTCACACAGTTAGGTCATCATTAAGTGTCTGAGTTTGAATTTGAAATCAGGTCCATCCTGACTCCAGGGCCAGTGCTCTATCCACTGTGCCACCTAGCTGCCCCCACCTAGAGTGTTTTGAGGGAAAAAAAATTTCTAAAACTTAAATAACAATAAATGTGTTATAACTTTGTGAAAAAAGGCTTGCTTTGCAAATTAATAGTCTAAAAAAGCATTGAAGAAGAATAATTATCTTGGGAGGAAAAAGTCATTTTAAAATTTAGTTGTTATATTTTAAAAAAGTTATATTATCAATTAACTCCAGCTATTCCATATTACCATCAGTACCCAATAAAGAATCCTTTGGAAGTTAAAATTCTTCATAACCTAGCCCCTTCCTACCTTTCCAATTTCCCTACTCAACTTCCCTTTGATTTAGCTATATTGGACTAACTTTTGTTCCTTAAAAACATGTCATGTCCATTCTCCATGCCTTTGGACAGTTCCCTCCATCTCTACTTTTTTAGTTTTCCTGGTTTCTTCCAAGATTCAGTTCATATTCCATTTTCTTCAGCTAATTCCTTTCTCTTCCATATTTCCTTGTATTTTGTATATATTGGTTATTCATATATTTTGTTCTTTTTAAAAACTGTAAGCTCCTTGAGGAAAAGGCTTTTTTTTGCCTTTCTTAGTATATTTCTCAGAATAATGGCAGATAGCCAATAAGTCAATAAACATTTATTAAATATCTACTATAAGCCACACAGGTGGCTTTGGAGAGACAAAAAAAGGCAAAGGACATTTCCCTTCTTAGGGAACTCATAAAATAATGATGACATATAAGACAATATATAAGGAAAAGTTGAAAAGTGGGGGGAGGGAAGTGTATCTATGAGGGAGCATTATAAAGTTCTGCAGCTGGGTGGGAAATAATGAGGTGGCTACCCTTGGCCTTCTCCTTAAATGAAGAACCTGAGAGGAGTTCTCCAATGTCCTTCACCCTCTACTTTCTCCAGTTTCAGGGAAGGAGAACCCTGGGGCCAGTAGGTTCTGAGGAAGTATTTCAGTTGGAGAGAATCTTGCAGCAAGATGAGTTACTGAAGACAGTGGTAAATTAATAAATGTTTGTTGATTGGCTATTACAAGATTAACTAGTCTATGTTCCTTAGGTTGAATTTTTTGATATGCTAATTAGAAATATGCTATATGACTATAGCTTTGGGGCTGGAAAGAATTTTAGGGGTCATTTAGTCCATCTCCTCCCTCATTTTTAGGTGAGATGTTGAGAGGTCAAGTGATTTGCTTAAATTTATATGAGAAGTTAATAACAAAAGCAAAATCTGAACCTAGGTCCTTTGAGTCTATATCCAGTCTTCTCCCTCTATCATCTCTCATCTGATAATTAAAGCAGGAACTAAGACGTGCTACTCAAATTCAAGTGAATTGACAATTGGATCTCTATTAAGTAATATTTCTTTGACAGAATAAAATATTTATCAACAGTTCAACAAATATCCATTGACTCCCTACATAGGAGCTATGAAAAATAGAAACAAGGAATAAAGACCAATTTTTGCCTTAATGGCACTGGTAAGGTTTTATGTATTTAAGAGTGGTAAAATGTGCTTTTCTTTTGGTTGTTTGTGAATTAGACTTCTGACTAATTCATCCTCCTCCTTTTCCCCTAACCTCCAAGCTTCACCTCCTAATTGGCCTTAATTAGAACATCACTAAGGTGAGGCAGTGTGAATCATCTCAGATCATTTCAACAATGTAAATTTAATATCTAATTTAGATCAGTCATAAAAGTTCTATTGATCAATTAGAAAATGAAAATTGAATTGGATGGCTTACAGATGAAATGTCATACCTGAATTCAAAGATGTATTTCCATTGAACACATCAGTACACACATGGTATCCAAGCTTGGGCAAGATTTATATACTGAGCAATTAAGTCAAATACACTTACTTTTGGACTGAAATTATCCAATTGTTTAGAAGAGACAGATGAGCTGCCTGATCCCCTGGGCAATTTCAAGTTTAATCAACATTGAGCTGTTAGTCTTTCATTTGGAATCAGTCATTGGCCACACTAACAAGGACCATGTAAGGATGAAAGAAGCCCAGTGTTGGCATGTCCTGAATATCTCACAATGATTCGCAGCATGGCATCTACCACAACTGAGGATTATACGCATTATAGGGCTTTGCAACTCATACCCTAATATAGCGCTTGAATTTAGTCAGCAAAGAATTGAAGTCCATGTGGCCATAATGACACAGCTTGTAAGTCTCCAGGGGCTCCACTGGCAGCCAGACTGGCACCAATGCAAGATTCAGTTCTCCCCACCCCTCTGAATAGACAGTCAGCTAAGTATTTTTCCTCATCATCTTACAGTGGTTGTAATTCATTCTAAGGAACATGATGGGACTTCTAGTATTAGAACTGTGTCCTTGAAAAATGTTTTTTTCATCAAAAATTTGAACAAAAGACAAAGAAGCATTAAAGTCAGAGGAGAGAGAGCAGTGACTGAAATAATTTACCAAAAAAGGACAAAATAATTCTTTTTTTCCTACAAAGTCTTTATTGAAATGGTTATTATCCTTAAATTCCAAAATTCCTCTCATAGATCATTAAGCTAAGCTAAGACATTAACTTCAATTATTGATATAATGTTTAGGAATACAAAGCAGAGAACTGGGAAGATTTTTTTTTCAGTTCAACAAATAAGCATTTGTTGTAGGTTTGATTTTTGGGTCCCAGATGTAATTTGTGGGATATTTGGGAGAAGTGAAATAATGTGCTTAGGCATTTTCTTCAACAATTTGTTGAGTTCACATAGTTCTTCTAGTCCTACAATTCAAGAAACATTTATTTCCAAAAAGAATTGTTGATATCTCTTATTTTCACATCATTTTTATTTCTGAATATACCCCAGAAAAACCATCATTATTGAACAAAGAATAAAAAAAGATGGAGGGGGGAAAAAAAGCAGTTCAACAAAACTCACCAGCAGAGTAGGTTAGTCTGAAAGTAATGCAATTTTCCATAACTAGTATGTCGCCCCTGCCAAGAAGAGAGAGGGGTACCTTTTCTCAACTCTTCTCTGGAACCAAGCTTCAATATCCAATTATTAAGCACCTACAATTGCCAAGTGTCGGGGATTTAAAAAAAATATCCCTGACCTCAAAATTGCTTAATATTCTACTGAGGAAAATAGCATATATCTAGATATGTAGAAACAAAATATGTTCAGATTAAATCCACAATCATTTTTAGGGTGAGTTTGGAGTAACACTAACAACTGGGGGACTGATTAGGGAAGGTCTTGGGTAGGGTTAGACACTGAGTCACATTCTACAAGAGAAACCTCACAGTAGCACAATATATTGGAAATAACACTGCAGTTGATTGGGGTCAGGAGATCTGGGTTTAATCCCTAGCTTGTTGTATACAATTGATTGGTTCTATTGAGAAATGTACTTAGGACACTTTTTCCTTCATGCTTTATTTCCCACCATTCTTGACAACAGTATCTGAATAAGAAAGTAGTATCATGGAAGAAGAAAAGTTTGTACTAAATAGTCTGAAATCGAATTTGCTTCTTCATGGGAAGAGTTTGTAGAAGACACAATAACATTTTAGACAGTCTTATTTCCATAGACTTTATTTTCATTTTATGTGCTCTGGGGATTTTTCAGATTGTTTCATCTACCTTGGGAATAAATGTTAGAAAAGGAAAGATATGACATTTGTTATGAAGGAAAACTGCCGTGTTATAGAAACTCTTTGGGAAAGGTCACTGATGCCAGGATGATTAGGAGAAGAGTTTTGAGATAATTGCTATTCTCTGTTCCAAATTTAGAATTTGAGCCTGGACCTTGAAAAGACATACTTGGCATGATAGTTCCTATATCTTCTATTTAAGAGGACAGATCATAGTTTGATTATATTTCCAAGAGCATGGCCTTTCTGAGTCAGTGAGAATGTTTCCTATGATCATTTTATAGCTTTTAATACGTCACATGGGACACTGAACCATATTTCTAGGTCTCATATGACTCTGGAAATTAATATGCTGGCCTAGATTTCTAGATGATAGGATCACAGAATTTCAGATTCAGAAGGAACATCAGAATACATTCAGACAAAACTAACCCAGATCTGGAAATGGATTCTCTTGACAGCTTAACTAACAAGTGGTCATCCAATTTTTGATTAAAACCCACCAGTAATAAGGAATCCAAGTGTATATATAGAGTCAGGAGGATGGGAGCTTGAAACCAGCCTCAGACACATGACTAGCTCTGTGATGACCTTGGGCTAGTCACTTAATCCTGATTGTCTTGCATCCAGAACCATCTCTGGTCATCCTGATTCATATCGTGTCACTGGACCCAGATGACTCTAGAGGAGAAAGTGACACTGGTGACATAGCACAGCCCTCTCTCAAATCCAGTTCATATACTTGTCACCTCCCTGATGTCAGGATCTCCTTTAAGAATGAAGGACAAACATCAATCATTTTCTAGATACTTTAAAGAGAAAGATGTTTTTTTCTCTAAACCCTCCCCCCACCTTGTGTCCTCTTGAACCAAAAAGAACAACTGTTTTTTATGCAACAATATTTCAAATGCTTGGAGAGAACTATGTCCTTCTTAATTCTCCAGGTTAAACATCCCTTATTCTTTTGGCCAATCCTCATAGAACATTTTTGGATGTTTACAGAGGTAGTGTAGTAAAGCATAGAGAAAGTCAACCCTGTAAACAGGAAGACCTGGGTTCATGTCCTGCTTAAAATATATACAAACTGTGAGAGATCATGGTTAAATGACTTCAAGTATTGGTTCCCAAGTAACTGTTTAAGATTAGAAGTTACAGTGATTTTGCAGAACTAACTTGCTAGAGGGGGTTTCTAGAATGGAATTTCTCTTCACTGATTAAATAACAGTTCTAAATCTTTCTTTTCCTTTACCCCAATAATAGAGAACTGAAAAAGTCCTGAAATGCTGGAGAGGCTTCCCAGTAAAATATATGGACATGTAAGATCCATGGGCTAGTAATCCACATAGTTAAAACTAAGCGAATAAAAAATTATATCATAATAGATGATGTGTATGCAATGCTTTAAGTTTTATAGTTCTATATGCATCTTTTAAGCCTAAAAGTATCCTCTGAATTAGTTATTACAAATGTTATTATCCCCATTTACAGATAAGAAAACTGGGACATTTTCATGTTTAAAGAAATAGTAATTGTTAGAGATGGGACTTGAACTCAGAATCTTCTTTAAACAGGATGTTTCGTCTAGTATGCCATAGTCTTTCTAGTGATCTAGAACATTATGTTTAATGTTCTACTGCTGATCAGGCTAAAACATGACTCCACTTGGTATTTGGGAGAACTTTACCAGCTCTTTTTCCTAGGAATAGAAGGACAGTAGCAGCAGCACAGTTGAGCAGGTTCATTAAATTAAAAAAATATGAAATTAATTTTCAAAGGATCCATTTTTCAAAACTTATCAGAGTTTCTATTTTTCCCTTATGGTTCATTATGCTTGTTCTTTACTGTTAATTTCAAAATCTTGAGACTCATTGACCAAATGTTGACATTTTTACAAGATAAAACCCTTTGAAGAATATCATTAGTAAAACAGCACAATTTTATTCAGTCTCATGTGATAGCTAAAAGATCTATTTTTATTGAACATTTTCTATTTTTGTTTCAAATTACTTTAAAATTTATCTAAAAGAACAACATTTTGTGTGTGTTACATTAAAAAAGTAATTTAGAAGAAAACTATTCAACCTTTTTAACCTATCATTACTTTCAGGTTCTTTTTCTACTCCATTTTTCATTATTATTAAAGTGTATAAAGTATACTATATAAATGTCAGCTACAATGATGGTTGTAACATATTTATATACATTCTATACACAATAATGGATTCATGATTTCATCAATTTGAGAAACTCCTAGAATGGAAACTTGATCTCCCAGCACAAATTTCTAACTGTGATAACTCAGTAGATAGATCCTGAAGATAGTTATGAGACTCGGGGGTCCAAAGATTTATTTTGGGGTACATTAGCCAGTAAGTTACAAAGGAAGAATTTGAATTCTGCTTTGTCTATTGGTTCTTCTAAATGCAACAATTAACATTTTTTATCATGGAAAATAGGAACAGAATCTAATAGAATGGATTTTGTAGTTTTAGGTTTTAAAGGTTTTAAGGGTTTTAAAGAACCATTTTATCTCATTTTATAGGTTAAAAATTGAGACATTGAAAAAAAGGTCTCTATCTCTGCCTTGGACCTTTTGTAAATTTGAAATGTTGCAAACTCTAGATTTCCCAGTTTATTCAGTCCTTGAAGATAGGTGAGAACATATTAGTTTAGGTTTCTATCTGGTAAGATTGGATTGAAGTGGTGTCTGGGGAATTTGGTTGGGTCTATTTCCTCTCTTTAAAATGGGACTCATGGGACAAAAGATTTAGAACCTGAAAGAACCAAACAGGCACCCAACCCTCTCATTTTACAGATGAGAGAATTGAGGCACAGAGAAGTAAATGATTTGTTACACAAGAAACAGATGTCTGTGATTGAATTTGAACTATTTGTCTTCCTGATTATAAGCCTAGAACTCTATTGATTATCATATATTATCTCTAGTGGTATTTCCTTGTCTTTTACTATTGGGACTTCTGTATTCTATTAGACTCTTGATTATTCTCCCAACCCCCACTCAGACTGGCAGATTGGGTGCCCAAAGCTTGGTTATTTTTTATACTCTCAGAATTTAAGGGTTGCCCTAAAGGGTAGAAGATTTTTTTCAAATATTACATAGTTCATTGGAAATATTAGGTGGCACAGTAGATAGAGCAATAGACCTTGAGTCAGGTACATGTAATTTCAAAGCTGGTCTCAAATACTTAATAGTATCTGAGTAACCCTTTTTGCCTTAGTTTCCTCAATTATAAAATAAATTGGAGAAAAAAATGGTATAGCACTCCAGTATTTTTGTCAAGAAAATCACATATGGGATCATGAAAAGTCAAACATAACTGAAATGACCGAACAATAATATAATTCATTGTGCATATTGGGACACTTCTTCCTATGATTATCATTTGATATTAATAAATCATCCAGGTAATTAGTTTTAGAAATGTGGTGGTATAGTTAGTGATTTCGTGGTATCGTTGGCAGCTAGAAGGTTCAGTGGACAGGGCACTGGACATGGAGTCAGGGAGACCTGAGTTCAAAACTAGCTTCAGACACTAGCTTTGTGATCCTGGATAAGTCATTTAACCTTTTGTAAAATCTTAATCCACAACAAATGAAATGGCAAATCACTCTAGCATCTTAATAAGAAAACCACAAAGACAAAGTTGGCATGCTAAGATCCACAGGATCATGAAGAGGTGACTACATCTGAGGGATTGAACAATAACAAATAATTGGCACAAAATATTCTCCCCAAAAGTCTGTGACATGGTGTCTCATCAGTATGCACAGGGACCAGGGGAAAATGGACTCAAGCTTAGAAACCAAATGGGACAGAAGAAATAATTCAGAACTCCCTGAAGTACATGCTAGAATCCTCAAGATGTTCTCATCTAGGTGATAGAGTATAACTTAGCTTCTGGATCCCATGTAGAGCTTTGCATGGTGCTTTTACCATCCTTGGATTCCAGTGTAGACATTACTACCACCACTGCCCTGTGAAGATGCTAAATGGGAAGTCCAAAATTATCTGGATCACCTAGGCTGAGTCAGTGGTGACATGTTCATCCCAATGTTTCCTTCTTAGCGACTACTCTCCCTCCTTTCACTTTCAAACACTCAAACCTAACTTTATATAAGAGCCCCGAGGGTATGACCAATCCTTCAGTCAATCTTTCTCTTATAATGGGGGAAGCATCCAAGTCATATTCTTGAACAATAAGTAATTGAGCTGTGTTATCATCTAATAATGGGCAGCTAGGTGGTATAGTGAATAAGCTACCAGGCTTGGAGTCAGGAAGATTCATCTTCCTCAATTCAAATCTGACCTCATATACATTGCTTGGGTAACATTGGATAAGTCACTTCATTCTGTTTGACTCAGTTTCCTCATTTGTAGAATGAACTGGGGAAGGAAATGAGAAACTGTTCCAGAATTTTTCCCAAGAGAACCCCAAATAAAATAACGAAGAGTTGGACATGACTGAAAAATGGTTGAACCTGATAAATGAATTAGGGTTTAGGATCTCGACACAACTTTTTGTATGATCGGGGTAATTATCTAGAAGTGACCTTCATCATTACACTTTCAAAGTAGACTTCCCTTTTTTTCACAAGAGCAATAGTAGGCATAACAGCATTTTATCTATTGTTCCTTGAAGATGAAGATCTGTCCACTTTTGTTTGCATGCATCTCAATTTTATCCTGAATTGCTACAGTAGAAATTTCTGTGAAAGACTTCATAAAACAGGATCTATTATTATAAACAAATCTGCTCATTATGTTAATGAAATACATGCAAAACAGTTTCCTGACAGTCTGTGATGATCTCAGCTTCATTTGTGGTTAAATTTGTTGTACAAGCTTTCCTTTACTTTCATCTCTTCAGCTTCTATACATTGGGCATAGTACAGGTGGGCTTGGATATTCTGAACCTGAATTAAGAATATTAAAAGAGAAACATATTATGAAGAGCAAAGTCCTGCTATACTCTACCACATCTGGAGTATACTTTCATTTAGAAGTGTCACATTTTTGGAAGGACATGATAGGGTGAGGAAGGACATCCAAAAGGAGCTCTCCAGGAAGATAATAGTACTAGAAACCAAGACAAACATCAATTGGCGGAATGGGGATATAGCTTAAGGAAGAGATGCCCCTAGACAGGCATGATTGTTATCTTCAAGAATTTGAAGAACTGCCCTGTAAGAAAGCTGTTTGATTTTTTCTAGTAAGACATTAGGTAACAACTTTGAGCAAATGATTAGAATCTATAAAGTAGCCAATTTAGGTTTGATTAAAGGAAAATAAGCAATCCATATTTCTAACAATTAGAGCTAACTAGAAATTGTAATGGACTCTGATCTACCTAGGGTGGTACTGGGTTTATCCTCATTACAGATTTTCAGTTCTGAACTCAGGTGACTAAATATTTGTTGGTGTGGTTTAGTAGGAGAATGGTATTCAAATATTGATGGGTTTAGATAACTGTTGAGTCTTTTCCAATTCTGATTGACCGAGATTTTCCTGAAGAGTATTTCTGGATAGTTACTTTCCATTCAGAGTTCTGGAATAATCCATGATAGTATGAGAGATTTCAATGGATTTTGACTTTCAGGAAATTTAGAACTGCGAACAACTTTAGTGATCATGTAATTCCATTTCCCAGATGAAGAAACTGAGCTTCAAAGAAGTGAACTTTTTTTTTTAAGACTTCTGGCCAAGATGGTGGAGAGAAGACAGGCACAGTTCTAGAGTCTCCTGATCTCTTCCCCATCTATCACATGAAACAAACCTCTTAGAGGAAGTCCAACTCATGGAACCCAGAGAGAAAAGAAGTGAACTTTTTTTTACCCAAGGCCACACATTCATTGGCAAAATGTGAAACTAGTCTAGACTTACTTTCCTCATGCCAAATCTCATACTTATTTTAAAACCCCATATTACCTGTTTTCAAGTCACTTCATATGTAATTATTCCTATATATTTTCCTAGGAGTAATCATAAATAAATCATTTCTATATTAGGAAGTGGCCTCAGTTGTTTCATTTTTACTATTGAATTCTCCATGTTTATATACAAGTCAAATTCATGATCAATGAAGTGAGCAACTTGTTAATGAGAAAATGATTATTTATCTCTTGTATTAATAACAACTATTGAATCAGGACCAAGGTTTTTCTCTTTTTCTACTTCCTCATTCAGAAATCAAACAGTGTGGGAAATGTCTTTCAAAGATTACCCAGCTTAGGATGGCTGAAATCTAATCAAAGACAGTAAAAGAAATTCTAAGTTTAGGTTAACGGGTGCAATTTCTGTTCATTGTGTTTGCTCAAACAGGTCTGGGAAAATGTGAATCCTTCCTTTTGTCAGAGCGAAATTGATATCTCTTTGGCTAAGACTTGGGATCTGTATCCTCATGGAATATAACATACTTTTCATCATAATATTCATTCTTTCATTAATTGTTAAAGAATCAGAATTAATTGTTACCCTCAGGAACACCAACTCTTCCAAAAGCATATGAGCCTACTAGTATGGGGGGTCTTTGGTCAAAGAGAGATGCCTAAATGACCATCCTTTTATTTTAAAAAAGCTAACTTTATAAAACATGTAAATTATTGAGAATCCATCTCTCAGTCTTTTTAAAAAATTTAATTTATTTAAGGCAATAGGGTTAAGTGACTTGTCCAAGGATACACAGACAATTATTAAGTGTCTGAATCTGGATTTGAACTCAGGTCCTCCTGACTCCAGGGACAGTGCTCTTTTCACTGCATCACCTATCTGCCCAGTCTCAATCTTTTAAAGTGTCACGTTTGATAGGGCAATAATTTTGCTTCATTTTTAACTTCCTAGGCAAGGGTAGTAATGATGTTGGTTATTTACTTATTGCTTTCTCTTTGTCTCTTCCCCCCCCCATACATACATACATACATGCATTTACACATACACAATTATATATATATATATATATACATATATAATCTATATCTATATTTATACATCTATCTCTATCATCTATATCTTTAGCTATCCACCTCTCTCTCTCTCTCTCTCTCTCTCTCTCTCTCTCTCTCTCTCTCTCTCTCTCTCTCTCTCTCCATCAGCATATATTTATACACAGATCCATTCCTGCAAGGCTTGGATATTTCATTTGAGTCTTACCTACTGGATAGCTATTTTCTCCAAAGATCCTCAGCAGACTTCAGACAACTTTCTGGGCTTGCTCAACCCTAGTACACAGTCTGTCAGATTTATTCAAAACACAGCTTCTTGGGTGATCAGCATGGCCTACAGGACTGTTACTAACATGGAATTACTAAGACTCACTCATCTCCGGGTTATTATTTTCTTTGATCTAACACTACTTTTCTGTATTTCCCTTCCCTGTAGGGACCTGTGTATCGTCAGGATTCCAAGACCCTGACTTATTTATATCCAAAGCTCACAAACAAACAGAAATGACTTCAATTCATGCTGAGTCTGTCCCCAACCTCCTGCTCTTTTCCTACCTCCACTGTTTCTCCCCTCTGGCTGTTTTTCTCTGCTATTTCTCATATAATATTTTTCTTCGTCTGACTTTCTTAGGGAAGCTTTTATGCTTTCTTTAATTCACAAAACCCCCTTTTGTCTATATCTTGATGATATTAGTGGTGCCCTAATTTCTGAATATTCCCTGAACAACATGAGAATTTGGCAAAGTATGATGGAATCCCCATGTGAACTTTTCTGGGCAAATTCTGAACTCCTTTAGTTCCTTCAATGAGGCCCTACAAGGAACTAAATTCAGTATGAGGAAGCAATATTGCCTTTTCATTGAACATTATAGAGAGAGTTGTTCTTTTGGAAAGGGATGGCGGGAGCCAGCCCAACATATAATGTGTGATGAGGAGGCTTTTCTGTAGGGTAAGGCTTCCTGTCATGACCACTTTCCTTTCCTTGTCTGTCTCGATTCCAAGTTTTCACTGGTATTTTTCCTGCAAGAAATAATTGCAAAGCTTTGGTGAAAATTAATTAGCTGAACCCTTGTAAAGCCTTTGAAGATGAAAGGTACCATATAAATGCTAATTATAATTTATAAAAATGTTTTTATGTTTTGCTATCATGTGAGATTTCATCTAAAGAACTGTTGTTGACAAGTCAAATATGCTGAAATAGTTTTGCTTTGAAGCACCCCTAAGTGAATAGTATTAACAGAAATAGGAATCCTCATTATTTCATTTCATTTATTGGTGAAAATGTGTGTATGTGATTTTATAGGAGGGAAGCAGTAGAGAAAGTTTTGGATTTGGGGTAAGAAATCTGGGATTCATCTCTACCACCACTGCTCATTACTTACTATCCATAGGATCTTGGGCAGGTCCCCTACCCTCATCTGAAAAATGAGGTGACTTATCCTCATTTTAGATGATTGATGGTCTTCATCTAAGATCTCTTCTGGTCCCGAAAGTCAATATTATGGTGTGTGTATATCATGTAGCGTATATGTTAAATCACAAAACATTATTATAGTATATGTTATATAAAATATGTATTTAACACATGGAATCACATTTATGTGTATGTCTCTGTTGTTCAGTTGTGTCCAACTCTTTTTGACCTTAATTGGGATTTTCTTGGGAAAGATATAGGAGTGATTTTCTTTTTTTTTCTCCAGCTTATTTTACTAATGAGGAAACTGAAGCAAACAGGGTTAAGGGACTTGCTCAATAAATGTGTGTGTATGTGCATAAATGTAAACACAAGCATACACATATACATAACCACAGTAGTAAACGTCATATAGGGCATCATGATTTGCAAAGAGCTTTTTATATATTTTCAACAACTCAATATTAATTTGTCATGAATTACTATATTTCAGATGCTGTGTTGGAAATGAGAAGGCAAATGTAAAATAGCCTCTGCTCTAAGGCATTGTCATTTTTAATGCTCTGGGTGAGAAACATCATGAAGTATAATTTGGTTCCATCATAGATAGTATAAAGTATGTAGTGGATAACAAGACTGGGAAGGTAGATTTTGAACTCCAAGAGGACATAATGGCCATTTAGTCTAATTATCTATTGTCCTTAGTGGAGAAACTGAGGCACAAAAAATGAAGTGACTGGTCCTGGAAAATACAGTTGAATAGTATGGAAGGAAGCGATTGAATCCTTATTTCCTGTCTCCAAGACCAGTGGTCTCTCTAGTATTCTGAGAAGCCAAGTGTATGTTTATATAGAAATGAGAGGGAAATTTTTGGAGTTTCTTAGACCTTTGCTTTAGGAAAATCACTATGGCAGCTGCTTGAGAATAGATTAGACTATTTACCTCCATACAGCTGCTAAAGTGATTTTCCAAAATTTTGAGGTAAAGGCTGGTGCAGGGAGAATAATTAGGATACTTTTGAGTCAGTGGAAGGGTTGTGAAAAAGGAGGAGATTGAGGCAGTCAGCATGTGTACATGGAGATGTTGCATTTGTCTGTGTGTGTGTGTGTGTGTGTGTGTGTGTGTGTGTGTGTGTGTGTGTGTGTGTGTGTAGGGAAGGACAGCCAGCCAGAGAGTCAGAGAGAAAGGGGGAGGCAGAAAGGGATGGGGAGACATAGGACAGAGAGAGGGAGAAACAAAGAAAGGGAGAGGGACAGTGAACAGAAAAAGGAGATGGAAAGAAAGAGGTGGGGGAGGACACTAGCACTTACAAAAGGGGCCAATGAGAGAAATAACAAAGTTTGGCAGATGAAACTAATAAGTTAGTGAACAAGAATTTATAAAGTTTATGCTTAATCCTGGGATGAAAGAAAGACAAAAACAATCTCTGTGCTCAAGGAGTAAATTAGAGCTCATCTCCGAGGGAAGGCCCTAGAATTATAGGGGGGGGGGAACTTATTTTAATGAGATTTTAATTGTGACTTTATGGAAACCAGGAAGTGGAGATGAAGAGAGAGAGTCTTCTGGGGATTGACCCAGACTTGGCAGAGGTAATGTCTAGAGTAAGCAAGAGTAAGGAAGCTAATCTCATTGGATCTTTGAAAAGTTGAGGTGAGTAAGGTGTCAGAAGACCAAAAAGGTTGAGGCTCATGACTATGAAGGCTTTAAAAGGCAAATAGAAGACTATATTTCTCATCTTAGAGGTAGTAGGGAGCCACTGTCATTAATTGAGTAGAGGTGTATCATGGTCAGATAAGACTTAAGATAGCTTACTTTTAAGAGCTGAATGGAGGTGATATATTGTGAAGATAGAACTGATGAGACTTAGTAGCAAATTAGTTATTGGGGTATGATAGAGAATGAGAAGCCATTTATGTGTGGTTTGCAAACCTCAGTAGCTGGGAGGATGGTGGAACTCTATGGTGGCAGGAAATCACGAAAAAGGAGGGTTTTGAGGGGATAACAATGAGTTTAATTTTGATTATATCTAGTTTGATATTTTTATAGGAAATCCAAGATATATTGGAGATCTGATTAATGGAAGTCAGGGTTGGATAAATAGATCTGAGGATCATCTCCATAGAGTAAATAATTGAATCTATGTGAGCTAATGAGATCATCAATGACAATAGATGAAGAAGAGAGGATGACTCAGGACTGTTGTAATTGTCCTTCTTGCTTAAAGAGTACCAACGATATTAAAGAAGATGTTTTAACTTGCAAGTTAATTGAATTTTAGTGAAGGAGAATTGTGCAAAGTCAGCAGATTCACTTTCTCTTCCAGAGTCATCAGTGTCCAGTGGCATGACATAGGTCAATGACTGGTGATAACCCCCAGGACAGAGACTTGGGGAATGATCAGAGTTAGACAATGAGACCTCGAAGAGAGGAGAGTAAGAAGAAGAAAGTGATGAACAGTATCAGTGTTTGCTGAGAGGTTAAGAAGGATGAGAACTGAGGAAAAAATCCATTAGAGTTAGCAATTAAGAAACCACTAGTAGCTGAAGAGAGTAGTTTCAGTTGAATGGTGATGCTGGAAGCTAGACTCTAGCAGATTTGAAAGAGAAAGAAAAGGAATTGATTTTGAAGTCTTTGCCAGAAAGGGAGAAGAGTTATAGAATGATAGTTAGTGGGGATGGTGAGAATTTTTTGAAGCAGGAAGGGAGGTAGGACTATGTTTTGGGGCATCAGGAAAGCAGTCAGCAGTTAAGAAAAAGATGTATTCTATAATGGTAATAACCCTTTTGAAAATGGGTTAGACTGGAGGGTATTGTGTGATTCCCCACCAACTCTCAAATTCACGATTTAAGGAACTGTTTAGAATAGAGGCAATGAGAACCAGATCTAGAGAAATGTCCATGTGGATTAGGAGGAGCCAGAATTGAGAGATGGTGCAGAGTTTGAGTCAGAAGGACTTGGTCACTGATTAGATGGGAGGGATGTAGGACAAAGAAGAACAAAAAATGGTCCTGAATTTTCAGGTCTAGGTTACTGGGAGGACAGTCGTGTCACCAACAATGATGGTGAAGTCAAGAGGAGGGACAATTTTTGGATGGAAAATTGATTCTGTAACAAAAATTTTGAATTTTAAGTACCATTGGGGACTAGAGGGAAATGTACAACTGTCAATTGGGATGTGAGACTGATATTTAAGGGAGACAATGGGGTACCATCTACATAGAAAGATATAATTCAATTCACTTCCTCACCCCCTTTTTAATTTTTGAAGTTCAGAAACATGATATAGTTTGTCTGGAAATACCTAACTTATTATCTATTTATTTATTTTTATCTAGCTTTTTATTGACAGGTTAGATTAAGAATCCATTTCTCAGTTCCTGGTCTAGGTCACAGGAGTATAGATTCCATGATACCAAAGTTCTTACGATTTTAAAGATTATTTTTCAATGATTTGTTATCTTTGGGGAACTTACCAAGAAATAATTCTTTGCCTTGAGCTAGGCAATACAGTCAGGGGAGTTAACAACATGAGTCCAGAAGCTCAGTTTTAGTCTCCTAGAAATAACTCGATGTAGTAATAAAATATTGACTCTAGTATAAGGACAGATAGGGATTTAAATCCTTTCTCCCATGCTTCTAAAATGGCTATTTAACCCTTCTTAGTCTCAGTTTTCTCTTAAAAATTCTTTGATTGTTATATTTCTTTTTACATCACCCAGATTTGTCCCTCCTCTCTATTCCTTTGGAGATATTCTATGTCTTATAAAAATATTTAAGAAATGAAAAGAAAGAAAAGGAAAAAAAAGATCCAACAAAACTGATTCACATAGGAAAAAATCTGACATTATATATGTATATTATATATATATATATATATATATATATATATATATCTCCTCTCTCTGTCTCTGTTTTTCTCTCTCTCTCTCTCTCTCTCTCTCTCTCTCTCTCTCTCTCTCACACACACACACACACACACACACACACACACACACACACATAAATACACACATACACTCCTATTTCTTTCTTGGAATCAACTTGATCTTCCTAATTTCATAAGATTAAATTTCAAATTCAATTGGTGGTTATTCTTTTCATTTACATTGTTAAAGTTACTGTGCATACTATTTTTCCCCAAGCCTCAGTCTATAAATATCTGTAAAGTGAGGATCATAATATCTTAGCTATTGCAAGTTTTGAGTGTGTTGATGTTTACAAAATCCTTTGGAAATCTTAAAGCTTTATTTAAATGCCAGCATCATTATTAATATAGTACAAAGCATAAATATCACATTTCCTGATATGAAGCACAAAATCCTATCTATGTTAATGCCTCCATTTCCCTCTTTCATTCTCTTTTAATTCCTTTAAAAATTTACTTTCCAAATATTATCCTTTGACTGAAATTAGGTTTTATCCCCCTAGAGTTGTCAAAGATCTCTTAATTGCAAACTCTCCTAATCTTTTTTAGGTCACATTCTTTTTGACCTTTCTGCTGAATTTTTACATTGATGAACTCCTCCTCTTTCCAAATACTTTTTTTTTTAATTTGGATTTTTGAGAAAGTACCTTCTTTGTTCCCCTCATATCTCTCTGACTTATTCTCAGAATATTTTGCTGGATTTTATCTATGTCTTGCCCACTAACTGTAAGTGTTCCCCAAGGCTCTCTCTGGGTCCTTTTACATTTTCTTTTGTATGGTAATTTCATCAGCTTTCATGCTTGCAATAATCAATCACATGTAGATGAATCTTAGATCCAAACTCAAACTCTAACCTCTCCTCTGAGCTCTAATTTTTTAACTCCTCATTTTGACCATAAGATGTCCAAAAGATAACATAATCATTTTCCCCAATGTCACTCCTTTTATAAACTTCCCTATTATTGTTGAAGAAGTCATGATCATTCTATTATTATAGGTTCACAATTTCAGTGTTATTGATTCCTCTTTCATTCATCCCACATCTAATCAGTTTGCAAATATTGTTTCTATCACTACAACATCTTTCTTATATGAACCTTTTCTCTACACTCAAATATCAACCATCATAGTGTAGACCTTCCTTGCCACTCAAATACACAAATAGCAATAGTCTCCTTTTTATGTTTTTTTAATTTTATTTTTTCCAATTACATTTAAAGATTTTTTCACCACCCATATTTTTGAAAGTTTTGAGTTCCACATTTTTCTACCTCCCTCCTCTTTTCCCCCTCTTCCACATGGATGTGAGTAATCTGATATAGACACAATCATGTTTAACATATTTCCATATTCATCATGTTGTTGAAGAAATATCAAAACTAAAAGGTGGAGAACATGAGAAAAAATATTAAACAAGTTTTGAAAAGTGAAAATCATCTGCTTTGGTCTGCATTTAGACTCCACAAGTCTTTTAGAATTGTCCTTGATCACTGAACTTCTGAGAAAAGCTAAATTCACCATAGATGATCGTCAATGTTGATGTTGATGTGTACAACGTTATACTAGTTCTGTTCACTTCATCAGTTCATGCAAGTCTTTACAGGATTTTCTGAAGTCTATACACTCATGATTTTTCACAGAACAATATTACTCTATCATATTCATAGGCCACAATTTTTTCAGTCATTCCCCAATTGATGAGTATTTCCTCAATTTCCAGTTCTTTGCCACTGCAAAAAAGAGCTGCTATAAATATTTTTGTACATGTGGGTCTTTTTCCCCTTTTAATGATCTCTTTGGATTAGGTTTCCCTGCTTTAAGTCTTCCCCACTCCAGAGTCAGAGTCAAGGTCAACAGATATTTATTAAATGCATATTATGCATATAGTGTAGGGTACAAAGGTAAGCATCAAGATATAAAGAAAGAAATAGGATTGGGTAACATGAAGGAAGGGTTCAAGCATTTTGAGTTATTAAGCAATGCATTCCAATTGTCTGACAAATTGGAACCAGGCCTCTTCCTCAGATAAGGGAGGGTCCCTAAGGACGGGGGGAGAAAGACTTTTATACATTAAGAAATAATCAAATAGATCTATTAATTACTGGGAAACAATGCAATATTAGATTATTTGATTTCTGATTGGATGAAAGATTAGCTCCTCTCCAGGTTGGGAGGGGGGGAGAGAAAATAGGCACAATTTCCTTAATTCAGAAAAAGAGGTATCTCACTCTCCTCCATTCTTTGTGAACAATCAAAGAAACACGGCAATAACTGATTGATCAGTATAGGACAGGGTTGAGTTGTAAAAAAAAATTCTTTGTATCAATCTTTGGATCTACCTGGGTTTCTGATCTGCATAATCTAGTCCTTAGTTAAGGGTCTCTAAGCAAGAGGTGGTTCAGCTTCCCAGTCACACAGGTCTGGGTTCAAGCAATGCAATAAGGTTTTTCCCCTGATTCCCAAAATCGAATAAAGTTTTCTCACAGACAGAAATCAGATAGGCCCATAATTGAAGAGAAAGGGAACTGAACTAGCTCCAAAATTGAGTCACAAGATGTAATTGATGTGGTTCTCCCAGTTACTATAAATATTTATCCTAATTCTCTCAATTTCCCCAATTCTCTCAAGGCACCTAATGGTGGTGGAGACAATACATAAAAAGAGACTGAAAGTGGGAACAGGAAAAAAGATCTCAGGAGATGAGAGTTTCAAAGTTGATTTCATTTCTTAGACTGTTTGTTTCTTGGAGATGATGTCCAGGAAAGAGTTGGGTAGGAAATAATAAGGCGAATTCCCTAGTTACTCTCCTCAAAATTGGTAGAGGATCAGAAATTCCCATATGTCCACCCTCATCCCTTCCAACTAGTTGGAGGCAGGGGCCACTGAGGAGGAGAAAGTTTCTGAGTTCATTTCATCTTGAAGAAGTTTCTGGATATGATAAAGTCTAGGAAAAAAAGCCAGGTGGGAAATGATAAGGAGAATTCCCTGGATATTCTTCTTCAATTCCAACAGTCTTCTGCACAGCCTCCTAAAGTATTGTTCTGATCATGCCTAAAATGTTCTCCATCATTACCTCTGCCTCTCAGATTTCCTAATTTTCTTCAAGATTAAGCTCGAATATTCCCAGCTGCAGAATGGTCTTCTGATTCCTCCAGTGACTAGCCCTTCCCTTCTTAGATTGCTGCTTAGTTGATTTTATATATTTAGAGATAATGGTCTTCTCCACACTTAAAAGATAAACCTACTGAGATTAAAGATTGGCACTTCATAAACACATTTTTATTGATCGATCAAGCCCAATGTTGTGGTTACTCTCTCTCTCCATACTTGCCTCTCCAACTCATGCCTATTGAAAAGGCACCACATCATATTTATTTCATAAGCAAGCCCATTTGTTTTGATTATAGATTTCTGTAAAAGTGCTTTGATATTTCAACTGCTTACCTTGCAGATGGCTTGGAACCTGCTCTGAGGGGTGGTCTATTCCTGGTCAGTGTAGATGTAGCTGGCTGTTATTTATTTCACAGTTAATTTAGTCACAATTCTCTTTTGACTTTTGCAGTCTGGCTCATATCAGATTTGTCGGAATAAGCATGAAACTTCCTGATAGAAAAAACAAAGATGTCTTTGTTCCAAATAAATAAAAGCTTAGAAAATGATTAGAGGGAGCTGTAGACTTGTCTACACAACTCTTCTTTCTGATGGTTATTCCACAGACTTTGGCTACAGAAACAGTTTGAAGGACTGTGCAGAAACACAATGTCCACTCCAATCTAATATAAAATTTGTTTTCTTTCACTTTTTTTATGAGGGAGATTGGCAGGACTAGTCTTAGCATATGGTAAGTCAGAGAAGGGAGACAATGTGTTTAATAGATAGAAAACTGGCCTTATAATCAAGAAGACCTGGATTCTAACCCTTTCTCTAAAGCTCACTGGTGGTATAATTTGGATAGATCATTGAACATCTAAAGGCTCCCTGGAAGCCCTAAATTACAGGGAAGTTGTGGAACTGCATTGATAGAAGTTTTTCATCCAGAATTCTCAATATCAGTGAAAGATCAAACCAAATAGTTAAAATACTGCAAAACTGAAAAATATTTTCCTATATTTCCAAGAAGACTCTGCAAATACTTAACCAGAGAACTTGACACTAATTCAGGTGGAAATCCTGGAATGTGCTACTGAAGTATTGTTTAAAAGAAAGTGTTACCATAATTCATATAGCTTATTCAAGAATTGTTTTTTAATGGACACTGATTTCTGAGTATGATTTCTATTTTGACAGATTTATTAGACCTGATAAATCAGGGGAATTCTGTCAATATACTTTATTTATAGATTAGCAAATCATTTGATAATTCTCTCATGCTTCCCTTCCTCCCTTATTGCTGCAGATGAGAGATGTGGGCTAAAACAGCATGGAAACATTAAATATCTCCTTTTTAGTTTGACTGAGTATATGAAGAAATACATGTTTCTCCAGCTAAAAACCCTCCCTTTAGGAATGTGGGTAGAAGAAAGGTTGATATCCCAGGAAATTGATCATGGATGACAACTAAGGCTTACCTAAGGGCAGGGTACTCTTTTTTATTTATGGTAGATGTATGTGTGTATATGTGATATATGCTATATATATATACACAGTTATTCTATTGTTAAAGAAAAAACCATTAATCCTGTATTTTTTATTTATAGTAAATAAATTAATCACAGAGAGAAAGTCATTTTAGTCTTGAGAGAAATAGGCAAGGAAGGATCCTTTAAGGACTGACTATTCTGGAATTTTAACTCCAAACTGAATTTTAACATATTATGACATTTTTCTTTGTTCTGGTTTCCTATAGATGTTAGCTCAGATCATTTTTGAATAGAGACATGTCAGTACAAGGGGAAACAATGACAGTGTTTACTTCTGGTGCAATTGAGTCTGAAGCACAAAATACAAGATTCCTAATTTTTAACATTAGAATAACTGTGCATATATAGTACATACCACATAGACATATGTACCCATATATATATATGTATATATATGTATATATATATATAAGTATATATATATATCCATACCCATAAATTTCTTTTTATTAAATTGGTAGATGATATATAGTTGGAAGGTGGAACTTTTATGCTGATTGGCAGAGTTAAGATTTAAACAAAAATGCTGAAACTACACATTAGTTTAAATCCATGGAGATGAAATTTGATGAGTGATTTGTTGGGGAAGTTATGACTAGATAGCTTCATGTTGGAGAAGCTATGACTAGATAGTAGTAATGGTAAAGGGGAGGTAATGTATTTCCAACATACTAAAATTTACCATTCTTTTCTCCATTGGTCTTTCCTTCCTATTTCTCTGAGATTATAGGGATTCATGCTCAAGTATATATGACTTGGAGGATATTAATTTTTAAGAATCTCATTTTAATTCATTGAATGTTTATGAAGCATAGAAAATGTACAAGAGAACTAAGAATAGATTTTTTCCCCCCACTGGAAGTATATTATGTACAAAATGATAAGTCAGGAGAAAGTTTATATACTAAGTAATGTAAGGTTACCTTCAAGGGCAGAGAGCACTAATTGGGCAAGGTTGAATAGTAAAATCTGCGTGTGGGAAGTAACTGTGATTTGAAGAAAGGTGGAGGTTCTAAGAGATATGGGGGACAATATGTATAAAAGTAGAAGACAGGATTTCAAGAGCAGGGAATACGTGTAGTTAATTTGAATAGAGTGTAGAGTACTCATAGGTGGAAAGGTAGGTGAGAGATGATGAATGCTCAAGTCAGAGAAGTGACCACCCATATGAGTAAAAATCAATAGCCAGAAGCAAGAAATACTGTGACAGTTGAGTCAACAAGAAATGATAGATTATTGGATATGGGAGTGGTGATTGAGGAAGAGGAAACAGTTAAGAATTACTCTGAGGTTCTGGGTAGCCAGGAGAATAGTGGGACCCTTAATAGAAATTAAAAGGTTTGTAGGAGTGGCAGATTCAGGTGGAAAGATATTGAGTTATGTTTTATATATGTTGAATTTCATTTATCTGGAGGATACTGAGCAGGAGGTATCTAAGCAGGCAATTGTCCACGTCTGACTAGTATTCAGAAGAATGATCTAGGATTCTTTTATGATGCCCTGAAAGCTATTTATGGACCAAAGACTTATGGTGCATCTCAACAGCTCAGAGCTGATGGATCCACATTGATCATTAATCAGGACTCAATCCTAAAGAGATGAACTGAACATTTCCATAGTGTTCTTAACAGACCATCAGTAATCAATGCAGAAGTCACTGACCACTTACTTCAAATTGAAGTCAATCAGTCCCTAGATGAAGTTCCAACTGAAGACAAGATTTTGAATGCCATTAGGCTCCTTTCAAGTAGCAAAGCACCTGGTGTTGATTCTCTTCCAACAGATCTACAAGGTGGGGAAATCCATTGTTCACCCAAAAATTGATTGAAATTTTCCAGGTTATAAAGCATGAAGAGGTTATCCCTCAAGAATTCAAGGATATCTTCATCATCCATCTCTATAAAGGTAAAGGGAATAGATTTCCCTGTGACAATCACAAGGTTAGTTCTCTTTTAGTCATTGCTGGTAAGATACTTGCCAGAGTCCTTCTCAATAGGTTGATCCTTCACAAGGAAGATATTCACCTTCTTGAGGGCCAGTGTGGCTTCAGAAAGGGTTGAGGAACAATTGTTTTGGTGTTTGATGCCCAACAACTCCAAGAAAAATGTCAGGAACAGAATGGAGGTTTACATATAGCATTTGTAGATCTGACCAAGCTCTTTTATACCATTAGTCGCCAAGGTTTAAGGAAAATTCTGCTAAAATTTGGTTGCCTGGAGTTCAATAGTATTGTATGTCAATCTCATGTTGACTTGCTTGCCCAGGTTCTGTATAGTGGAAGATGCTTTCGAGACTTCCCAGTCACCAATGGATTAAAGCAAGACTGGGTTTTCAGTCATGTTATCAAATGCCTTTATCGAGGATAAACATGGTCTCAAGATCAGCTACTGCATTGATGGGTGCAAGCCAAGACCAAAGTGGAAGGAATGTTGGTGCACATTCTTCTGTTTGCAGATGATTGTGCACTCAATACAGCCTCTGAAGCTGAGATGCATCAGCACATAGGTCGATTCCCTGATGCTTGTGCTCATTTTGGTCTAACATCAACACCAAGAAAACATAGGTGCTCCATTAGCCAGCACCACACCATCTATTTCTGTAACCATCTATTACAGCAAATGGAGCAGTTTTGAGTACTGTGGACAAGTTCACTTACCTTCCAGTGTTCTTTCCAGGGAAGTATACATTGACAATAAGGTTCACACACACACATTACAAGAGCTAGCTCAGTATTTGGGAGGTTCTGAAAGAAGTGGGAGAGAAGACATAGTAGACTGACTACCAAACTGAAGGCCTATAGAACCGTTGTGCTGATCTCATTCTATATGCCTGTGAAACCTGAAAATTGCTTCCATTTAAATTATCTTAGGAAGATTCTGAAGATCACCTGGCAGGAAAAGATACCGGACATTGAGATCCTTTCTCGAGTTAAACACCCGAGCATTCCAACATTACTACAGAGAGTATAACTATGATGGATTGGGCATGTTGATAGAATACCAGAGTATGCTTGCCAAAAAAGACTAGTTATGGAGAACTCACACAGGATAAACACTCACAAGGGGTCAGAAGAAGCAATACTGAGATACCTTGAAGGTCTCATTGAAGAACTTTAGAATTGATTGTGCAACATGGGAAACACTGGCACAGAATCACTCAGCATGGCATGCCCTCATCAGTGAGTGAGAGTGCAGCACTCTATGACCAAGGCAGAATTGAAGCAGCTGAAAGGGAATATGACATATGCAAGTTTACAGTAAGCACCCCGGGTGTTCACAGGGTCTATTTATCCCCAAACTGTGCTAGAACATTCCCAGCTCATACTGGTCTGATCAATCACAGTCAGACACCCTGCAATTTGTCTCAAAATTGTGTTGTCCTTTTGGTTTTCTTTGATTATGAAGGACAAGAACCAACCAACCATGGATTTAGGTGTTATATAGATAGAGGTAATATTCATGCATATTCATGAGATCTTCAACAAGAGAGAAGTGAGTCTGGGATAGGTGTCTAGGGAATGAATACCACAGTTGGTGAGCATTGGTAGTACTCTGTATTTATGGAATTGTCAAATGACCTAGAGCAAGATTTTGCGGACATTAGGTAAATTCCCTGTAGCAGGATTTTTTGGAGGACTTGGACAAAAGTCATATATAATGAAGTCTTTTGTGGGAGAGATTATGACCTATATATCATGAATACCCACAGATACTTTTACTCTTGGTAAGCTTTACATCTTTTTGCTTTGTCATGGAATCAAAGACAGGATAAGTACAGATCTTAGAAGTCATCTAATCTTTGTCTAAGATTTTTCCCTACTTCACTGCTGGTACATGGCGAATCCAGTTTCTGTTTAAAGACCTGAGGAGGAGAATTTCAACTTTTGACCAGCTGTCATTGTCAGAAAACTTTTCCTGACTTCAAGAGTGATACTACTACCTTTTGCAATTTCTACCAGCTCTGTTTGAGCTCTGGACAGAAAGTGTAATCCCTCCTCCACTTCTCCAAATCCTTAATTTCTGAGGATGTTGGGATCTAGAGGCTGAAGGTATGTTCTTTGTAAGTCTCTTATTCAAGCTAAAAACTCCCAGTGCTCCTAGTGATGGTATGATCTTAAAGTGTCACCATCCAGGACTCTTTCCTCAGCATGCTTTCTAGCTAATTAATGGCCTTGCAAAATGTGACATTTAGAACTGAACATAATTATATGATCAAAATGAGTACAACATAAAAAACATTCATTGTTATGGATAATATAAACTCTCTTTCCATGCAGCTTTGGATGATGGCATTAATTTAAAATCAATGCCCATTGGTCTTATCACACTTCATTAAAACATGGACACTGTGGGAAAATATGTGGAGAATAAGAGAAAATGGGCAAAGGACAGTAACCATATATATTTTATTTTTATTTTAATATATAATCTCTTTATCTTTGAACTTTTCTCTCTACCCTGGAACCAAAAAAACAGTTGTTAGAGAAAAAGAATTTCAGTCATTTCTAACAAGGTGTATGTAAATACATGTAAGCTACTTTTTTGTTCTGCTTCTATTTCATGTTATATAATTGACTTCTTCCATTTTCACCAAATATTCAATATATAAAGGCACTCTTTGATTTTTAAATAACCTTATGTCTAAATGTTGTCCCATCCAGAAACATATTCTTGTTGTGGCCTCCAGAACTTTCTTTATGTTTCCATTACTAAAGGAAATACCTAAGAACACTTTTGGCCAATGTTTGCCCATCCAACTACTGGTTCAGATTCATTGTTCTTACCAAATTTCCTATTTTGGACGAGGGCATTGCTACCCAAAAAGTCACTATCAATTTTCCATTCTCCTTTCCCCCCCATATCTAATCAATTGTTGTCTTCTTGATTTTGCCTCTACAAAAATCTTTATTGATCCCTTTCTGTTCTCTCACACAATTACCACCTTACTTCATCCACCCTCATCATTTCTTATCTAAGCGATTACAATAGCCTTCTGGCTGGCTTCCCTGCCTCTAATCTCTCCCATCTCTAATAGATTCTCCATACTGATGTCAACCTTTAATTCCTAAAGCACAACCCCCAAATGAGATTTCCCAGAGAAAATACACCTCTTTTGGTTGGACAATCAAAGACTTTCATATTTTGTCTCCAGTCTACCTCTCCAGATAGATTATTCTAACTCATCTGGATATACCATCTAAAGTCTTGCTATGATTCACATATAACAGTATATCTTCGATCTCCCTGTCTTAAAAAAAGCTTTATGGTATCACTGAAAGATTGACCTAGAGCTTCAAGAATCGCAAGGGGCATTTAGTCCAATCTCTACAGTTTACAGATTCTGAACCAATAGGCCAAGAGGTGAAATGAACTGTTCAAGGTGATGCAGATAAGATGTGACACCAGAGCCTTTCAATTTACTATATTATACTATACTGCACTAAAATATCCCATCCTATCCTTATGCTATGCTGTACTATGCTATACTTTACTGTGCCACACTACACTATATTATACTATACTATATTATGCTATACTATTATATACTACATTATATTATGCTATGCTATATTACATTATACAAGATCATATTTTGCTGTACCATATTACATTATGTGCTATTAATACTATATTTTGCTATTCCATACTATATCATGTTATATTATGCTATACAGTGATCTATTGTACAAGCATATCATATTATGTTATATATTCTATATGATATGGTTATATTAATTATATTATATTATACTATACTACACTATAATGTCTACTTTAGAAATGCCACTTACTATGAATACTTTTTCTTATCTGTTCATTTGTATAAAACATTCTTTTTGCTTCCAAATTAATGTATGTGTGTGTGTGGGGGGGGAATGGGGCATCAGGTTATTCCCCCAATAGAAGTGAAATTTCATTGTTGAGGAGTATAATTTATATCTCTAGAAATTATATATATATATACATATAATCTGTCCATAACATATAATTATGCATAAACTATAAATAACATATGATTCACACTATACACAACACATGTAACATGCATATGGCAATGTAAATACATGTGTATGTATTGTTTGTATATGTGTATATATTATGTAATATATATCTCTATCTATCTCTGTCTCTGTCTCTGTCTCTATCATCTCTATCTCTATCTCTATCTCTATATATCTATATGATATGTACAGGCATACTCATTTGACTTGTCTTTCTGTGTAAATTGTTTCTCTCTGCAAATTCTAGAGGACAGAAGCAATTTCATTTTTGTTTTGGTAGCCCTGGCAAGTAGTGTATTTTTAGTATATACATATTTACTGAGTATATGCAATGCCTAATATACATGGGCAAAGATAGGAAGGAAAGAGGCCAGATTTCCCCTCCTACTGGCAGGACGGCCCTTGGACTGATTTGCTCCCAGGATCCTGAACTGGAACTTGAATTTTCCCACAGAAATATCTTATGTGGTGGCTTGTTTCTACATTACTATTAATATTATAGTCCAGCTATTTCTGAAGTTAAGTGGGATAGTTTCTGTAGGATAATATTCTGATTTTCAACAACCAATTTACAAAAGGACAGATTTTAGATGTGAATTTGTTATTCTCTGGTGCTTATTTGTCTTTTTTTTAAATCTCATTTGAGGACTAGATGAAACAGTTTATGTGACGATAAACCATAACAAAAATACAAGCTATTATTACTTTTTGTCAGTAATCTTTCCACTAAAGTTCTACTTTGGTTCTTTATTGTAGCATGCAGACGATCCTATGTTCTTGGTGGGTAGTATAAAAACTTAGGAAGCTTTTACCAACCTGAAAAAGTTCTGAGGGTGAGCTGGTGAGGGGCACTATATTTTCTGAGGGCCAGTCTGGCTGAGCTAAGAGGGCTCATCACCCACATTTTTCCTCTGAGTGAAGAATATTTTGAGACTTGGCAGCTCATGAAGGGATTGGGAGCTGCCCTGGTGGAGAGAATGCTTTCAAAATGATGAAATCATAGCTCTTTCCAAGTCTACATAAACAATAATTGAAGCATGATGCATTAACATTTCTTAAACACAACATAAACAGATGCCTTGTATTCTCTAGAAATGCTTTAGTGTAAAATTTTTTCAAAGCACAGGGAAAAAATATTTTGCATACACCAATGATACAAGAGCATTTAATTTTGCATTGACTGAATAAATTACCAAAATATACAATATTACCTATAGTCCAAATTTAGTTTAAGATTACATAAATGCAAATGGTACATATATTGACTTGAAATATCTATCTGTACAAACACACACACACACATTTAGTTTAATTGTTTTAAGACAAAAATGTGTCTATTCTACAATTTGTTGATGGACAGAAAAGTCCAGTGAGTGCATTGTTGGCTTCTTACCACTATGTGAATGGTAGCCAATAATTATTCCAATATCTTCTGACATGATTTACAAGTAATTCAAATTGATGACAGCCCAAGCAGAGCCAAATGACTTGGCAAGAATTCAGATACTTCTCTGAATATGGTGGTTCATGCTGACCTGTTCTTTAACTTGATATATTGGGATAGGAATGATGCAGCAGAATATCTAGGCATCCTCCAGAAACCTGGAAAATTTTGCTCTCCTCATGCCATGTAAGTGAGAGAAAGATGACTCAGTTATATGTGTAGAAAAGAGATATATTTTATATTAACTTTGTATGTGCATATAATAAATGAGCAACACTAAGTCCACATATATACACACATGTGTATACACATATATACATATATGCACATACATATATACACATATGTATGTGTGTGTGTGTATACACATACACACATATCTTCAAGGATCCCCCATGCTTCAGGGAAAAGGTATTTATTTATTAGTAAGTAGAACATCAAACGTTGATTCCATCCTAACATTCCACTGGACGAAAGACTGATTCCTGATTATTCCAGAGATCTATTAGATCCACTAGGCAAGGATCTCATTGAATTCCAACCACTGGATGGGGAAGGAGAAACAAAGAGAGTTTTTTGATATTCATTGACATTTTAAGCCTATCATAATCTGGCTCCAACTTGTCTTAATACATATTACTTCTCATTAATTTTGCCAAACTGACCTCTTTGCTATTTCTCACATTTGGCAGTCTATTTTCCATCTCTGTGACTCTTGATGGGTTAAGCTTGATGCCAGTTAAGCTCTCCTCCAACTCTTTGAATTCCTAGTTTTCTTTAAAGTTTGACTCAAGTGCTACCCCAACCTAAAGCTTTTCTTCTCTCCTAATTCTCAAACTACTTTTTTTTGGTTTAAATTTTGTATGTTTTTTTTTTTTTTAATCTTCTCTAAATTGTCCTATCCTATAAGCTTCTTAGGGCCAGGACCTGTTTTTTGTTTTCCCAATACCTAGTCAGTCAACCAGTCAATAAACATTTGTTAATTTCTTACATATCAAATAATGTATGAAGCACTGGAGGAAATGTGCTGTGCCAAGCAGAGTGCCTGGCATTTTGGTATTTGGCATGTGTATAGTTTTCTGATTGATTTGTCCATTCACTTAGAGCTTTCTCTTTGTGTGCTGTAGTCTTCCTATGAGACTGTAGTCTACACAGAGGAAAGAATTCAATTCAAAGTGCATTTAAGTGCCAACAACATGGCACTCATATGGGCTTTATGCCAGGGAATTTCTAGATAAAGACAAAAATTAAACAATGCTTGCCTTCAAGGAAATTTGATTTTTCCTCTACTCCTTTCTTCTTATCTAAATTTTGAATATTTACTAGAATGTCTTTCAGTATATAGTAGGTGCTTAATAAGTAAATGTAGGTTGAATTGAAATGAATTAGTCATCAGGTTTTCCTCTCAGTAGAAGCCAAGCTGTCAAATCATTGCCAAGGAGTATGTTTTTAGCGATTAGATAGGTATATGGCTTCTCTTCCCTCTTGTTTTAGACATGAGAGAAGGCTAACACTGATTCTTATTCTAATTAGGAGCTCAATAACCTAGCTTTTTAAAATCTTTGAACAATTCCTTTTTCACTTGACTTTCTCATGCTGTTTCCTTAAATCAATTTTTATTGATATGATGTATTTTATATCACCTGCATTTCTGAATATATCAAATTTCCCATTTGCCATTATCAACTTCCAATCCACAAGCTTTCCCTGGAAATTAAAAATTAAAAAAAAATTAACCTAACTCCCCAAAATATCAACAGAGTCTAACACTAAATGTAACACCCCACACCCACATTTTCTTTAGGAAGAGAAGTATATTTTCTCATCTCTTCCTTGGGACCAACCTTTCAATATAATTACACAATACTGGATTTCATTTTTTAAAAATTGAAAGTGTTATGTGCATTGGCTCAGCCACTTGTTTGCTTAGTTCTGCTTACTCAATTTTATATGGTGCTTTTCTAATTGAAAGTTTTTATTTTTAATTTTTGGAATAAAGCAAGCATTTTCATAATATAGTATAATAAAAATATGATTGCAATGAAATAGCAAATCTATTATGCACAACTTGTTATTCCTTTTAAATAATAATAAAGTTATGTAAATTTCTGTTTTTTTGTCCCTTCTCCACTACCCTGGAGATGGCTAACATTAGACACGCATATACACCTGCATATATATGTATATATATATATATATATATATATATATATATGCACACATTATATATAATACATGATTATAAAATTGTTCTATACATACTTTTCTATTTTTCACTTCTTTCACTGAATGCAGATAGTCTTTCTTATATATAAACTATATAGTTAATTTGGGTAGGTATAATAGTCAAAATGACTTATTCATTCAAAGTTGCTGCTCTTATATATACAATGTTCCCTTTAATCTATTTATTTCATTCTTCAAATTTTCATGAGTTTTTCAATGATTCATTGTATTTGCACTTATTCATATTTATGCAAAGTAATATTTCATCACTTTCATTTACCAGAGATGATTTAGCCACTTTCCAATGGATTCACATCTAAGTTTGCTTCTCATTTTTTTTTTATCACAAATGGGCTGCTCTGAATACTGTATTTTGTAATAAATAAAATAATGTCTATGTATTTGATCTCCTTAGGATATATATATATATATATATATATATATATATATATATATATACACACACTCAGGGTAGAAATCTCTGGTCAAAGACTGGTCATTTTAGCCCCTTCTCCTAGCACAATTCCCAATTTATCCAGGATGTTCAGACCAACTTATACAATCATTCTTATGCTGACATTTTAATCAGTCAGTATAGATTTGACTTTTAAGATTGAATGCAGGTTATGTCATCTAATGGCCCAAGCCTTCTAGAAATCTCACCTCTCAGTTGTAGGTGCCAATGCATAAAACCAGATGCACAAGAATTTTATCAGGCGGAAGATCACACTTTTGCAGATAAGCTTTTGCTATTTTTACTGTAAACAGGTAGCTTGGAATAGAAGGGCAGGTCTGAGTCACCAAGAACATGTTTTTCCCCTTCCCAGGGGTGGGACCTTAGAATGAAGAAAAAACAATTGGAAATGTGATTCTCTTCTAAAAACCTGGATCTGCCTTTTAGATTTTAGGAATGTGAGCCTAACTTTAAAATGATAGATAGTTGGTAGTAAAATTGATAGTCTATAATTGTAAGAGATAAGGATACATATAAAAATCATATCTAGGAATAACTAGCTACCCATTAGACTGAATCAAATATATAATTTGATATAATTTGAAGATCTGAGTTTTAGATAGAGAGAAATCAAGTATGTATTTTCGTAAACATAATGGTCCTCTCAGTACAGAGATCTCAAACAAAGTAGATAGAGGGAATTGAAGCTGTTACACCCTCAAGTATCTGCTCAAAGCAGATTAAAATGTAATTGGGGAAAATCAGCAAAATAAATAAAATAGAATAGTATACAGATATGTGGTTTTCTAAGTCAATACATAGCTGCAGGGATCCTTTTGTCTGGTTTAGCAGTCCCAATTCCTATTTCAGTCTGAAAATTCTGGTGTAGAGGATGGAGAGACCTGCTCTAGGAGCCAGAAGCATTTCTAGTCCGGCTTTGGAGATATACTCATTATGTGTTCCTGGTTAAGTCTCTTGGCCTCTCTCACTGCCAGCAACTCTCACTCAAAGAATCTAATTTGCTGAGAAGGTTAAGACTCATGCTGGGGAAGGAATTCTCCTCCCTTTCCCTCCCTCCTCCCAAATTCAATGAAATCATAAGTTCAGATTCGATTTATAAGCTAAATTCTAATAGGTGGCATATTTTATTTAGGAGGACAATATTTAAAATTTCCCTGCCACATCAGTGGTTTTGTTAACCTTTCTGGTCTTCTAACACATTATTTTTCTGCTGACTCCCGGTGATTCTGCTGTACTGACTATCCTCCTGTTCAATCTATCTTCCATCTCTATGACTTTCTTTACCCAGGCTGGCCATGTCCTATGTCTGAATACACCTCCCCCTTTTGGAATCCCTGGTTTCTTTCAAGTTTGAGGGTAATCTTCTTCAAGAAGCTTGCCCAGTACCCCCCTGTTACCTGGGCTTTTTCCCCAAACTGTCTTATAATGTTTTTGCATTCATTACATATATGCGTAGTCTTCTGTTGTCTCACCCAAAAGGCAGAGACTGGGTCACTGTGGTCTTTGTAGTTATTGAAATTTAGCAGTATATGGTTAGAATTTTCAGTCTTTTTCTTTTTTTTTTTCAGGCGTATTCGTCTCTTCCTGGCCCTATTTGGAATTTTCTTGGGAAAGATAGTGGAGTAGTTTACCGTTTCCTTCTCCAGCTCATTTTACAGATGAGGAAACTGGGGCAAACAGCATTAAATGACTTGTCCAGGGTCACACAGCTTGTAAGTGCCCAGGCTGGATTTGAACTCAGGAAGATTTGACTCTAGACCCTACATTCTAACCAACTAGCTACCCTATTAGCATTTAATAGATACTGATTGTTATTTTTAAAAAGAAATAGGCTATCCTAGAAGCCATAGTATCATTTTAGACAACCTCACTATGACTCCTGGGATGCCCTAGTGCTGGAAATAGAATTTAGTGCCTTACAGCTGCCCTTTTAGAATACACTGGGGAAAAGGATTTGGGATTCAAGTGCAGCTCATCTTTGTACCTCAGCTTTGTAGCCAATAGTTTTGGGCATCTTATACAGTCAACCAAAAAAAATGTCATCCTAAGAAGGGTTGGAGGACTATTTTTTTCCATGGACCCTCCATTCATTACAGTTCTAGATTTGGTCAATACTTGTATAAATAAGGATAGATGTGAGAAAAAGTTTGTTTGATAATCTTTCTCACCCCATACTTTCATACTTCATGCTCTATTAATTCTGAACTGAACAAATCTCTAGATTCTCATTAGACTAGGTCTAGTTTTTGTAACACTTTATTCTATAGACCCTTGCTCTACCTTCACCTTTTATGGGGGATAAAGGCAGGAGGTAGAATTTGAAGGTGATCTAGAAGGGTCAAACATTAAACCGGATTTCAGTCCAAGTCAAATGAAAGTAAAAATTGGGAAAGATTTGATGAAATAAATAAAAATTACAATAGAACACAGATAAAGATGATTTGTGGTTTTCTACGGTAGCACACCTAGGGATTCTCAGATACGGTTTAGAATTCAGTTTCTATTTGAATTTGGCACCACTACTCTAATCCCTTAATTTGTTTCAAATTATTCTTTTTGTAATTTCAAAAATTTAGAACTGTGTGAGACCTGAAAAAGTACAGCTAGGTGGTGAAATGGATGGAGTCAGCAAGACCCGAGTTCAAATTTGACCTCAGACACTTACTAGCTGTATGACCCTAGGCAAGTCATTTAATTAATCCTGTTTATCTCCATTTCTTCATCTTAAAATGAGCTGGAGAAGGAAATGATCAACCAGTCCTGTATCTTTGCCAGTAAACTCCTCATGGGATCACTAAGAATTGTACACAATTAAACAACAGCAACACAAAACAGTACAGAACAATATCTCATCTAGCCCTCTCATGATATAGAGAAGAAACTGAAACTCCAGAGAAGCTGGTGATTAGGTTCCCAGCAGTGGCAGAGCTGGAATTCAAACCTGGAGCTTTGGCTCCCAAGTCTGTTCCCCCCACCCACCCACCAAACAGCACTGTCTCCCAATGATGAGGCAGAGGCCTAGAAGGTTAAGTGATTTGCCCAAGGTCAGACAATAAACCCAACCAAGACCTTTAATTCCAAGTCTTGAGCTCATTTTATTAAATGATTCAGCCCTCTGAACATACCCAAGGGTAAAGCTGAATTCTAGAAGCCAAGAAAAGCATATGACTACATCCCACTTTAAGAAAAGCCCAACATAGGAAAATTAGAGTCCAGAAAAAAAATATTTATAAGCTTTCCAAAGTTATCCCTCACTTTAGAAAAGGATATGATTTAAGAAGATTTCTGTAAATATAATTCAGTTTACAATATCCTTTTATATAGAAGTTATTAGGAATATTTACACTGTTTAATACATGTCTGTATCTGATACAGAGTCTAGCTTTGCCTGTCTATGCTTTTAATGGAGAATTTAACTTTGAACTCTCTGTCAGAATCTTCCAATACACAGATGAAGGAGGAAACCCTCAGAAAATGACAGTTTGGACTCTTGAGTGGAACACATGCTCTGGTGATAAGAATGACATTACATGGTTTAAAAACTACATTTACAAGAAAACACGACCTTTTTCTGAAAAGGAGCCTGCTGGCTTTTGTGTGGCTGTCATCTTCAAAACACATTTAAATGTTTTTCAATTTCCATTTTTTCCTGTTCCCTAATGAATTTAGGAGAGAAGCAATGTTGCATAATGGATTGAGGGCTAACCTTGGAGTCAGGAAAGCCTAAGTTCAAGTCCTGTCTCTAATACATAGGACTTGTGTGAAAAGGAGAAAATGACTCATAACTCTGAGAATTAGTAGCAGACAAGCTGCTCATAGAAATTTTCTTCTTCTGACTGAATCTGTGAGACAACATAGCATAATGATATTACTGCATTTCTTCATCTGTAAAATAAAGGCATTGGACTTGATGGCTAATAAAGGTCCCTTTTCGGCTCTGAATCTAGGATCTTGGGACTCCATTGTCATAGGGAAATTGGGTGAGGAAACTCCCTGGAGCAATGTAAATTAGTTGCTGTTCTATTACTTCAAGTATTAGAGACCAACAAATGAATTTTGGAGTTTATAAATAATTGGATAGTAATAGGCATATACTGGAAAATATTTAACATACTGGCTCCTCCTCCACCCCCCACCACCATTGCTCCATACAATTCACTTTTTTTTTTTTTTAGATTTTGCAAGTCAATGGGGTTAAGTGGCTTGTCCAAGGCCACACAGCTAGGTAACTATTAAGTGTCTGAGGTCGAATTTGAACCCAGGTACTCCTGACTCCAGGGCTGGTGCTCTATCCACTGTGCCACCTAGCCGCCCTACAATTCACTTTTAAGGTTCATCTGTTTTTCATTATTGCTCTTATTAATAATAATAATAGCTGTAATTGATAAGGCATCGACTATACACTAGGACTGTGCGAAGTACTTTACAAATATTATATCATTTGATGCTCACAACAGTTCAGGGAATTAGTTTCTATTATTATTCCCATTTTAAGGAGGAGGAAACCATTAAGTGACTTCCCCAAGATTACAGAGCTAATAAGTGTCTGAGATCATATTTGACCTCATTTCTGTCTGACTCCAGACCTCAAACTCTGTTCACTCACTATACCATATAGATGCCCAATTATAATTGTTTTTTATAGTTTTTCTTTTTTGCAAAGTAATGGTGTTAAATCACTTGCCCAAGATCACACAGTAAATAAGTATCAAATGTCTGAGGTCACATTTGAACTCAGGTCCTCCTGCATCCAGGATGGATACTCTATCCACTGTGCCACCTAGCCGTCCTCAGAGGTCCTATTATTAATGTTTTCTTCATCACCTTTCTTAAATCTAGATAATTAGCAAAACAAATCATTAATTTGAAGCATTTACTGATTTTCCTGAAGATATAAATGATAATGCTGAAAATTTAAAAATCAGCTATTGTGAGCCAGTTCAAACTGGTTCTAGAATAACTATCCTTGGATAGTATATAAAATTGGAAAATTATTAAGTTTATTATTTTAATTTAGTAACATTTACTGGTATTTACATAGTATTTTTCAGGTTTATAAATTATTTTGTCCTCTCAACAACCATGGGAGGGAGCTACTGTCATTATTCCCATTTCATAATGAGGAAACATAATTTGAGAGAGGTTGTGACTTGTTCAGACTCACATAACTTGTAAATAATTGCGATTAAATTTGCATACAGGTTTTTCTGACTCTAGGACCAGTGCCTTATCTACTATACCTAACTCAAATGTAACATTATATATGGGTATTCTGGTGTTTATATCATCACCCTATATCTTTATTGTCTCTACTAACATATTTTAGACTTTGAAATGCAAATCATTTTATTTTTTAATTAATATTTTCCCCCAATTACAATTAAAGCAATTTTAAGTTTATTTTTAAATTTTTTTGAGTTCCAAATACTCTCCGTCTCTTCTTTCCCTCCCTCACTGAAAAGGCAAGCAATTTGATAAAGATTATATCTGTGCAGTCATGCAAAAGTTATTTCTAAGTCAGTGATGTTGTGAAGGAAATAATGACAAAACAAAAACCCAAGAAAATTAAAATAGAGTTCTTTCTCTGGGATAAATAGTATTTTTCATCATAAATTCTTCAGAATTGTCTTGGATCATTGTATTGGTAAAAAATTGCTAAGTTTTTCACAAGAGATTATCTTATAATATTGCTGTTATTGTGTGAAATGTTTTGCTGGTTCTGCCCACTTCACATTCTGGCTTTACTATCATTATGGCCTTTATCACCTCTCTCCTGGTTTATTTTTAATATTTTCCTAATTGGTTTCCCTGACTCATTTCTTCCCACTTCTATTCATTTTCCATTTAGTTGCCCCAAAATGAATTTTCTAAAGAGTCAGTCTGGCTACGGTGGAGAGGCTAGTCAACTCAATGAAGCTATGCCATCTACATTTATCCAAGGCAGTGTCTGCTAATTTTCTGTAATGGATCAGTGAAATAATGATATAACTTTTTTTTTTCATCATAGTTCAGGACCCATTAAATTTTCCATGGAATCTTTATGGGTCTGTGGATTGCAAGTTAAATGTAAAAATAAGTCAGAATAACTCAATACCTTCTCGATAGAGTACAACCCAAAAGGTGACTCTGCACGTGGACCTTTCCAGATGGTCAATATCAAAAATCAGATTGATTATATACTTTGCAGTCAAAGATGGAAAAGCTCTAGACAGTCAGTTACAACAAGATGCTCAAATTCTACCTTTCATAAATGACCTTTCCCAGTTGTTGATACCTTCCCTCTTCAATTATCTTTCATTTACTTGGATGGCATATCTCATGTGTATGTACCTGGTCATTTCTATATTGTCTTCTCTGTTTGGAAGTGACTCCATAGAGCTCCTTAGAGTTTTTGCCTTTCTTTATGTTCTTAGTGTTTAGCATAGCATGAGATTCATTATAAGTAGTGGTTGATGAACTCAGTTTTTTGAGGGAAGGGAAAGGAAGGGAATAAGCATACAGTAACTACTATAGGCTAAGGACTGTGATTTACAAATAGCATTTCATTTGATTCACAAAACAATCTCTCTTGATAGGCACTGCTATAATATCCAGTTAACAATTGAAGAAACAGGCAACTTGTGTTTAATGATTGCACCCCCAAGGTTAGACACCAGCATCTGAAACTGAATTTGAACTTGGGTCTGCTAAATTTGTTAATAGATCAGTGAAATCATAATGTAACTTTTCTCCTCATCCATGTTCAAGGACCCCTTAGCATTTTCCATGGAATATTTGGGGAGTCTGTGGTTTGCAGGTTAAGAACCCCTACCTGAAAATTTAGATCCTAAGAACTAAAGAGCAATTCTCCCTTTAAATGGGCAGTTTATACTTTTTTTAGTTTTTTGCAAGGTTCTGGGGTTAAATGACTTTCCCAAGGTCACACAGCTAGGTCATTATTAAGTGTCTGAGGCTGGATTTGAACTCAAAATCCTCCTGACTCCAGGGCCTGTGCTCTATCCACTTTGCCACCCAGCTGCCCAGGTTATACTTTCTTTGAAGAGAAGCTCCTGAAGGATGAAGTAAAGGTAAAGATTAGCTTCCCTTGATCTTAGTGAGCAGAGGGTAGGCATGTTCCTTATGGAGGAGGGGAGAATGAAATTGCTATATTCATTTTATCATGAATTTTTCATCATGGACTTCATAAGACTTTAAGAGATTTAAGACTGGAAAGAGATTTAAACAGAGGCTAGATTATGACTTGTTGGGTATGGTACAGTGAGCATTCCAACACAAATGGCAGTCCCCTCCAAGTAAAATCCACAAGGGTGCAGGTGGGACCAAATGGTTGCTGAGGTCCCTTTCAAGTCCTGAATTGTGATCATCTCAGACTTAGTGATGTTTAGAAGGTTCCCACATCAGAAATATGAAATATGAAACAGTTCTGTCCAAATCCAGCAGGCACTAGAGTATGGAAGAAAATGAAAAGCAAGTGTTCCTCACCTATGAATATTAGCTAGACTAAATAAAATATAAAATTAATAGACTTGTTTTTAGTTAAGTGAGGCTCCATTTCTAACAGTTCACCTATGCCAAGGTCAATGACAGAATTTGGAAAAGTATGTTTATGTGGATTGAATTTTATGACTGTGGGGTAACTTCAATTTTATTTTTATAAACAACACACACAAAGCCCTTAGCTTTTCAAGACTTGTATCCCTTTTTATTTCCAAATACTGGATTCAGTTTCTTGAACACTTGTTCACATTCCAAACTTTCACCAGCCCAGCTGAGGAATCAGAAGGAGACACCTTCAGTTTATTCCTGCCTGTCGTGACTTTTATGTGGTATATACTCCAAGATGAAAACTGCTCTCCAGAAGCCCAAGTAGCATCTCCTTCTTTCATAGAGACAGTATTACCTAATGGATAGAATCCTGTGCTTGGTGTCAGGAAGATTTAAGTTAAATTTTACCTCTTACACTTGCTATTTGACTTTGACCTAATTACTTAGCCTATATGGACTCCAGGAAACTCTCTATGACTTAGCTACTAAGGTAAGACCACACTGAGGGAGGAAGGAGTTGTCACACTGGGAATTTTTGACATTGAAAAAACTATAGATACATTACATTTTGATATAATATGTGAATCTTTGTTTCTCAGGTGCAACATTCAACAAGAACGGAAATATCAAAGTAAAATTTGAAATAATTAAGTTGAATTATCAATGAATCCACAAATATTTATTAGTAACCTGTTATGTGCCAAAGAACTCAGGATACAAAGATAAAAATGATACATTCCCTGCCCTCAAGGAACTTGCATTCTTTTGATTATTGGTTGTTCATTTAAACTTCTAGAGATCATAAGTCCGAGAGTTTTATTTTCCTAGGGGCCACTGGGAGACTATTAATGTATTTTTGTTCTGTTGCTCTAGAAATGTCAGTGTAAAATGCCAACTTTTGACATCTACACCACAATATGGACATCAATTAAATTTTTATGATAAAACATGCTTTAATTGATTAGATTTAGAGAATGGCATGAGGAGAAAAGTGACCCATTTTAGAGAGAGAAATGATGGAGAAAGGACTCAGGGAATTCTGTTATGATTATATTCCCATCATAGATTTTTATTTTTGATCCTGATGACATTAAACTATTCTTGGGATTAAAAAATCCCAAATTCTCTCTAAAATGTATAATTTTTCTACTTATTTATTACTGGAATATGTTCATAAATTTCATATAGCCTCTTGATATCTGGAAAACCAAGGATCCAAGGGAATGAATTTGTTATGCTAAGAACAACTTAAAAAATATGGGAATGAGTCTGTTAAATACAGTAGCATCTCACTGAACCAGAAGTCATGCATCTAGCAATGTTTCTAGCAAAAGCTCAGTTTCTAAACCTAGAAGTAATTGGAAAGGGAATCTAAGTTTTTTGGAATATCTGCCCCAAAGATCCAGATACTGAATCTAGGATTGTAATTCTTAGCCAGCTTGAATATTTGGCTTTCCAACCTATGATAGGATAAGAGCAACAAATGTTGTTATGTGCAGTCTAGAGGCAGACGAATATCCAGGAACAAGAATCTCAATGCACAGGTCTGGTCATGTCTTTGTCCTCTGGTTCCATGTCCATTAGGCTCTAAGTCTCTCCTCAATCTGCTTCCAACTTTCCTTCCTAAGGATGTATTTGGTTCTCTGCTTGGCACAGGCTCGTCCCTCATCTTCCTCTGTTGAAATCTGTCTCTTCCTCCAAAGCTTACTTGGAGGACTTTTTCCTAATATCTCATCTTTTCCATCAACCAATAAGTGACCCCTTATAAAATGCAAACTCCTTGAAAATAGACTGATTTTTATCTTTGATTCTTCACAAGGGACCTTATGCATATTGCCCAATTAATAAATGTTCCTCAAATTTCCTTAGATTTTGCTCTGGATCTCTCCTTTTTCTTCTTTTTTTCAAAAGTTTATTTATTTAAGGCAATGGGGTTAAGTGACTTGCCTGAGGTCACACAGCTAGGCAATTATTAAGTGTCTGAGGCCAGATTTGAACTCAGGTACTCCTGACTCCAGGGCTGGTACTCTATCCATGATACCACCTAGCTGCCCCTTTCTTTTTTTTCCTTTTTTTTCTCAGTTAGATTCTCTAAGGGTTCTCCAGGACTCTTAAGGGGTTGGGAGAATTCTTTTCTCTGTCATTGGCTAGGGCTCTCATAGAATGTGTTCCCCCAATTTAGGTGCCCAAGCACCCCAGTTCTATTCATTTAAAAGCTAAATTCACTTTTACAAAGGAATTTACTTTGAAGATATAGTGAGCATAAACATACAAATATTTTTCCTGTCACCTTGGAGAATAATCCCTCTTCCTTTCTTCCCCATGCCATCATGTCTGAGGAGGGAATTTGGATCAATTTTCATAGTCCCACCAGGTTCAAATACAAAGACCCACTGGACTGGTATCTAGGGACCTGGTTTCTCATGACTTTTCTGGACTAAAATTGTAGTCTGTAGATTTCCCCAACGCTTACATTCTGAGAACTAGATCTAGAATAAAAGAGATCAAAAAACCCTTGGGACCACATGGCTTAAGTGGATGGGGAGGTGTTCCTTGAACTTGTCTTCCATTTATTGACATTAGGAATGATTCCTTAATACTAATAACTTATTGGGGAAAAAAAGACTATTCCTAGGCGGGAAGAATTAAAGATACAGTCAGTTCCTCCCATTCATGTCATAAGTCAATTTGAATTGTCAATACATTAACCAGTTCTCCTGAAACAGTTCCTAACAGTACCCCAATTTTCCAGAAGCAGGTCCCAAGTACACCCTACATTGCTGATGTCATTTGTGTCAATTATATTTATTTTTTTTAACCTGCTTCTTTACTCCTTTCCATAATCTTTAGAGTGGAATAACTTGGACTTTAACTCAAGGTACCAAAATTTGGAGAGCACTGTCAGTGTTTATTATACTTCAGCAACACAAAAAGAATTGAATTAGTATCTAACTAACAATAAAAATAGGTTAAAATAGGAAACCAATGGTTGACAGATTTTATCTTCTCCCTCCAGCAACTCCCTATCCCACATTTTAATGAATTTCTTTAAAAAAATTTATTCAAGGGCAAGTTGAGGGACAGAATTTCTAATTGTTGTTTTGTTCTCCTTCATCTTTCCCCAAATAAACTGCGAATATTCGGAGCCAGGGACTGATACATTTTTCATCTTTTTATCTCCAACAACAACCAAGGCAACCTTGCTCTGAAGAGAATAGTTTATTAAATGGAATGGAATTTACTGTATTGGGGACTGAAGTGATTCCTGACAGGCTGACCATGATGGAAAAGCGAAAAACTTCATAAACAGACACAGAAGACTTTACTGAGTTATACAGTCCAGTGTAGATACTATAATAGAAAGATGTGGCTGGAGTTATCAAGAAGAGGTTAAATTATGCTATTTTTTTCCTATGTGAGGATGCAGGGAATAGTCTACAACATGAAAGGCAATTTCCTTCAAGCACAATTAAAGTAATATTTAGGGTAAACTTCAGTTACCTGGAGAGTTCCTCATGTGGACTGTTTCTTTCCTACAAATTCTTGGTGACACAGTATTGCTTCAAAAAAACTTTGGAGATAATTTGACCCAAAATGAAGGTCTTTAAAAATAATAGTAGGAATATCTAGAAAGAGTTAAGTTCTGAGCAAAGTAAAGTAATCTCTCTCTCTCTATCCCCACCCCATCCCATCCCATCCCATCCCACCCCACCCCAGCCAATCCCAACCCATTCTATCTCATCTCATCTCATCTTATCTCAGCTCCATCTTCATGCTCATCCTTATCTCTTTTATTTTCTTGAAGTCTGAGAGAAAGGAAATAGGAGATATTTTAGGAAGTTGGATAGATGATATAAAGGGATCTTAAATTGAGGCAGAATTTTAAAACTTAATTATCAGAAAATAATTCAAATCTCTATTATTACTTCAATGGTAGGAATATTTTAGAGAAAGGAAAAAAAATACATAATTGTGGAAAGAATAGCCAAATCACAACTGAAAGTAGTGGAAAGCATAATGAATTCTGAATGCATACTTGGTTTTGAATCCTGATTTTGTTACCTCTATGTGTATGAACTTAGCCCATTTAACCTCCATTTTCTCATTTGTAAAAGGAAGAGATTGTAGTAAGATATATGGCTTCAGAGGTCACTGCCAGTTCCAAGTTTATGGTCCTGGCAAAAACATAGTACTGTATAGTGCTAATGCTTCCAAACCCAAAAGAACACCAGAGCAGAAAATTTAACTTCTTAGTAAATAGAACTGATAGGTATTTCATTTGGTCCTGGAAAGCCATGAAAAGAAGAATGAGACAGTAAGCCAGGGATCAGAGGCAGCCAGATGGTTCACTGGATAGAGTGTTAGACCAAGAGTCAGGATGACTTGAGTTAAAATTTGACCTTAGACACTTACTAGATGTGTGAGCCTAGTCAAGTCACTTAACCTCTCTTTGCCTCATCCATTGAAGAAGAAAATGTCAAGTCACTCCATTATCTTTGCCAAGAAAACCCCATGGACAGCATTGGTGTGATAAGGTCCAGGGGGTTATGAAGAACTGAGCCCAGGAGTCAATCTGAGTTTGTTATATGAATTAGATTCTGGATGTAGAGAGGTTGGAGTCATAATATTATGGATCGATAGAAATTTGCTTCAAAGCCTAGAAGGGTAGAGAATGGTTGATTGACCAATTTTCTACTATTTCTTTCCCTCTGATATATATCTGGGCAGTATTTATAGAAGAATACTTTCAATTCACTGGATAAAAGAAAATGGTGATGTCTAGACTTTTGAACCTTACTGATGATCTGGGACCACCTTCTAATTGCACAATTTTCTTAGCTGCCAATTTAATAATTGCCAGATATTGTTCATTGATTCTTTCTATTTTAGTGTTCCTCCTTCTAGGCACTTGATATATAAAGGTTTTACAAATCCCAAACCACTCAGGTTCTCATCAATTGGCCAACAGAAGGTCATAGATCAAACCCTACTTCATCATTAGTTGGGTCTTGATTGGCTCAGAGTGAATGAAAATAGCATTTATTTCTATTTGGTTAGAAACCCTGAGAGAATTACCATCCCAGATTGATTTTTTTCTCTAGGTAAAAGAGACAATTCTTCCCTTCATTTCTTTCTTACCTAGCCTCAATCACTGAATGGCATGACCTCAAACAACAGATCTGTTTAAAACCTTAGCTTTAAAAGGTCAACATCTCCCACTGCATCCAAGGCCACTCCTGTTGTCCTAAGCTATATTTGGCCACTTGACCCAGCTGACTCTGGAGGAGAAAATGAGGTTGGTAACATTGCACAGGGGTCTCACTTAGATCCAATTCATCACCTACCTGGTGTCATGGTCTTCTTCAAGAATAAAGGACAAACAACAACATAAGCCACTAAAGTTTGACAGCCTCTGATGTAGTGGCAGCATTCCTGAATTTCAAGTAAAATTATCTGGATTGGAATTTTGGCTCTACTTTTTTTACTCTACCCTACTTTGAGTGAAATCATTATTATCATTATATCTCAGTTTCCCCATCTGTAAAATAAGACTTGGACCAGATTTTATTTAAGAACTTTTATATAATTAAGTCCTATGATGTTATTTAATGGTTCCATGGGTTATTCATAAATAATAGATGTTGTATGTTACATTGTCTATGTAATTATATAAAAAAATTATAATGGATATAAATGAATTCTAATATTAGAGGCCCTCTGGGCCTTTTACGCATCTCCCCTAGTATACAGATCCATACAGAATATAGAAGGTATAATGGTACAGATGTGTCCAACCTGCAGCCCTCCGAGCCCATACTTCATATTTTATTATTATACTCATTGATAATATGGGTTACATCATAATGTTAAATTCCATACTTTGACAAGTTTTTCTTGAGCAATGTGGCCCAGAAGGGCTAAAAGATTGGACAGTCATGTCCAATAACTAGATTTATAAGTCAAAAAGATCTAGATTGAGTCTTGCCTTTAGCAGTCCTACCTATGGGACTCTCTGGGATCCAAATTTCTATACCAGAAATGGATGAAATTGATGAAATTTCAATCTGGACCAAAAAATAAAAAAATACCAAAAAATAGTATGATATCGGGGATATTGTCTAGAGACAGTATGAAACACTTTACAAGTATTTCATTTGATTCTCACAACTGTATTATAGATACTTTAATTATCACCATTTTATAATTAAGGAAACCAAGGCCTATAGACATTAAGTGACTTGCCCAAGGTCACACAGCTGGTAAGGGCCTGAGGCCAGATCTGAAATCAAGTCTTTCCTGACTCTAGGCTCAGCACTCTACCCACCTAGTTACCTCTGGAGAGGTAGAATTTGTGATAATTCAGACACTAGAAATGTGCATATTAACTTTTGTATTAGCAATGAAGAAATATTTGTCAACAGGACTAATGATAAATTCTCACTTTCATTTGCCTTTCCTTCAAGGCCCAGTTCATTTACCACATTCTCTTATAGTCTGTGTTAGACAATGTCTCTTTTTTTTCTGAATTCTCCTAGCATTCCTCTAGCACCTTCCTTAGAGCTATTCCCCATATCAGATTTGATTACCGTGATTGTTGCTTATGTCTTTTTGGCTCTGGGGACTGGCAGAAGCTGAAATTTCACTGATCAGCCTTGGTTTCATGGTTAAAACTCTCTACTGGCCTCCAAGCCTGAAAGACCCGAGTTCAAGTCAAAACTCTGATATACTGGCTATCTGTGTTGGGCAGATACTCTACCAACTCTCTAAGATTAATTAGGTCTCATAGGGAAGGTAGTAATCTGCACTGGTAGGGAATTTTTTCTCTGGAGGGTTCCCTGAGCTAATGAATCCCAGACTCATTCATTCTTTCTCCCTTTTCCACCGACCTGTGAACTCTTTGAGCTCTGTTATACCCCTCTCCCACCTCTAACTTCTACCATTTTTGTATCCTGTTGCTCTTAGTTACCACATAGTTGCTCCTTTGTAAATATTTGTCGAAGGAGTAAATAAATTAATTGGCTAAGCTTTTCCTTTATTATAAACAAGGAAACTAGCTTGTTTTAGAGACTTTTAGAAGTACCTAGTTATGTATAATTTCTGTGCTAATTACAAATCATTCTTATTTTTCTCATTCATTAAAACAGGTCCAGAAGGACCACTTCTTGGCAAAGCTTGGTTGGCCTCATTTTAGTCTGCATAGGTTTGAAAGAAATAAACCTGCATTTCTCTAAAAATACTCAATAAATTTAAACTGCCCTTCCTTTTCTCTCCTCCCTACTGGTACTAATTAGTAATGCTATTACTGTATTTATACTAGGAAAGTGATTTTTTTTTCAAAGAAAATGTACTTCAGAAGCAACTGCAGCTTGGAAATACATATTTTAAAGAAAACTCACCTAGGGCCAATTTTCTTACTTGTACTGCCCTCCAGTAGCACTGAACTGTGTAGGAAAAAATCCTCTGAAATCAAAACACCATTTGCACTTACTAATACAGTCCACTGACTTGTGTCAACTCAATTCACAGCCAAATTGTGATTTCCCTTTGGGTTGACATGCTAAGTGATAGAGGAAGGGAAGAAAGCAACCAAGACAAAGCAAAGACTTGTGACTTTATTTGGGCAATGGGAGTCTTCATTCTTGGAGAATTGGAGGTGTGGTTCAGAAAGAGTAACACAACATGGATTGATGGTAAAAAGCTTGGGTTGCCTTTGTGATCCCCTGAGCTGAAGGAGGCTTTCAAAATTTTGGAATCTTTTACACATTGGAATTTTCCTTGAAAAATAGAATCCATGTCAACTGACAATCCTGTAGGAAACATCAGGATATATTGTCAGCATCTTGGGTTCTTTACATGCATTCTGGGAAACCACTGCAACTTGGCAAAGCAGCCCTGTGGTTGCTTTACAAAGTAGTGCAAAAATAAAGCCAGATTCATTTGAGTACAGTTGGATTTGGAATTTTTTCCCCCTGGTTGGTTCATCACATTTTTCTCTTGGCTTAAGGCCCTCTGGGTTTCAGTAGTACAGATGTGGCCTTTTCCTCATTTCCTCTGGTACAGCATACAGATCCAACCTGGCTCCAGTGAGCAAACTACAATTGCAGTTTTCCCCAGATCGACATTTATTTATTCCTGCTAATCTTGGATTTTCAAATTTTATTCTTTTCCTATAGCAGAAAATGTCAGTGTGGCTGTGAGACCAATAACATCACATTTTTCTTGATTTCAGATTCTGGAAGTCTGGACCTGGAAGCTTGGGCACCAAGGTCAAGGACTTGGAGCTGATCTATCTGGTTTTTGGAGGGAGGGAGGCAAGAGAAAGGTTGTTTTGTTCTTCTAGTTCTGTTCAGATGTCACAGAGGAATTGCTCTGGTTTAGTCAACAGAACCTAGGGCTACAGCTAAAAAGGACCTTTCAAAGTCAACTGCTCCAACCTCTTTCTTTTACCTATGAGGATACAGAGGTCTAGAAATGTTAATTCACTTTTGCCAGTTATTCATTGGTAAGGCAGAGTTTCAAGTATAGTTCATTTAATTCTAAATCCGGTGGAAAGATCATTTGATTTGAAATTAGATCAGTGTTCCAATTCATGCTTATGCTTCTTACTACATATATGACCTTGAGAAATTTCACTTAGTCTCTCTAGGCTTTTTTTCCTTCATCTGGCACAGGAAGGGATTGGAGTAGATAAACTCAAAGTTTCTTTTAAGCTCTACGTCTATGACTGCCTAATTAGAAGGGTAGGATTTGTAATGGGAGAAATCCAGGCTTGTGAAGTTGGCAAAGTTTTCCTTTGATCATCATTAGTCTCCTCTCAAACTCAGTGTCTTTATCAGCTCTATGCTTGCCTAAGTACCTACCACCTCTCAACCTAATCAAAAGAAAAACAAGAGTCCTCCTCAGGCAGTGCCCAAAGTTTCAGATCTTTCTTCCCATTACAATTTACCTATATTGATCACTGAGAAATCTTGAGGGTCTTACTCTCCCCAGCTTAAATTTTCTATTTTAGTTTAGTGGTCATTCTTGACTTCTTCTCATCTCTCTCTCCTAACCTATATCACTGAATGGGTGAAGCTTCAGTCAAGCCTGGGAAAGATCTAGCTTTTAAAAAAACCAAGATTTCCGATTGCATTCAGGGTCATCTCCAATTGTCCTGATCCATATCTGGCCACTGGACCCAGATATCACTGGAAAAGAAAGTGAAGTTGGTGACTTTGCCCAACACCCCTTCATTTGAATCCAGTTTACTGGCATCACCTCCCTGATGTCCTGGTCATGGTCTTCTAGAACAAAGGACAGCCATCATCAATCAAAACATTGGCTACAATATCAGACTCAGTTGTCAGAAGGTATTGTTTTAGGCCCTAGCATGAGTTCTATTTGCTCTGTGGTCTTGGAGAAATATCTAAATTACCGTCCCTTCAAGGAGATAATAACACCTGGTCTACCTACCTCACTGATTGCTATAAGGATCAAAGGAAACTGGCTTTAAAAAGTGATTTGCACTATAAAATGAAAGCTATTGTTACACTTATGTCATGTTCCATTTTGGGCAGCTAGGTGACAAGAAACTGAGCTTGGAATCAGGAAGACTCACCTTCATGAGTTCAAATTTGACCTCAGGCACTTACTATGTGGCCCTGGGCAAGTCTCTTCATCCTGTCTGCCTTGGGTTCTTCATCTATGAAATGAGGTGGAGAAGAAAATGGCAAACTTCTACAGGACCTTTGCTAAAAAACTCCTCCTGGGATCACAGAAAGATGGATATGACTAAAAGGACCTAAGAACATCAATTACAAACCTATTATTCCTTTTGAGTTTTTCTTTATTTCTAGTGGGTCCAATAAGCTAATTAGGGCCAGAGGCATGAATGTCTGTTGAGAGCTTTAACAGTTCCACATTCCCCATAACATTTGCCTTTTTATTGTTCATGTTAACCCCCAAATTTGACTAAAGTGAGAATTTCAGGCTGTGTAAAGATTGCCCTTCCTTTTTCTAAGGCAACGTTTGGGTCCATGAAAATGTTCCTGGAGCAAAGCCCAGGCAGAACAACCAGTTGATTGCCCTACCCTCACTTTACTTAGTCCTTTTTGTATTCTGATCTATCTTTTTGAGCCAGGGATGATAGGAAAGGAAGAATGCTCAAGCCCCTTTTCTTTCCTGATGCTTGGTTTCCTTGATTAGTCACAAGTTTGAATAAAATGGAAACCACCAACTCCATTAGCACCATTGTCTAGTTGAGGAATTTGAGTTTGGAAGCAAATAAGTGACTTACCTAGGGTGACACTGTTATTAGGTATCTAAGGAAGTATTCAAACTCAAGACTTCCAAAATCTATGTTCATCACTCTATCCACTTTGTACTTTAATCAACTATATCTCCGGTACAGCTTCATGTCTTTTTTTCTTTGGCATCTCTGTTAGGGAACATGGAGCCCACATCACTCCCAAGAGCAACTGACATCAGATAAAAATATAATTTGAAAATAATTAATAACATAAGTGAAAATACAATAAAATATAGATAATATTACATTTTAGAACTGAGTAAACATATGGTCCAAGAGATCCTTATATACATTTTAGGAACCCCACTTCTATTTCAGATGGATATCATTGCTTTAGGGATAGCAATCTAGATTTGAAGAGGATGACAGCTATCTCAAAACCAATTTCTGATAGCTGTTATCTCTGTGACACTGAGCAAGTGACTGACTTTTCACTAGTTTCTTCCATTGAATAATGGAGTAAATCAGAAGATGTGGAGGTCAAAGATAACAAAAGTCACTTAACTTCTCCAGTCCAAGTTTTCTCCTCTTTTAAAGGAGGGACTTGGACAATCTCTGGAGTCCTTTCTGACTTCAAATCTTTTACATTCAGCTGTAAAATTGGACTTTTGTGAGCCCAAATGAGATATATATGTAAAACCTTTTACAAATCTTATATACTGTACAACTGTGATCTCCATTCCCACTAAGGGGAACATTTTCATTGAATTTATTTTTTTCCACATTCCCTCCTTTTTAATTCCTATTTGGCAGACCCTCCTCCTCCTCCTATTATTTGCCAAATTTCCTTCAAAGCAATTCACAATGTTTGTCTGCTTTATGAGACCTTCCCCCACCATGCCCCAATTGGAAGAAAACAAGAATTTTTGAAGTCCTACTAAGTGTTAGGCCCTGCATTAAGCACTTTACAAACATTTCCTCATCTATCCTCACAACAGCCCTAGTGCTATTTTTATTATTTTCATTTTACAGTTGAAGAACATTGTTTATTATCATACAGATAAGTATTTCAGTACAAATTTGAACTCAGGTCTTTCTGATTTCCAGACACAGTACTCTGTCCATTGTCTCAATTTTAGAATTAGAAGAGACTTTAGAGATGCTATTTTTCAATCTATTTACTTTCTCAGTAGGGAGTTGAGCTTCAGAGAGAAATAACTCATTACCTATACTGTGCTCCAAGAAAAATCTACACACCAGTTCTCCTTGCTCATTCTTCCTCTTCTTATTCTCTTGTCACTCCAAATATTAATCTTTTGTTATATTATAGAATCCTTTGGTTGGTGATTGAATGAAGCCTATGAATCTTTTTTTTAGGCTTTTGCAAGGCAAATGGAGTTAAGTGGCTTGCCCAAGGCCACACAGCTAGGTAATTAAGTGTCTGAGGTTGGATTTGAACTCAGGTACTCCTGACTCCAGGGCTGGTGCTCTATCCACTGCGTCATCTAGCTGCTCCCCTATGAATCTTTTCTTGGAGAATTGTTTTTAAATAATTTCAGGGAATGCTAAATTTCAATTAGAGATTAGGGAAAATAAAATAGCATTTTTTTTCCTAACTTCATAGACCCTCAGACATCTATCCATTTTATTCTTGTGTGTTCTTTAATTATAGATTAATAACCTTCCCTAACCCTTCTGAACATGTCATTGTCTTATCCAGTAAGCTAGATCCCTGTTGCTTCTAGTATTAAATATAAACACTCTGTTTGACATTCAAAATCCTCCATGATCTAGATCTTCCCCATCCACCTTTCTGTTTTTTCTTAGAATTTCTTCCTTCTTAGATACTCTTCAACCTTCTAATTGTTCTTTCAGGAAGACTCACCATCTTTTGGCTCCAGACATTTTCTTTGATGGTTGAACGTTCCTGGAATTTTGTCCCTTTCATCTGCACCTACCACCTTCCCTGACTTACCTTTAAGTCCCAACTAAAATCCCATATTTCATGGGAAGCCTTTCCTAACTCCTTAATTCTAATGCCTCTTTCTTCTTAATTATTTCCTCTTTATTCTACTTATAACTTGTTTATATGCATTAGTTTGCTTATTGCCTCCTTGGGTATGGGGTCTTTCTTTTGTCACTTTTTAAATTGGCCTCAGACCCCAGATATACTTGACACATATCAGATTTTCAATAAATTTTATTGGCTGACTGACATGTATGTTCACCAAAAATATTTGCCACTGTGATGGAAGAATTTCATCATAGAGTCTTGTGAGAGGAGAAGATTCCCTGGAGTGACATCTTCCAGGTAACCCTGCTAGTGGCTGATATTATATGTATGTCCCAAGACATTTCAGATCAAATATCAGACTTAGTCTGATCCCTAGTCATTCACATTTTTTTTCCTAACCATCCACATAGGAAATACCAACTGGATGAAAATAGATGGAAACAATCTGGATTTCTTTTGGGAGAATACAAAGTACTGATCTTAAATTTTCTCTGACATCAAAAACCTTTTCCTTCACTATGCTTTAGCAATGTTACTGTATGGTAGCGAGATCTAGAAGACTATTGCCTCCTGTTAAGGTTCCTCCCAGTTCTGTGTTGTTGTAGTGATAATTCAGTCATTTCAGCTGGGCTTTCTTGGCAAAGTTAACTTCTCCACTTTATTTTGTAGATGAGAAACTGGTGCAAATAGGGTTAAGTCACTTTCCCAGGGTCATGTAGCTAGCAACTTTTTGAGACCAGATTTGAATTCAAGAAGATGAGTATTTCTGATTTCAGGGTCAGCTTTCAATCCACTGCGCCACCTAACTGCAATATAGGAAAATTTCTAATACTTTGAATTTCAATGATAGGAATTCATCAGAATGTAAATTCCTTGAGTGTAAGAAATTATATTTTAAAATTAGTATTACACATATTTTTGGCATCTGATCTGCATTTCTAAGTTTTAAATGTGCTAAGGGGGCACCATGATTTGCTTAATAAAATATAATCATATCAGTGTTGTAAAAAAGTTGTGCCTTCTCAAGGTATTGGGGGAAACTAAGAGTATAGATTGATGTTATTTTATGTTTTTCAATTACATCAAAAGTTAATTTTCAGCATTCATCTTTTTGTAAGCTTTTGAATTCTACATTTTTTTGTACCACCCACCCTTCCCTCCTCCTCCTCCATGGCAGTGAGAATTCTGGTATACGTTGTACAGTACAAACATGTTTAGAACATTTCCATATTAAGTCATATTGTAAAAGAAGAATTAGAACTAAATTTTTTTTTTAAAACGAGACAGGAAAAAAATTAAAAAAGTTTGAGAGTAAAGATTTATTTGTCTCTGGGTTCAATTGACTCATACAAGTGTGATTTTTTTTTTTTTGTCTTTTCTTCTGTCCTTTGTCATTTCTTCTGATGATTTCAAGGTCTGTATCAACCAGCTCCCATAATATAAATATCTTAGTCTACTGTCTGCTATAAGTAGGTCAGAGTAAGGATGTCAGAAAAAACCCCAACTGCAATGAAAGCAAAAGTAACAGTAACAACAACAGCAGCAGTAAAACAAAGAACCAAACTTGATAATTCAATAATCTTTATTTTATGAAAATTCCATATTTAAGTTTATAGCTTATACACGTGCTTTCTCTAGAGTAAAGTCCAAGCCATTTATTTGTATTTGTCAGAGGGCCTTTGGAGATGTCTGTGTTATGGAGGAGTGAACTATCAGTCTGGAATCTAAAGAAAAACTTTCTAAGTTCTGATTCTGACATTTGCAAGTTTTTTGACCTATAGTTCATACTATGAACCTATGCTTTTTCATTTGTAAAATGGATATATTTGCAACAAATATTTCACTTTTCCCCCCCCAATTTCCCCCTTTTCTTAAATTATCTTTTTAGGATTCACAAGATATGTTTGCTGATTGAATTTTTACCACTTTATGCCACAATGTACTTTTTTTCTTTCTGAAAAAAAACTCAAGTTTTTTTTTTGTTATTGTTTCTTTTAAGTCAATGGGGTTAAGTGACTTGCCCAAGATCACACAACTAGTTGTTATTAAATGTCTGAGTTCAAATTTGAACTCAGGTCCCCCTGACTCCAGGGCCAGTGATCTATCCACTATGCCACCTAGCCACCCAAGATAGTTCTTGAAGAAGTGGAACAAATTGTGTGAAGAGAGTGACTCTCAAATATTCACACTTGAGTATTGCAGTGGATTTGTGGTCTTGTTGACTCAACTCCTTTCAGTGATATATTCCTACTCTTCCATGCTTTTTCATCTTAAGATAACCTTTTTCATGGTCTCACTTAAATGTTCAATATGAAAGTAAGATCAATTAGGTAAGTGCAGTGGATAGAACACTGACCTTGGAGTCAGGAGGACAGGAGTTTGAATCTGGCCTCAGACCCTTGCCACTTATTAACTCGGTGACCTTGGATAAAATCACTTAACTCTGACTGCTTCGTATCCAGGGACATCTCCAGTCATCCTGACTCGTATCTGGCCACTGGACCCAGATGGTTCTGGAGAAGAAAGTGAGGCTAGTGACTTAGCACAGTATTACCTCATTCATATCCAATTCATGTCCTTGTCATTATATCATAATATGTTTTTTGAGAATGAAAGACAAACATCATCACAAGAAAGTGCTACATGCTGGGCTTTTTACTGGACCTTCAAACACTGAGCAGGTACTATTGTAGCTTTTGGGCTATTTTCTTGTGATTCCTCCTTGATGCCTAATTCACTCACTCCCTTTTCCTATTTTCAGGATGATATTGTTATGCTTCTTTTGAACAAGTCATCATTGATTATAATTGTCTAACCTAAAATGCCAATTAAATGTAAGCTGTTCTACTGAATTTATGGCTTTATTTTGAATAACTGTGCATGTTAGAAAGCTGATGATTGGACAAGAGCTGCATTTCTATGTTCTGAATACATCTAATTCTCCTCTGACCTAATTCCAGTGAGTAGCTCCCTCCAATTGGAGTATGATATGATTCCATTAGAGCTCTTCTTGGCTAGATGTAAAGTATTGCTCCTTGTAGTAATACTGTAAAAGCATTGAGACAATTTCTCTAAAGAATAGCTAAAATCTTTATATCTACTTTCAAAAGCTTTCGTCATTAAGTTGACTGAAGTTTACAGTTTAAAAGTATTTTTTTCACTGAGACAAATAGATCAAAAGGCATCTGGGAAAAGATTTTTGAAGAATAAATAAAGAAGGAAAGAATATGAGGGGGTGGACCCAGAATAGAATGACATAGATTTCCAATAGATAATATACTTTTTTTAAAAATTGTGGTTTTCAGAGAAGGAAGGAAAAGAAGGACAAAAAGAAAAAGAAAGAAAGAAAGAAAGAAAGATAGGTAGGAAAGAAGGAAGGAAGGAAGGAAGAAAGAAAGAAAGAAAGATAGGTAGGAAGGAAGGAAGGAAGAAAGAAAAAAGAAAGAAAGAAAGAAAGAAAGAAAGAAAGAAAGAAAGAAAGAAAAAAGAGAAAGATAGGTAGGAAGGAAGAAGAAAGAAGAAAGAAGAAAGAAGAAAGAAAGAAAGAAAAAAGAGAAAGATAGGTAGGAAGGAAGGAAGGAAGAAAGAAAGAAAGAAAGAAAGAAAGAAAGAAAGAAAAAAGAGAAAGATAGGTAGGAAGGAAGGAAGAAAGAAAGAAAGAAAGAAAGAAAGAAAGAAAGAAAGAAAAAAGAGAAAGATAGGTAGGAAGGAAGGAAGGAAGAAAGAAAGAAAGAAAGAAAGAAAGAAAGAAAAAAGAGAAAGATAGGTAGGAAGGAAGGAAGGAAGAAAGAAAGAAAGAAAGAAAGAAAAAAGAGAAAGATAGGTAGGAAAGAAGGAAGGAAGGAAGAAAGAAAGAAAGAAAGAAAGAAAGAAAGAGAAAAAAAAGAAAGAAAGATAGGTAGGAAGGAAGGAAGAAAGAAAGATAGGTAGGAAGGAAGGAAGAAGAAGAAAGAAAGAAAGAAAGAAAAAGAAAGAAAGAAAGAAAGAAAGAAAGAAAGAAAGAAAGAAGCAAGGTAGGTAGGAAGGAAGGAAGGAGAAAGGAAGAAAGAAAGAAAGAAAGAAAGAAAGAAAGAAAGAAAGAAAGAAAGAAAGAAGCAAGGTAGGTAGGAAGGAAGGAAGGAAGGAGAAAAAGAAAGAAAGAAAGAAAGAAAGGAAGGAAGGAGAAAAAGAAAGAAAGAAAGAAAGAAAGGAAGGAAGGAAGGAAGGAAGGAGAAAAAGAAAGAAAGAAAGAAAGAAAGGAAGGAAGGAAGGAAGAAAGAAAGAAAGAAAGAAAGAAAGAAAGAAAGAAAAATGCCTACCCTGGACAAGGAGAGTGTTTGCTTAAGCAGCAAATCTTGTTCTACAAGTGAAGGCTGAATTGTCATGGCTGCCACAGAAGGGCTGCCTCTAAAGAACACATGGTAATGGGCTGTGAAGGAATTCTCAAGAGCAAACATGACTCTATTGAAAAGTCACTCCTTCTTCCTTCCCTTTGTTAGTCAGAGGGGATTTCCCTTTTTCTCTGCTGAGCTTTCTTTAGAGGTTCATCCTCAACTTTGCCATCTGCTTACCTTTTAATATTAAAATTTATATCCTTTGATGCATGAATGGAAATGCTGATCATGAGTTTGACAAAGCTGTCATGCTGAGCTGGTTGGGGGATTTGGTATTTGGAGTTTCCTAATAATGTAGTTTTATTTTTGCAACTTATCCTGGTGCCAATTGCTTGTGTGATCCTTTTGCCATTCCTTCCACTGCATAAGATTTCCAGAATTTGGTTATCAAAAGTATCATTTGGACTGATGCTCAAATCAATAGCTTATATCTGAATTTTCATTTTGCTTTTCTTTGTAAATTCTTGCCTCATTCATTCAGGTAAGGAGTCACATATATTGCTAAATGGAAAATCTCTTGGAAAGACAAAGCAGTACCTTTTTTAAAGCTATTCAAATGAATTTTTATTCAATATTTTGTGTTCACTTATATGCTAACATGTTCTCTTCTCTAACCAACAATAAATTTCCCCCTTTTTTCCTATTTCTACCTTTTCTCAAAGTATCTTGCACAAAGTAGGAGCACAAGAAAGTTTGTTGATCGAATTTGTGCCACTTTGTACCAGAAGGACTTTTTTTTTTCTTTTTGGAAAAAATAAATTTAAAAATCCCAAGATCTTTCTTGGAGAAATATAACACATGATGAATTTTTATAGCGTAAAGTATCAGGGTATGACATATATTCAAATTTCTTTTAAATATGTTAGTTGTAAAAGATGTTAAGGAATCTACCTATATCACTGACTGTGAGGAAAATTGTTAATGCTTGGGACAGAAAGAAGAAAAGAATGGGAATCTGTAGGCATATGAAAGCACATAGAATAGTATTTATGACCAACAACTTATATGATCTGATTGTAAAAACACACTCAACCCAACTGGGAGATTACAATCTGATCGTAAAAGAGCATCAGCTCATTTATTTCAGTGAAATAGGAAAGAAAATCTATTCTGATAGAAAATGACAGTCCATGCCATATTACCATCCTGTTGGTTCCAAGGTAGATTCTGTGATGGCAGCTCTTATCTGACATTCACTTTGAAAGAGTACACATTTTCTAGAAAGTCTGATCTTCTTCCTTACTCCCTCTCTTTAATCATGGTACTGAGATTCTCTAAGTCACTCTTTTTTTTGTCATCTTATTCTCATCTTTGATCTTACTCTATTTCTCCCTACACACCATATCAACCTACAGATGCTATTGATTCTTCCTCTGAAATAACTCTTGTTGGTGCCTCCTCCTTTTCTAGTTCATATTTTCAATAACTTCAGTCCCTTTAGAAGTACTACCACTTCCATTTTTTTCTCTCTCAACACAGATTGCCTTTTCTCCTTTCTTATCATTGTCAGATAAGTATTCACTACTTCCCCCGGATATATTTATTTTTAGGAGTCATCTAGAAACTAATGACCTCTGAAATTACCCTCCATTTATTGTATATTTTGTACATACCTAGACATGTTTGTGTGTGTGTGTGTGTGTGTGTGTGCATGTGTGTGTATGTACTGGAAGGGTTGGGATGGTACAGTGATTCAGTGGTTAGAGTCATGGAGTCAGGAAGACCAGAATATGATTAATTCTAATCACATTTATTTCATTAAAAAATTCTTTTCTCATTCAAAGAAAAGATTATCTCCATTCAAAGTCTTTCTTAATATGGTTCCAATCTTTTCCAATTTATCAAATCCTTATCTCTTTCATGCATTCTATACTCCATCCAAATTGGATTACTCTTTATCCCCTTCTAAAAGTATTCCATTTGTTCTCATTTCCACATTTTAATGTAGGTTGTTGCTAGGGATGAACTCATACCAGTTAGCAAGAACCAATTGTTAAATTTTCAGTGGGAATGCTCAGAATTCAACAAATGCTAAAGATTAAAGCTTGATTTATTGTCTAGACCTAATAAAGTGATGAAGAAAATTTTAATAAAATAGATTATTATTGAAAGTATATCAAGTCGCATTGCTGGTGGAGCTGTGAATGGATTCAACCATTCTGGTGAGCAATATAGAACTATGCCCCAAGAGCAATAAAACTATTCATGCCCTTTGACCCAGCAATTCCAATTCTAGGACCTATATCCAGAAGAAATCATAAAAAAACTGGGGAAAATCCCACATGTTCCAAAATATTCACAGCAGCTCTTTTTGGAGTGGCAAAGAATTGGAAATTAAGGGAATGCTCATCAGTTGGGGAATGCCTAAACCAGGTATGGTACATGAATACTATGGAATATTATTGTTCTATAAGGAACCACAGGGGCAGCTAGGTTGCACAGTGAATAGAGCACTGGCCCTAGAGTCAGGAAGACCTGAGTTCAAATATGACCTCAGACACTTAGTAATTACATAATTGTGTGAACTTGGGCAAGTCACTTAACCCCTGCCTTGCCCCACCCCCCCAAAAAAACCCAAACCTTAAAAAAAAAAGAAGAAACCATGTGTGGTCCGACTCTAGAGAAGCATGGAATGACTTACAGGATCTGATGCTGAGCGAAGGGAGTGGAACCAAGAGAACAAGGTACACATCAACAACAACATTGTGGGATGAACAAACCCTGATGGTTTGTTTGATAGTGAAGAGAGCTAAGACAACTGTATTAGACCGGGTATGGACAATGTTATCTCCATTCAAAGGGATGAAAGGAAGAAAAACATAACATAGGAAGAAAAACAAAACAAAACAAAACAACAACAAAAAAGAAAAAAACAACCTTTCAGAATCTGGTGAACACTACAAAGATCATCTCTCATATATCTCTCTTAATCCTAAGCCCTCAAACTGAGAATGACTCATATGTAAACATGTTTATCAAAAATATGTATGTACAATGCTAACCTTACTGCTGCTGAGGGGAGGTGGGTGGGGAGGGAGGAAGCAAATTTTGTAACTTAAAAATATACATGTGCATAATAATGAAAAAGAAAGAAAAAAGAAAGAAAAAAGTATATCAAGTACAGTTTTTTCCTCTGAAAAAAGGTGATTGTTTAAGATTTACTAGTATACTACTCATTATCCCTTATTGCAAGAATAGCTACCTACCCAGTTCTGCTTGACTTTTGATGAATTCCTCTTTCATCTGGTTTTTAGACTTAATTTCCCCCCTCCTTTGATCTTATAGGACTTTATACTTCTCATATGCATAGGTGGCATACATTATATTTGTCTGTAGATGAAAAGCTTTATTATCTCACTCATGAGATTAAAGGATCCAAGAGGGCCAGATTTGTGCCTTCTAATTCCTTTGTAGGGTTCCTAATTAGTGTACTTCATATACATAAGTGCTAAAGGAATTTGAATGAAAGAAGCAATTAAGGTATTAAAAATGTAGTAGCACCTGGGCAGCTCCATATACATACATATCCACATAAACACACATCACACAATACATAGGTATATGTCTAAGTCTATACACACATGTATGTGTCTATCTACACATACAGCCTGTATACATCTGGTATAAGTATAGATGTATGTATATAAAAATATATATATAATATATATTTTATATATTTAAATATATAGATATACACATCTGTATGTATATCTATATATCTATAGCTACATAGGTACATAGCTACAGATATAGATATTTATCCCTAACTGATAAAGTTATTTTTAAGAGTCATCCAGTAACTAATGTCCTCTGAAATTAGCTTCCATTTATTCTGTATCTTGTATTTAGCTAGGTATACAGATATGTGTATACTGGCAGATTTAAGTGGTACAGTGATTTGAGTGATGAACCTGAAGGTTAGGAAGACCTGAATTTAATTTGGTCTCAAGTACATCTTAGCTATGTGAACCTGGACAAGTCATTACCTTCTTACAGTCTTAGTTTCCTCAACCATAAAATAGGAACAATACTACTTCTTACCTCCTGGGGTGTTGTGAAGATGAAATAGTATAATATTTATAAGGTCCTTAGCAGAATAACTGGTACCAAGTAGATGCTTTACAAATATTTATTCCATTACATTATTCTAACAATCACAGAAGCTAATGTTTATATAACAATTTAAGGTTTGTAAAGTGTATTATGCAAATTCTTTCACATGATCTTTCAGATAGTTTTGTGAAATAGGTGCTATTAATATTCCCATTTTATGATGGGGAAAAGTGAGAGTGAGAGACTTGAAGTGATTTGCTCAAATGTACATAACTAGTAAATGTTTGAGTTAGAATTTGAACTTGGGTCTTCCTGAGTTCAATTTCAGCCCTCCTATCTATTATGCCAGTGATTTGCCTCACTCCACTAGTGGGAAGAATGATCAGACCTAGACAATACATGCAGGTGATTATATATGTAGAGGACACAAACATATATATATATTATCCAGAATATTTGTAATATTTGCATTTCTATTATATATGAAATATTGCAATATTGTATGGCCAGAGAACATGAAAGAACCAGAACAGAAGTAGGAAATATATGACCATGGGACAGATCTGAAAGGTCACACCCATAGGAAACCCAAGGGATTAAGGTACTTGTCTGCATACACACCTCATGTATCTGATCCTTCAGGATCTTGGATGTTTTCTTGTGATGTGTTTGCATGCCTCTGCAGGTTGCCTACTCATCTCCCATGATGTGTATCTTCCACTACATAAGCAGACTCTGAATGGAGTCAGTGTCTTCTGCTGGGTACTGGTCAGTGGTCTCATCATCTCAGTATGTGTGTATCTTGTGCTTCTTGCTGGGCATAACTCTGCTGGTCATGCTATTGTGAAATTATTCTCTATTTCTAGCTTCTGACTTTGGCTGGTGTCCTCAGCCAAGGTGCCTTATCTTTTCCATAGGAGGAGTATGTTCCAATATCTATTTTAGCTTAGAGATCAATGACTTAAGCTTCACTTCTAGTGATGGGAATAGTGGATGGAAATACAATAATAATTATGGAAAACACTTAGTTTCTTGTTTTCCCCATGAGGAATGTCCAGAATCATACATAGTTCGGTTGAGCTTTTATTTTTTTCTTCCAAAAGGAGCATGCTGGCTTGCAGAATTCAAAACAGCCAGCTGGGAATAATTTAAAGGTATTTAATTTATTCTTTTAAAAACTCTCAGTGTGATTTGAATCAGAGGCCTCTTTAGGAACCCACTATCTAATTTACTACTAGAAATTCCTGTAACTGGAAATGAAGAGGGAAAGTTTGAACAAATCTCCTTGGAGATACTGCTTTGCACTTCAATGTTTTGTTTCAAGTTTTTATTATGCATGTAATATCTGGTAATAAGCCCCCCCCACCCCAGCTTTTAGGCATTTTATCTACGAGATAGAATAAATACAGATTATGATGTTCATGACATGCCTTATACCAGTGTTTTTTTCTATAATTTTAGATAATGCCTTAACAATGCTTATTTTTCAACACTGATACGAACAAAGCTGAAGCAAAGATATATGAATTTATGGAATGTTAAAATGGATCACAGAAAAAATTTTTATGGAAAATAATGGTCAGTCCTAGTCTTTGTAGATAATAGCAAGGAAGATATTTCTGTAATAATGCTTCTAACTAAAATATTATGACATATCTAATGGATTTGTCAGTGATACTGATCAACTTGAAAAAATTTAAGTATGATTTTGTTTTATTTATTTTACATTATTACAATAATTTTGCTATAAGAGTAGCATAAATCCCTCTCCTCCCAGAAGATGAGAAACCTCAAGAATAGTGAGAGAGAGAGAGATAAAGGTGCAGTTCAGTCTGTGTTCAGATTCCAATGGCTCTGTTTCTGGGGTGAGTTGCCTTCTTTATCATAAGTCCACCAGAGAAGTTGTTTCAATATTTTCCCCATAGGTGCTATTACTAGCTGTAATTCCCTCTACTCTGTTCCTCCCCACTCTCATTTATTCTATTCTCTCTCTCTCCTTTCATCCTGGTTCTGACCAAAAGAGTGTTGTACCTGAGTTCCCTCTCCCATAAGCTTCCCTCTCTTCTATCATCTATTTCCCCCTCCCCCCATTCCCCCTAATCCCCATCCCTTTCTTCTCATTTTTATTTATGGTAAGATAGATTTCTATGCCCTATTAAGTGTTTATGTTATTTCCTATCCAAGCCATTTCTGATGAGAATGAAGGCTCACTCATTCCCCTTGCCTTTCCCTGTTCTACTTCATCAAAAAAGCTTTTTCTTGACTCTTGGGTGAACTTTCTTAGTTCCTTCTTCATCTCCTTTCCCTTCCTCCCAGTAGTTTTATTTATCACCCATCGACTCCATTTTTTACTATATTCTACCATTATATTCTTCTCTTTCCTGTGTCCTGTCTGTATTATGTTCCTTCTAACAGCTCTTATAAATGAGAAAGTTCATAGGAGTTATCAATATCTTATTCCTGTGCAGGAATATAAATAGTTCAATATCATTAAGTTCCTCATAGTTAGTCCTTCTCATTCATCCCCTCTATGTTTCACCAGAGTTCTATACTCGGAGATCAAACTTTCTGTTCAGCTCTGGTTGTTTCAATAGGAAAGTTTGAAAGTCCATCTTTTCCCCTGAAAGAGGATGTTCAGTTTTGGTGGGTAGTTGCTTCTTGGTTGTAAACCAAGATCTTTTGCCTTCTGGAATATCATATTCCAATCCCTATGAGCCCTTAATATAGAAGCTGCCAGATCCTGTGTAATCCTGACTTTGGAGCCTCAGTAGTTGAATTGTTTGTTTCTGCCAGCTTGGGTGTTTTGGAATTTGGCTATAATCTTCCTGCAAGTTTTTCTTTTCAGATCTCTTTTAGGAGGTGATCGGTGAATTCCCTCAATTTCTAGTTTACCCTCTGCTTCTAGTATCTCAGCCAATTTTGCTGTATTATTTCTTGAAAAATGAAGTCTAGGTTATTTTCCTGGTCATGACTTTCAGGTATCCCAATAATTTTTAAATTATTTCTTCTTGATCTATTTTCGAGTTTGGTTGTTTTTCAAATGAGATATTTCACATTTTCTTCTAATTTTGGGGCTTTTTTGGAAGAGGTTTATTTCTTCCTGATTTCCTGCAAAGTCATCAGCTTCCTTTATTTCCATTCTGCATTTGAAGGAATTATTTTCTTGAGAGAGCTTTTTTATCTCCTTTTCCAGCTGGCCATTTCTGCTTTTTAAGACCTCCTTCTCATTTTCCTTTTGTTTTGCTTTTTTCCCTTTGGCCTAAACTGGTTTTTAACATATTATTTTATTTAGTATTTTTTGTATTTCTTTCACCAAGCTGCTGATTTGGTTTTCGTGATTTTTTTCTGCATCACTCTCATTTCTCCTCCCAGCTTTTCCTCCACCTCCCTTAATTGTTTTTTTTTCAGAATCTTTTTTGAGCTCATCCATAGTCAGAGTCTATTTTCTATTTATCTTGGAGTTTTTGGATACAGAAGCTTCTAGTTTGTAGTCATCTGAGTATGTGTTTTGATCTTCCATGGGACTAAAGTAATTTTTATGGTCAGATTCTTCTTTTTTCTGTTGTTTACTTATTTCCTCAACCCAAGACTAATTTACAGCACTTCTAAGGCTTTGGGATTTTTTTGGGGGGGGGGGCATCCCACTGCGACCTTTATTTCTCCATGGTCTTATGCTCTCTTGCCTATGTTTTGATATGTAGATGATATGTAGCACTTCCCCTTGTCCTGGAACTGTGAGGTGGATCCCTGATATCTTCGTATGGAAGACCAAACTGCATCCTAGATCTGAGTGTGAGTAAACACTAGAGTCCTGCTCCAAGGAGAGCAGAAAGATTTTTGCAGTCTACCCTGACCCCCTTACTGTCTGTGGGCTGTGCTCAGGAGGTACAGGCTGATTTCTACCAATTCTTATTGTAGGTCCTGTGGCCTGTGCTCCTCCCTCCACATTCATTCTGGTGTAGCAGAGTTCTCTTACCACCCATTTAAGCTGTTTCCAGTGATCCTTGTGCTGGGCTGGACTGTGCTGCCACCAGGGATTTTTTTCCAGCTCCTGGTCCTGCTGAAACACACCTTTCCCGTGGAACTCCTAAGCTATCTTGGACAGGGGAAATGTATCACTCAGTCTTTCTGTGGGTTCTTCCCCTCTAAATTTTGGCTAGAGTATTAATTTGATGCCTTTTGGAGATTTGGGGAGGAGTTCCTGGGAAATGCTGCCTTCATGCCATCATCTTGACTCTGCCCCCCTGAAATTTTTTGGGGGTCAAGGTTGATGACTAATTTGTCAATAGTCCACATAATTTAGGATTATTAATCTCACTTCTAAGGAAGACGGGACTTAGGTTATGACGTTCTTATCCATCTTATAACTGCTCCTGTTTTGAAGTTCTATTCTCAACAGACTATTATTCTTTTTTCAGTCTTTTCATGGACTATAGTTAATCACTGCAATAGTCTTGCTGCAGCCTGGGCTTTCCCTGGGGCTTAGAGGTGGTAGTCTGATGGTTATTGGATATGTTATGGGGGAATAGACTCAATACTCTGAGGAATAGGTCATCATTATCTTTTTCATTTATTTTTTGTTTTTAGAAGGCAATGGGGTTAAGTGACTTGCCCAAGGTCACACAGCTAGATATCTATTAGATATCTGATTCCAGATTTGAACTCAGGTCTTCCTAATTCTAGAGCTGGTGTATCATCATTTTGAAAGAAATTCTGCATCTACTATGGTTCATTAATGGTCAAGGTCATTCATTGTACATTGGCCAAAGTGGGATCTGGAGGCTTTGCTATATGCCAAGTGAATTTCATCTCATTGGAGTTTGTTCTGTCCTGGAAAGAAACTCCCTACCAGTTACGCTTATATAATGATCATTGGACTTAGGAACTATGACTCACACAATTATGGGATAAGCAGGAAATATCAAAGAAGGGGGAATCCCTTCACTATGAAATGACCTGATTCTCAGAAGTTTGGAAGGGGGTTCCCTAACTGTAAAATGATTTGAAAATGTTTGAAGAAAAATTGAATTAAATTAAACAAATATTAAATTGAAATTGAACTAAAATTTAATTTTTTTAAAATTAAGAAAATAAATTAAAGTATTTGCAAATCACAAAATAAAGGGAATGTATTTTTTCTATGTTATAGTTGAAGGCCCACAGAGGGTGATGCTCATGGAACAATTAGTAAGTAGATGATATTTAAGTATGGTTGGTTTTAATATTGCTGTTGTGAAAAACCATCATTTAACTTTTATTGTACTTTTATCATAAATCTCAGGCTATAAAAATCTTGACTAAGCTGTAGCCTGGCTTGAAAATATCAGAGGTATTAACACTTAAATGTATTTCTCCTCATAGATGTGAATGTCCTCTTCATTAATGTTGATTGTAAACTCTTTATTCCCATCCATTCTGGGTGGCTTTTGTTCCAGATCTCTCCTTCATTTACCACTCAATGTGCTGGGGACCTTCCTCAGTTTCTCCTGAAGTCACAAGGACACCACCAGGACATTGGAGTTGTCCTCTTGTTTTTCACTTTTGCCATATGATTTACTTATCTTTTTCACCCATACCTATCCTTTTGTTTATTTCTTCTCCAAAGGTTTTTATTTGTTACATGGAGATAAAAAATTGCAAAATCCAAATGTACCTGTGCAATTCTAAAGCAATTTCAGGTAGTCATGGACACTTTTAAGTTTATTACTGAAAGTACAGCACCCCACTGATAATTTATTAAAAATATAGATGTATAAAGAAGGTCTTACTATTTTCCAGAATTCTAAATTGCAGAGATCAATAGTCAATTTTTGTTAGCTAGGACATACAACTCCAAGGGGAGAGAGAAGGAAATAAACATTTATATAGTGCTCACTCTTCACTAGGCAATCTGCTAAGCACTTTAAATCTCTTATCTATTTGATCTTCACAGCAATCTTATAAGGTTAGTGTTACTATTATCCCTACTCTACATTTAAGGAAACTGATGTAGACAAGAATTAAGGGACTTGTCCAAGGTCACACAGTTATTACTGTGACTGTATTGGAACTCTGGACTTGACTCTAGAATCAGTGCTTTATCCACTGTGCTATCTAGCTTCCTCAATAAACTGGCAACTTTAGCACAAATCTAATAAGTTGGCAATTAATAGATGTTATTACATACAATGCAAATGATTCCAATTTCCCTTTAATTGGCAAACTCAAAAATTACAGCCACATTGCCTGAAATAGGTAATTGAAGGCATTTCTTCTTTTCCATATTCATTTTTAGAGTGATTCCTACTGCTATCATTTTTTCTTGGCCTTACTTTCTTTTCCCACCTTCACAGTTTTCTTGCTGATTCCACAATTTTATTCTCCTATAGGTTTTACATGGCTTCATGGTCCCAGGAAGTGAATATTAAAACTGGTGGTTCTGTTCTATGCTCTACCCTTTTAAAATGAAATGTGAAACTTTATGAAGTCTTGTTTAAAATATAAATTGCATTTATGAGCCAGGACTACCTTCACTGTGAACATTTTAAAACACATTCCGGGATCACTTTCTTTTTTTTTTTTTCCTTCATGATGACGTTTTTATTCCATGCTGTAACTTTTCTTTATTACGGTCTAGGATTGATGACAGTGCTAAAACAACAACAATAATAATAATAGCAGAAGCTCCAACAGTTGAATGTAGTGAGACTTACCCACCATTCCTTAGGAAGGTGCAATGAAGAGCAATGTTCTAAGCAAATTTTATAGTCTTTGGAAACCAAGGCAGAAATTCTAGCCAATGCCAAGATACGTTTTTAATGAATCGGTAAACTATGCCCTAAAAGAGGTAAGGAATCTATATATCAAATATTGTATTTCTTGAGAGGCACAATGTTATAGCAGATGGATGACTAGTTTTTGGAGTCTGGAAAAACCTAGTCAAATACTGTCTCAGATACTTTAAATCTGTATCGCCCTGAGTGGGTCATGTATACTTTTCTAAGTCTCAACTTTCTGTAAAATGGTGACCATAACTGCAAAGAACTTGTAGTGTGGATCACAGGTGACAATGTAGGTTAAGTAGTTTGCAAACCTTAAAAAACTTCCAAAATATATGAGAAACTCCTCCCTCCATTTTAATAAAAACACCTTTTAAGGCTATATTTTGTGTGTGCGTGTATGTATATATACATACACACACACACACATATATGCAATCATTTTTCACTTTTGCCTGATCCCTTGTGACCCCATTTTTTCCAAGGATACTGGGGTGGTTTGCCATTCATTCTCCAATTCATCTGACAGGTAAGGAAACTGAGGGAAACAGGGCTAAGTAACTTGCCCAGGTCACATAGCTAGTAAATGTCCGAGGTTGGATTTGAACTCAAATTTGTACTGAAACATGCTATAATCTGGGAAAAGTAATAGATTTTAGCTAAAAGATCAATGGGCATTAAATTATTTAATTGAAATCTCTTTGCCCATTGTCATCTTGAAGAGAGTATAACCCTTAGGGAATGAAAGAAAGAAAGGAAAAGTTTTGATGATGATGATAATGATAAAAGGAAAAAAATGTCTTGAGGAAGACTTGGTAGCTATCCAGTCTTGGGTGAGTGACAACGTAAAAGTCTTGAGGTTCCAGTCCAAGCACTCTATTCACGGTGCCACTTTGTGGCTACATTCCCACATATTTGTGCATATGTGAATATAAACACACATGTATCTACATATATCTATAAAGATATATAGGGGCGGCTAGGTGCATAGTGGATAGAGCACTGGCCTTGGAGTCAGGAGTACCTTGGTTCAAATCCGACCTCAGACACTTAATAATTACCTAGCTGTGTGGCCTTGGGCAAGCCACTTAACCCTATTGCCTTGAAAAATCTAAAAAAAAAGATATATATATGCAAAAGGACATACATATTTGAAACTAACAAACTATAGAAACAATGGGTATCTATATCATTCAAAGCAGGTGAAGGTGTTTATTACTAAGGAAACGAAAGTCATTGACAAAAAGCCTACCCCTTTCTTTCTCATATTTCCATCAAGTATACCTTCACTGCATGTATAAGTGTATAGAAATTACAGAGATAAAAAGTGATCATCATATCACTCAATAGTTATCGATATAATCTTGATTGCTCAAAAATTGAAAACGCCATAATTTTTTCATTCTTAGGTATCTCCCCCCCCCACCTTTTAACATATTATTTTTTCCAATTATACACAGAGATAGTTTCCAATATTCATCCTTTTGCAAACTTCTGAGTTCCACATTTTTCTACCACCCTTCCTTTCCCTCCCTATGGCAATGAGCAATCTGATGTAGGTTGTGCAGGTGCAATCTTGTTTAACATATTTCCATATTAGTCATTTTGTGAAAGAAGAATTAGAATTAAGGATCTTTCCCTTTTTGTGATTCTGATTACTTTAAATAAATTTTTAAAAGTAAAGCTCATAGAATTTACCTAAAGATAGAAGACAATGGGTTTCTGCATTTATAGACTTGTAGAATTCATAGAGGCCTTGGGACTCTCTTGTGGCCAACCTCCATTGTTTGGCAAAAGGGACAAATTCAGATCTAGAATGGTGATGTTACTGATCTAAATTACCATCACTAGTTAGAAACAGAGATCAGAAAGAAGGTAAAAATTGTTTGAGAAAGCTATTCTGCATTGTAATCAAGGGATGAGATGCTGGTAAATATCTAACATCTGAAGGACAAATATCTAGCATCTGGAAAGGCTTTTCTGTTTGCCTTCCATTATTAATGCATAAACAATAAGCAAACCAACAGATCCAGTTCTGATTGTAGCATTTGCCCATTTCTGAGGGGTAAATGCTCATACTAAAAAGTTGAACCTTGGGTTCTTGAAAGCCTGTTTAAACTGACTCCAATATAGCCCTGACGGTATTTTAGTTATTTATGTGCATGTCTAATACACTCTGCTCTATTAGGATGTCCATGAGGACAAGGAGGGTGGACTATTCACCTTTTTAATTCTGTCACATACATGCTTAACATGATTCTTTGAACAGAGTGTTTAATATAGGGAGGTTAGAGGTTCATATAAGTAATATCATCTAAAAAATATATTAAACTTAAATATGGCCTAGAAGTGTGATGATTATGTCCTGACCTACCTTTGTGCTTGTATGGGTTATTACTAATCTCTATAGAAAAAAATTCAAATTCAGAGAGGGAAAGAAAATGTAAATTGGCTTAATGTCAGATTGTGATATGAAGCAAAAAAAAGCTATTTTCCCCCTAAATGTTTTTTCATTACTTTTTTTAACCATGTGATTTGCCCTTCCTTGCCCCTTTTCTAAGTTTTATTTTGTCACAACCAAATCTAGATTGTTATTTATGTTCAAGATTCTTTTTCCTTTTTTCTTTCCTTCATAAAAACTTATCCTTCCTCTGTTTCATTCCCTAAGGGCTCTTCTTCAAGATGACAATGGGCAGGAATAGAATAATTTAGTCTGTATTGACCTATTAGCTATCTAAGCCTGTTACTCTTCCCAGATTGCAATGTTTTCATTCATTTCTATTCAACAGTCCTTTAATTCAGTCTTTATTGTGTATAAGGTTCTGGGGATATAAAGGTAGATATGACATGGACATTCATTCAAGTAGTTAATAATTTAATGGAGGTAAGGGAGGGGAGATATATAAATGAAGAGCTTGAACACCGGGGAGAATCGGAGAAGCACAAAGAAAAAGGTCCAAACAAAATGCTATGGAGAATTTGGTTAGAGAGAGATCTCTTTTATATGATCAAGTCTAGGACAGTTTAATAAAGTTTAATAATAGATCTTTAAGGGATATATAGATCAATAGGGGGAGGCATTGAATCGTTGGGGAAGGGAAGGAAGACTAAGTAACGAAAATGGATATGGAGGAGGGAATAATGAAAATGAAGGAAGGAAAGTAGTTCTAGAATGTTTTTTGAAGGACATTGCTAAGTTGAATTAATACTAAAAAAAGCTGTGTTAATGGTTGAATTTTTTCAAGTTTCTTGGTAGTCTAATATGAAAGATATTTTTGTTTAGGGAAGCTTTTTGTTTGTCTTTTGTACTCAAAAAGGATCATGACATCAAAGATGTGATGCCATGACTAGCATGTGAATTGGATTTAAGTGAGACAAGGTTTTGCAATGTTACCAATGTCACTTTCTCCACTGGAGCATCTCGTTCCAAAGACGGCTTTGGATGCAATGGGCAATCTTGGTCTTTTTAATTTTGGCCTTTTAAATTTAATTTTAATCTTGACCTCAATTTGACCAAAGCATCATCCATTTAGTGGTTAGTACAGGTAAGATAGATAGATAAAGAGAATGGTGAGATGCGGCTTGAGAGAATAGTAGGACTGAGGGAAGGACTTTTTCACCAATCAATCAATAAACATTTATTATGTACCTAGTTTGTATCACATATTAAGGTACAGAAAGAGACAAAAATAATTAATTCTTGCGCTTAAGGAGCTTACAATCATGAACCTGTTGGAAGGTGAACATGCTATTTAATCATTTTTTGAGCATTGGTCCCTTATCTATAAAAGGAGACTAATAATAATAATAATAAAATAATAATGATAATGATAATAATCTACCTCAAAAAGTGTTCTGAAGGCCCAAAGAAAAATGGCATTTTAAATAAAACAATAATAATATTCCCCCAAGACAGAGATAAAATGAGAGAAGTTCTTGGAAGGTAATATTTTAACCTAAAAAGGAAAGAAGTTGAGGGAATTCAGGCTAGATATTCTTAGCCTTAAATATCTCATTTTGGCATGGTGCTTCTAGGTTTGTTTTTTGAAGTTCTTGTTTCACAATAGGCCCTTGAAGCAGGTTGTATGGCTAATATACCCATTTTAAAGATGTGTTAAATGGGGTTTAGTAAACTGTAGTGCCTTCCCTGTAGTCATACCACTAACTAGTAAATATCAAAGCTGGGAGATGATCAAAGACCTTCCAGGGTTTTATTTATTACATCAAATCTTCTTTGTATTATGTGAAGTAAGTATAGAGGAAAAGGTCCAGATAAAGTGCTATGGGGGATTAGATAGTCTATCCAATTCCAGTGGTATGGGGCGGGGTGCTGGAGGGAGTTATATGAATGGAGCAGAAGAACCTTGAAGTAGCTGAGAAGAAATTAGGTAAAAATCCCTCCCTCCTAAACCTTCAAGTGTTGTCTTTATAAAGGGTTCTCACTCCCACTTGGAGGTTAAATGGAAATGTCAGCTCTGTTTTTGTTGTCACTGCTAATGCTGCTTTGAGGAATTTGATGGTGATACCTTAAAAGATCATTTCTTTTTAAGTATGGTCCTGGAGCAGTGAGGGCTCAGTTGGAATCAAATAGGATGAATTTGTAGCATAGCCAGACACCATGGGTTTTGTGATTCAGTCCAGTATGGAAATGGGAGCAGAGATAGCCTGGTTGCTGGGGGCGGGGGAGGGGGACTGGTAAGGCAACAACAGCTGAAATTCAAAGGGGCTGGTGATCTGTGGCTATAGTGAGTAGGCTGACATGACTGACCATGGGGTTCTAGCCCGATGGAAAGGGAAGCAAGCAAAATCAGAAAAATTTATGATGCTCATGCTGATTGAGCCATAGTCCAAAAGAAATTTGACAGCAGTATTTTTTTTTAAAGGAAAATGACTCATTTTTAAGATATCCTCGGTGAACACAGAGATGTTTCATTTTGGGCCAAAATTTGATGTTTCCAGAAAAAGGAAAGCAAGACTAAAAGACTTTAATAGCTTTGTAAATATCTAAATTTAGTTGGCCCATCAGGCATCAATCCAGATTCCTAATTGTTTCTGGTGATTCAAATGGAGTAAATTCCAGTGTTATATCTGGAATAAGGAAGGAATTAACATCTGGCTTCAGATACTTGCTGGCTGTGTGACCCTACGCATGTTATTTGTCCCCTGTCTGCCTCAGTTTCCTCTTTTGTGAAGGAGGCATAATAATGATGATGATGATTGATGATGATGATAAACAAAATTTCAAAACTGTTGAAAATATAAAATGAGATAATATTTGTAAAGTGTTTTCCAAACCTTAAAGAGCTAGATAACTGTCAATTACTTGCAAAGGATTTTTTGCATGTGTTTTCAAAAAAAATCTCTGCCATGTGTTTTTCAATACACAAAAGATTTTCCCTTTTCTTCTAAACTTCCCCCTCTCCACCCCTACAACACACACATACTCTCCCCTCCTATTTCCTGGTGCTTTCTTGACTTTGAAGTGGAAATCACTAGCATTTTCAGCTCAGAATATGTAATGGCTTTTTAATGAGTTTCTTTGATATTTTCTTTTGACAAGTTGCAAGTCAGACCAAGCTTTCAATTTCAATTATGCACATATCTAAAGCATGAGGGGGAACTCCAGTTCTTGATAGAACTCCTTCCCCTAACAAGGATTGCAATTTTCATTGACTTTCGGCCAGTCAAACTTAATTAGCTATTTACCAACAGGGTTTAGTAAGAACCCTAGTAACAAAAATATTCCCCCCAAATGTGGGCACACTCTTTGATTATCCACAAAGTTGCTTGAGGATGGAACAGAAGTTGAGGATTCCTTTGCTCATTAAGATTTCAATGAGTGATCTTAACTCAACCATTTCTAATTATAACGTAAGGAACACTAGGTTGCATCATTAATATAGTGTCTTTCGAACTACATACCTACTGGGGCTCAACAATTGCTTCCCTTGGCATGGGGCCTACCTTAGTCCAGGCTGCCTGGGCACCCCCCAGTGATGAGGGCAGCTTCTGGCAGGTATGGAAGTGGGAATTCAGACATATAACTAAATTGTTATATGTCTAAATAGGAAGAAAATATATGGCCACCTCCAGAATTTTTACTAAGGCTCTGAGCATGAGAAGAAAGAATCAGAGACATACTGAGAATAGAAGAAAGGGGAAAAGATAATCTTTCCCAAATAGGAAAATGTCTTCAAGCACTAAAGATCAAAATCAATGAAGTGATTTCTTGTAAAGCTTTATTTTCATACATCAGCAAAGGATACAGATAATTCTGGTGCAGAGCCTAATGCAGCCAAGCAAACTCTGATTACTTGGTTGTTCATTCTTTATTTTGAAGAGGACCAGTGACATCACTGGGTGATGGTTTGCACATGAATTGGGTCTAAGTGAGGCAGAACTGCACAAAGTCATTAGTCTCATTCTTTCTTCTAGAGTCATCAATGTCCACTAGCAAGATAAAAGTCAAGATGACTGGTGAGACAGTGGATGATGTTGGCATCTTTGATATTTTTCCAATTTCTAAGTACTCAACAGCTTTCATGACTGTTGGAACAAATTGTTCTCATTTGCCTGTTATATAGGGGAAAAAACCTCATATTCTTAGGGTAGACATCCCCCTAATTCACTGATGAATTTGAGGTCTGTCATTTAAGTCAAATCTGGTTTAGTCCATTACTTGAGATGGTTTTACCAGGGCATGGATATTGTGCATACCACAGCTTCTTGGAGTTATGGGTGAGAGACATGTGGACACCAAAAGATGAATGAGCAGCCTTGGGCAAGCCCTCATACCAGAGGTGCTAAACCCCCCTGAATTCCTTATATAATCTGGATTATGTAGAATACATAGGAATGAATTGTAGTCTGTCTCATTACTTTTTATTCCTTCTTTGACTTGGAGAATCAATATATTGGTTGTTATTTCTATTGCAGAGATATACAAATACTTGAAGGATGTGGGATTTAGTTAGACTCTGGAAGAAACTCCCTTCTTAGGAACTATCTTCACTAACAGAGATTGAAGTTCTTTGGAATTTTCCATGGTACAAAGAGATTAAATGACTTATCTAGGGTCACATAGCAAGTTATCTGTCTTAGGCAGGATTTGAACTGAGATTTTCTGATTCCCTAAGTGCATCACTTTATTTACTAAGCCATCCATGCTGCCTTTATATTTCAGTACATTTCAGTTTATAGTGAGCATGGTATTTTGCTTTAAAAATATTAATTTGAATGTGATTCAAGTTATATTATCCATTAAAATGCACATTGTACATGTTCAGGAATAAAAACCAGGGATTTTGCTCATAACTATAACATTTATAGCTCTTTATTTATATTTTGTTAGATATGGCCTTGAATTCCAAAAGGCTGGTTTAGAGCATAGTTAGAACATAAGGAACTATATGAGCACTCTATTACTTGGCCTTGATCTTAGGAACATTAAAGTGGGGATTTAGAGCAAATAAAAAGGATGAATAAAATTATCTTAACTACCTACTAGAAAATGTCTTCAGTTACTTTAGGACTCCCAATTTACTTCCATATGCTACCATCTAAACTTTTGACCTAGGATCCATTAAGTTCACTTGTAACTTGTGCTATTGCAGGTTAGAGAGCAAATCATATCCCAGAAATATTAGCTAGGCTTGTATTTAGGTTATTTTTGCTTTTAAAAGTCCCATTATTTGCACCATATGCTATATGCTGGCAATCTATGTATATATGTTAGAGTAGGGGTTCTTTAACCTTCCCTGGGGCATGAATCCTTCTGATAAACTACTGAAGTCTAGGAATCTCAGAATATTAGAATAATAATTAGAATAATAATAGAATTGTGATTCTCCCCCCCCCCCCAGTCTTCACTGTGACCCATTCTTGGAATGATCAGGATATCAAGTTATGAACCACTATTCAGAAGAATGTTCCCTGAATATTTTGAATGATAACCATAAAGATTGTGAGAAAGGTTTGATGATGCTTTTGATGTTTCCTCCATTAATGCTAAATATGGTAGAATTTCTTTAAAAGAATCACAGGATGAAGTCATCAGAAAGTGACTATTCCTCTTAAAATTTTAAGGAAACCCTACAATTGTTGACTTCAAGTACAAAACTCAAAAATCCCCACTGGTGTTCTTTTCATTGACAGTTAGATTTTAGGAAAAATATTTGCTAACATGGTATATATAGCAACAACAGTGGTTATAAAAACATTCCTTCAATTAGGGGCATACTCTCTCCTTATACACATAAGGTTCCTGGCAATATTTGGTTTAACATAAAAAAGTGAATATGTAGAGAACACATATGACTAAGGAATACTTCTTTCTGGGAGTCTTCCTGGAGTTCCTCTTAGGTATAGGGGATTTTTTTCCTTATTGGATGATTAGCTGCTTTTTCTATTGGATGCTACTATTGATCCATAACACTCCTTCTCTGAATTGGGTCACTCGGCTGCTCATGCTTTCCCCCAACTTCTATTCCAATGCTGAAGAAGAAGAAAATGGCAGCTGTTACCCAACCACTACATTAGCAGTAGTTCACCTGCATATGATAAAAACTTCCATATGTTCCTCTATAGCCTCTGGTTGTTGATGGGATCTGGGACAGGACCTTTGTATCTCCTGCACTCACAAGTTCAGGGCATGGAGATGTTCTCCTCAGGCTAAATATCTGAAAAGAATAGATCAGATTTTACCCCTTAAAAGTCAATTAGAAAGCTTTTCACCATAGCACATCACCAACTCCTTAATCATTCAGGTCCAGAAACTGACTCCCCAAAGTTTCCATATGGATGGTTTAGTAACATGAAGAAAATATTTGTGCGTGCTTCAAGGACTGGTCTCCAGCACTATTATACTGTTCTCTTTGTTAACCATTTATAGTTCTTATCAAATCTATCAGGGTGAGTTTTAAGCTTATAGTTCTTATTGCCAATCCACAATTTGACTCTGAGGTCCCAGAGAGACATAATTTTCTTCCTGTCATTAGCCTTTCCCAGTCCTGTAGTCTCTGAAAATCCATGGTGCAGAAGTCTTATATAGGCAAAAATCACAATTGTGTCCAAATACAGAGTTATTCAGATTTAGCAAACAAAGGGCATTTTATAAAGTATATTTGTCCAGTGTTTATAAATTTTCTTTCCTGGAACTTGCAAGGGCCTTCTGCAAACCAAAGGCTATAAAGAAAAGGAAAGAGGGAAAGAAAATCAAATTTCCTATGACAGAAGAAATGTCTGATCCCCACAAAGGCTAATTGGATTTTCTGATGGGGATTAGTGATCAGAAATTGACTCAGACTCAGGTAAAAAAGCCAAAGCAATATGGTTTGTACTCGAGCAACAAAACTTTTGCATTAGCACCAGGGGACCCAGGGGTACCACTCTTTTCTTTCTTCTTTTAAAGGATACCTCTGCTCTATATTAAGTACCAATCACAACCTAGCTCTGGTTCTGGGGGGACTAGAGATTTAACCTTCTTCTTTTTTCCCCCTTAGTCCTCTACTCTCTCTCTCTGTTCTGGATCTATACTCACAGTTTGAGCTTAATTTTGGAAAATTTCTCTAGATCCCTGAAACAGCATTGTTGTTGCTTGCCACTTTTTCTTAGGATTCCTCAATCATATAGCGAATTCAAATGGAAATTTGGACAAAATCTCTCCAGATGTCCCAGTCACACTTAGGGCACATCAAAGTTCTCTGTCACCATTAACAGTCTTAGGTCACTCAAATCCCCTGTAATATCAAGAGGATTCCAACTAGAGTGGAAAGATGGAGTTTACTGCAATTATTCAATCAACAGACAAGTCCCAAATCAGTTTTAAAAAATAATAGAACTGTTGCCCATTGGATGAAAGACAAATGTTGGCACACAGGGAAAATCTCATGATTGTTTGAGAAGATCAAGTCATACCTTTTGAGCCACATGTAAAATAAATAGTTCAATAGTGAATGGAGGCTAACAAGAAAGTAGTATTATTATGAGATAAGATTCAGGAGAATTCAGGGATTCCAGTTCCCAATTGGACCTGAGGAGGAAGCACTCTTGGATGGAAGTGAGAGTCTCTATTTGTCTTGTCTATATTTCTGTCTCTTTCTTCCCCTTCCTTTGTCATTTGGCAAACTTCTCAGCATGGAAAAAAAATTAATTTCCTCCTTTTTTATTTGCTTAAAATTTGTACTGATCCCTCCATATGTAAAGAAAATAAAACATTCATATACTACATCCCTTACCATAATCCTGTGAGGTGGTTAGAACAAGTATCATTATTCTAAGTTAATAGAGAGGAAGTGAATTCTGAGAATTCAAATAATTTGCCCATGATAACACATAGTGACACCTCAGAGTTATCATTTGTCAGAGTTGAGCTATGAATTCAGATTTTGCAGTCTCTGAATCAATCCTACCAGCCAAACTCACATAGTAGGTGCTAAAGAAATGCTGATTGCCATGCCACTGAATCAGATTATCTGAGCTCAGAGTCTATTTAATACTTTATGGATCTTGGGCAATTGAGCTAAGAGGACTCCTCAGTTTTAAACTTTTATAAAATGAGAGTTTGGGACTAGAAGATTATAGATTAGATGACTTCTCTGGTCCCTTTCGAATCTAAATCCTATGAAATTGCTTTCTATCCCTAGTCTTTGCCTCCCAGGGAATTCCTTAAGATGGATTTTCTGTTGACCTGCAACTTTCTTATTGTTGGTTCAGAGGACAATTTCAGGTTCACTTCTGGTGAGGAAGGACCAGTGTTTTTAACCTTTCTTTGTATTCCTAGCACTTATCACAGTACCTGATACATAATAGATTTCTGGATATAGACTCATATAAATGACTAGACCTGAGGGAACATATATTTAGCTGCCTGTCCCTCCCTCCCTCCCTCCCTCCCTTCCTCCATCCACCCATCCATCCAATCATCTGTCTTAGATATGTCTAGACCTTATCTTAAGTTTAAACACACACACACACACACACACACACACACACACACACAGACGTACCCCTATATAGGTGTATATGTTTTGCTTCCCTCAGGTCTATGACATTATATGCACACATACACATAATACATACATGGATAATATATATATTAAGATTTATAGATGTAGCATTTACTCATTTGCAAATATAACAATCTAAGGTTATTAAAAAGGTTTTAGAACCATCAGATACAAAATGTTAAGAAGAGTAAATGAACAAAGGTCAAAGGAGATACCTTGCTATATACTAATATATGTATACATAAATGTCTCTGTAAACTTGTAAAGAACCAAAGCTATATATATATATGTTTGTGTGTGTGTGTGTCTGTGATATGTGTATGTGTATTGGGGAATATGTAATATATATTTGTATGTATATATATATATATACACACATATATATATATGTATGAATCATTCCATTAAAATTGTTAATACCCTCAAAATTTTTTGATTTATATTTATTGATATTTGCTACATTAAGATTAAAATATATTTTATTATGAAAATCATTTTGACCTTGTGAACTCCCTAAAAAGGGTTCCAGGGACTCCCCAAGACCCCAGATCTCACCTTGAGTGCCCTCTGCATTATTGTATCTCCAGTAGTTAGTACGTCCCAGGGACTTAATAAATCCTTGAGAACTGATGGCTACATATGGAGGTAAGGAGCTTCCTTGTCAATGCAGATTTGAGATACTCTTTGTAAGTAGTAGAACCTAGGAGAAACCTCAGGAGCCAAGGGATTGTGACTTTTTCTAGTATCACACAGGCAAGATATGTTTGAGAAAGGGCTTAAAACCAAATCTTGCTGATTCACTTTTTCCATTCCACCACAGTGCTGTATATTACATTATAATTTTGTATGCTAATGGAGTATGACAATGTCATTATATATTATGTTAGCTTATGTTCCATATTATTTAATATATAATTATAAACATTTTTATAAATGGGAAGGTTTCCACATGTAGATTATAATCAATCTATTTATAAAATATTGTTTTGATATTGATTATTTTAATTATTTATAATACATTAAAACTATTACAATTTTATAATATAATCTAAAAATTTATAAACAGTTTCTATATAGATCTATTTTTAATGAATTGCCTATGTGTGTTCAATGAAAATGTCTAATCCTATGATGGACTTGTCAAAGTAATATTCCATTTTTATTCCTTTAGAACTGTTCTTTTGTGGGGAGTTGAGGTGTTGAAAGTGGTTGGGGGTGGGGAAGAGAGGAGGAACTCTTGTGTAGTCGGATCCAGAGGAAACACTCTGGGGAAGCTCTGAATGAAGGAGCCCTTGCATGCTGGGCTTAACGACTCCTCTACTACTCTTTTAGCTAGAAGTGCAGGAAACCATGGGAGGTAAACTCTCTGATCTCTTGAACAGTTCTGTCTTCCAAGCAAAAGTTATCTTGTAATTAGATCTAGCATCTGTGATTAATATCTTACTTATGGGGAAAAAAATTTAAAGTGGGAAGGGTGACTTAGGAAATGGTTTGTTCATTCATTAATTTATTCATTATTTCACTTAATCCAAAATGTATCATGGACTATTTGCTTATTTAGGCTTTTTTTTCCTCAAACTTTTTTTTTTTACAAGGCAGTCACACAGCTAGTTTGTATCAAGTGTCTTAGGCTGGATTAGAACTTGGGTCCTCTTGACTCCACAGCAGGTTCTTCATTCTTTGAAACAGCTAGTTGTATGCTTAAATTTCTTTCTTTGAATTTCAAATTCTTCCTTCATCCCAACAAACTTCATACTTATGGTCACCAGGTTGACCCCTGTGCCTGTAAAAAGCCTTTCTGACAGTCATACTGAAGAGAGAAGATATTTGATTTACAATATTTGTTTTGGCCCATCCCCCCTCACCCCCCATATTTATTAGTGTAAGTTGCCAGCACTACAGAATAAAAATTGGGCATAGAAATGAATCTTTCCTTGAATCTATGAACTCAAGCAAATGCAGAGTTGACCCAGAAAGAGGATCCAGAATCCGTTCCTATGTCACTTGTCCACTGTCCCATCAATTGCTACCCAGGTGTTGGATGCCAGTCCTTATTCACCACTTCTCCTATCTCTAAGGTGCTTTCTCATGCCTTTAAGACATAGTTTGAAGTTTATCACACTGGAATCTTTATTCTCAATTTTACATAGTTTGGGGAGTGATCTCAAGTTTAATTTTTGGAAAGGCTACCTTTATAACTTTCTTTTTACTTGGGAAGGAGTAGTTGATTCCAAATTTTAGTAATTTATCCTCAGATGTCCATGCCTATATTTTATCTTAATCATAATTTTTAGGGAATAAAGGGAGTAAAAAGGAGGAAAAAGTAAAATTTTGAAATGACTTAAGGAATTTTGCCTTTTTGGGATAAGATTCTTTCACAGTCTATATTTTTTTTGGATGGGAAAATAATTTGATTCTTTTAAAATCTATAAATTGAAAATAATTTTGTCATCCAAAAGTGAGAGGCAGCATAGTTTGGATTGAAGATTGGCCTTGTAGTAAAGGAGATATGAGTTCAAGTTTTGCCTTTGCTACCACTTACTAGCTGTGACCCTAGGAAAATCACTTTGTCTCACATCCAGGGCCATCTCCACTAGTCCTCATTCATATCTGGTCACTGGACCTAGATGACTCTGGAGGAGAAAGTGAGACTGATGACTGAGCACAGCTTTCCCTACTCAAATTCAGTTCATATGCTTGTCATGGCATTATCTCGCCGACATCATGATCTTCTTTGAGAATGAAGCACAGGGCAACTAAGTGGCACAGTGGAAAAGAACATGGGCCCTGAAGTCAGGAGTACCTGAGTTCAAATCCTGGCTCAGACACTTAATAGGTCCCTAGCTGTGTGACCTTGGGCATGTCACTTAACCCCATTGCCTTAAAATAATTAAAAAGTTTTCATTTGATCCTTCTATGGAAGCAGTGCCCCACCTATTATTAACTTCATTTTTTTTGTATCTTTTTAAAAAATTTTATTTATTTAAAGAAATGTGGTTAAGTGACTTGCTGAAAGTCACAGAGATAGGTGTGCCTGAAGGCAGATTTGAACTCAGGGTCCTTCTTACTCCAGGGCCAGTACTCTATCCACTACGCCACCTAGCTACCCTTTAGCTTTACTTTTCAAATAGTGCATTTTTAATAGTTTTATTTTTCTCATCATCCATTTGCTTCTTAACACCTTGTAGTTTGTTCTCCTTTCTCTTCATCCACTTAACTATTTCTTTCAAACATCAAGAGTGATGGCCTTATAGAAATACAGTGGTCTTTTTATCTTCATTTTCCTTTTCTGTTCTTACATTATTTGAACCTGTTAAATAGATCTTTCTGAATTTCTTCTCCTTTCTTAGACTCTTCTCAAACTGTTCTTTTTTAATAGTTGACTCTTTTGGTGGATTCTCTTTATTTTCTCATCCTCTTCATGATGATATTTCTCAATATTATACCTCACATCATTTCTCTTTTTATCTGTTCTTTCTTAACAACAGATTTCATTCCTGTGGTATGAACTACCTCTTCCTGAATGATGTTTTCCAAATCTGAACTTCTTATTTTAATCTCTAGACTAGCATGTCCAAATGCCTATAGGGCATTTCCATAGAATCTTAAACTTCAAATTTAAGTGACTTTGTCCCCAAATTTTCCCTTTCTTCTGGCTTCCCTACTTTTTTCCCCATGATATTAGAATTAACTCGACCTCATGTTTCCATAATTTTAATTATATTTAGTTTTTCCTTTTTTTTAGTTGTGTCTTCTAGTCCGGTCAAATCCATCTTCAAATGTCTTTCATATCCATTCTTTCCACTCTATTTTCCTCTACCATAAAGACCAGGCTTCAAGGTCTGTTTTCTCTTCTCTTTGGATCTATTATTCATACTTTTGCTAGCTTTACTTCTTTTAATATGACCTGAGCAAGCAACAAATAATAATGTATCAGTATACAAAAATGATCAGAAAGAGAATTATATATGAAATTGTAGAGTGCTATTGTTACTGTTCAGTTGGTTCAGCCTTTTCCAGGTCTTCGTGACCCCTTAGGGATTTTCTCGGCAAACATATTGAAGTGGTTTGCCATTTCATTCTCTGTTTCATTTTACAGATGAGGAAATTGAGGTAGACAGGGTTAAGTGACTTGCTCACACACAACTAATAAATGTCTGAGGCTAGATTTGAACTCAGGAGGTTGAGTCTTCCTTACTTCAGGCTGTCACCTAGCTGCAATAGTAGCAGTAGCAGCAACAACAAAGAAAACCACACTATCATTATCGACAACAATAATTTGGTCAAATTTAATTTAAGGTAAAGGCAACAAAATTGCCCACTAGTCTGTGTCACATTCTGAACTTCCTTCTGTCCTCTTTAAAGTAGCGATAGATTCAATGATAGCATCTGTATCTGTAACTTCATTAGTATTTATGCCACAGTTCTCATATGTTTTGGTTTCATGTTCACTCTTACAAATTAAGGACCCCAAAAGAACTGTTGTCTATGAGAATTGCATCTATTGATATTTGCCAAATTAGACATTAAAATGACAGAGTTGCTATGACAATTGTTTTGACTCATAAATACTATGGGTTCCCAAACCTTAAGAACCACAAGCTACAGTGAACTTTCCTGGTGAATAAACCCCTCTAACAATGTATATATCTTTCTTGGTAACATGTTCTTTAAGAATTTCCAAAGGGAACTGAGAAGTGAAATGATGTGTTCTGAGTATTACAGCCTGTGTTCCCTTCAGAAGTGGCACTTGAACCCACAGCTTCCTGACTTTGAGATCAACTCTCTATCTACTGTATCATACTGCCACTCTTGTCTTTTAAAAATGTTTTATTTCATATTTTAAAATGTTTTCAATATTCATATCTAATATTCATATTTAAGATGCTTTATTTCATATTTTCTTTCTTTTATTCTACCATTAATCGTCTATGCTCCTACTGCAAAAGAAAGCAAAATAAATTTTCACATTGACTGTGCTTGATTCTGTACCTTTAGTCCATCTCCTTTCTGCCGAGAGATGAGGAGCACATCTTCATCAGAATTGTTCTAAATTCATGAGTTTTCATTGTATTGATCAGAGTTTGAAAAGTTATTTTTTGATTTTACTTTTGTACAGATCATGTCATGCCACTCTCTACACTGACAAATTCAGTGATTCCCTATAGTGTCCTATTGTACCAAATGAAGATTAAATCCAGTTTGGCATTTCCAACCCTCCACAAGCCAAAGCCCACTTGACTTTTGGGTCTTATTATACACTAATCCCCTTTGAGTGTTCTACATTCTAATCCAGCTGGAATACTAAGTAGTCATATTTATTGCAAACCCTTCAGGTTTTATTCCTTAATTTTCATTATTCCTTTTACCTGTAATTCTCTTCTCTTCTCTTCCCTCCCTTCTTCCCAACTGTGGGAAATTCTAAATAACCTAGAATTTAAGTTCTAATTCAAATACCATCTCCTCCCTGGAAAGCTTCCCTTTACCCCTTAGGGAAGGTCCCTCCCATTTCAGACCTCACATAGCATTGAAAAAATAATTCTTCTTATACACTTAAAGGTTATTTTGCTTCATAGTTACTTGTGTTGGTAGCATATTCCCTAGCAAGGTATAAATTGTAGGGGAACAGGGACTGTATGTCTTCCCATAATGCTTAACACAGAATTCTATTATGGTAGGTTTTTAATAGTTATTTTTTTAATTGAAGAAGTATAAGAATGAAAAATGATAAGATGTGAGCTACAAATACCTTTTGATTTTTTTATAGTTTCAATAAGTTCACAGGAAAATAAGCAAAATCAGTCTTTCAAGGAAAGAGGATAAACATTCTTTATTATTGCAAATTCTATTTTAAAGCTAATTTCATGTCATCTGGCATAAAAGATGGGAGTGATCATTAGTGCTGAGAAGATCTGGGTACAAATTCTACTTTTCTAACATACTCTGGCTGTGTCACCTTGGGCAAGTCTCTAAATTTTGCTCATTACCCCAGGCAACTCTCTTAAATTATAAATTTCTAAATAGATATAGCTCTGCATTTGTAGAGTATATTTTCTCATGGAGTGTTTCTTATACTAATGCAGTTGCAGTTCTAGTATAAAAGAAAAGAAAAGACATCTATACACTAAATCCGTCTTTGCCTTTTGGGTTTTGGTCAAAGTGATAAACTGAAAAATATCAATTCTAGCAGAATTCTTCCCTAGATCATTATTGTTAGCCATTTTAATTGGACTACATTCTTCTGCCCTGGCTGGCTGGGTTTTTTTTTTTTTTTTTTTTATTACAGAGTGCCATTAATTCCAAAGGGAACATTCTGTAGGGGAGAGAAGACAAATGTTGAAAAAAAAGAAATGTTCTCTAAATTCAACATGAACATTTACCCTCAATTCTTCTTGCACTGAAATTTTTATTTTTATATAAAAAAGAGAAAAATCTTTCAAAATTGCTAGAGTTTGCAAAGAAAATCCAAGTAGGGCATCATCCGGGCTTCATTAGACATTGGGAGCTGGGTAGTATATGCAGACAGAAATGATCTGTGAATTGGTGATTATAATTCTTGTAGATTTTTAATGCTGATTTACAACACTGAATAGAAAATACTGACATGGGATCATGTACATAGAGGCAAGTCTGAACACAGCCCACTAAGCTTGACACTCCCTCCCATTTCTTCTATCAAATCCTAATCCCTAGAGCAGCTGGCTAAGGTATCATCATGATCTAGTACATGGCGCTGTCTTCCTTTTCCTCATTCTTAGACTCTCCAGCATGCAGCTAGCTGCAGGCAGGAAATTGTGTCCAAAGCTGTTATGACTTCAATCAACATCCATCCCATACTTTAATAATTAAAATCTAATTAAAGCACTTGCATACTGGTTATTTTTAATTGATGATTGAACTTCAAGAACCTCAACTGCAGAGGTTTGGCTAAATGAGATACTTTGAATTTGCCAAGAGAAGCAAAGATGTTTTTCCACAACCACAAAAATCCTAGGTATAGAAATTATTATCATTATTATCATTTTATCTTATAAATGTTGCAAATGCTTCTTTTTAAACATCTCAGGTGTATTAATAATATCTAAGTTACTTGTGGCAAGGAAATAGAGCAAAACAGAAGCAAATTACTTCTTTGTTTATAAAGAGAGTAGCTTCAGAGTCTTGTTTAGATAAGGACCTATAAGGAAAACTGAGATGGAGTTTTGAACAATGTGTGAAACTAGTCTTTTACAAGTAAAAACTGAGATTCTACATGCACATTCTTGGGACTTTTTGGCTATTTGTCAATCAATCAACAAATATTTATTAAGGACTTAACTACTACCAGGGAATTCAAAGACAAAAGTGAGTCTTTCCCTTCAAGGAGATTGCCTCTCGATGAATGAGATAGCATCAGTCTAGAAGTATATTAATTATAAATATATATTTACTTGTAAATTCATAAGAACATATTACAATATTATAAATATATAACTCTATATAAGTATATATATTGATTTATTAATAACTATCTATAGACATATATAATAAATATAAGGGAATATGAGGAGGTGGGGTGCATAGTATCTGGAGGCAATTCAGAAAAGGTCTCTTGGTGGTTTAATATTATCCTGCCAGGGTGACTAGGTGGCACAGTGGATAGAGAAGCAATCCTGGAGTCAGTATGACCTGAGTTCAAATCTGAGCTCAGACACTTAGTAATAACCTAGCTGTGTGGCCTTGGGCAAGTCACTTAAACCCACTGCCTTGAAAAAACTGAAGAAAATAATATTATCCTGGCAAGTCACTTAATTTCTCACTGCCGAAATTTCTTCTTTTGTAGATGGGAATAAAAAAAACACACCACTTCAAAAGGTTTTGTGAGAAACATGAGGAATCATATGTAAAGTGTTTTATAAAACTTAAGAGTTTATTTGAGTGCCAGCTATTAAGAGTTTGAGGGGCTGTGAGTTTGATAATTCAGTTCCTCTAGCTACTGACATAAGTGCAAACTTTTTTACAATTAAAAATAGCAACTTCAAGAAGTTATGTGAATGAAAACATTTGATCACCTTGTAGCAAACCCTATAATTTATGTCTCTCAACCTAGCTTTGTTGGTTGTGGATGATCAGACATGTCATTCACCACTGGTCCCATACAAGTCTGAATATTTACCTCCTGACATGATGCTTCACTGGTATGACCTTTGTGAGGCCAATGACACTTGCACACTATGGCAAAGTCTTTTAGTACAAGTTTTAATAAACCTATTTAATTTATATATATTTCCCTCAGACCTATGATATCATTAGTGTGGACTAACTTCCAATGAAAGAATTCATTGTCCCAACAAAGTTAACATTAAATTTTATTTATAGCTTCTGGGGCGGGGGAGTGGAGGGAAGAGGATTCAAACCTGTGATTTCATTGAACTCTGTAAGGAAACCCTTTGCAGCGATTGAGGATTCAGAGTGGAATCTATTTTGCAACTTAAAGTCTTTAAGTCTTTCCTGGGGGTGGCTAGATAGCCCAGTGGATAGAGCAGTAGTCCTGGGGTCAGGAAGAACTGAGTTCAAATCTGATCTCAGACACATAATAATTACCTAGGTATGTGACCCTGGGCAAGTCACTTAATCCCACAGCCTTGCAAAAAAAAAAAGAATTTCCTGAAATACTGACCCTTCTTGTCTAAGGTCATATTTCTAATAAGTGTCAGACAGGATTTGAATTTCCTAACTTTGAGGCTAGATCTCTTTCTGTTATATTATGTTGTCTTTTGGCTATCTGGGACAATACATTGAGTGCTGAAGTCAGGAAGTCCCAAGTTCAAATTTGGTTTCAGGTAATATTTGTGTGACCCTGAGCAAGTCATCTGATATCTCTCTATAAAATGGGGATGAGGCATCTGCATCTCAGTTCTTGTGAAGACCAGATGAGATAACATTTATGATGTCTTTTGTAAACCTCAATGTACTATATAATTCTAGCTATTATGATCATTAGTAGACATTATTATTAGTCATAGAGATACCACTACTAGTAATAATAATACTAAATGCTAATACTAATACCAATACCAATACTAATACTACTGCTAGTATCATATAGCAGTAGCCTTAGAGGTTATGTTGTTCTTCTATCACAACAACCCTGTAAAGCAAGGAAACCAATCATTATTCCATTTTAAATATAAAACGCAAATGGTAAATCTCACAGCTGGGAAATGAATCTGTCTTCCAATTTCAAGTCTTGTGCTCTTTCTGCTTCTCTCATGCTTCCATTTTTATTCCCCATTCAAAGTCCAGTTTTCCTTCCAGAAAAAAAAGGAAAATATATTGTCATCCTGCTTGTGACATACCAGAAGTCAGTTAATTACAAGTTAATCCCAAGTGTATGAGTTGGAAAGACCAGCCATGGAGCTGAATTAGTAAGTCTGTCTGCTTTTTTGCCTGTCACCCCAGCTCAGAAAACTCTTAGGTTGATCAATTTATTTTCTGAGACCACTGATGTGTGTGATTTCTGGTCCAGCTGGAAAGAGAGTGGGGAGCCCTGCCCTCTAAATACTGAAATGCTTTTTAGAGACTGGGAAAGCTTTACCACAGCAGAAATGAAGGGGAAAAAACTCAAACAACCCCCTACACACATAAAAAGGATTCATTCAGGACCACTTATCAGGACCTCAAAAGGGTTTGGTGAAATTTTGAGTGAAGACTTTGGGGCCTTGTGTGTAGTACTTTTCTATTTATAGGTTCATGGCCGAGGGGTTTCGATTTTTCTTGATCACTGGAAAAAAATGGAGCCTTGTAATTATGGTAAAACATACATGGCAGAAGGAGGGAAAATATAATTTAAAGGATAATGGTGTGTCCTGGAACACAGATTGGCATGCATATGGGGTTTCTGGCATCTGGACAGGAGCCCTCACAGCCATCTGTTTCTTGGAGGTTATTTCGGCAATTTTCAGCCATTTTAGTGATTCACCCATGTGAGCTGAAGACTTTTAGCAAGCAGCTGAGGAGGCCAGAGGTTGGAGCAGGCAGGTCCTGAGAGACTTCTGGCTTAGCTACTGGGGTCTCCTTGGGCTAGATTTCATCAGCCAAGGCTGGTCCAGGCCACAGAGTTTTCACCAAGGGGTTGGTTGGCAAATGAATTTTTCAGCTTTGTCTTTCTGAAGGTTGCTCATTCCAGAGACATTCATTTTTCACTTTGCTAACTTATTTTTTCCCTCCCTTGTCTCCCCAGGAAAGGCAGCTTCCAAAGTCTTTTTTAAGTCACCTTCTTCTGACATAGAGGGATCTCCTATTTCCGGCTGCCCAGGGTTTTTTCCCCTTCCCCCCCCCCCCCTTCTTTCTCCTAATTTTCTCTTGGCATTTGGAAAGCTTTGATTCTTTGGGGAGTAAAAGAGGTGGTGGCTCATATTAGTCTGACAAGTAAGCACAAGCTTCTGAAGGTAATTAAAACAGCCGTTCAATGGAAACCTTTGCTAAAATATTAAAGAGAGGATTGTCATGGCCTATGACTGTGCACAATGCCCCCTGATAGGTCGAGGCAGGACCCAAAGCTCCAACTAGCATAGTCAATTAGCACATCCTCATACAATCAGTCAAGAAACAGATTCTCTGGAGGTTTAAGGGGCACGTGTGGCTCTCCTCTGCATCCAAGCTTCTGGCCTGGGAAGAGAGTCTTCCTTCTCCATTTCTCCAGGTCCTCCTCTTCCTCCTCCTCCAAGATGGGCTGATGGTAGTGGCCTTCCATAGAAGGGGATGGTGAGAAAGTAAACCAATACTGATTCTAGAGCAACAACCCAGGGTGGAAAGGAGCAATTTCTGTGACTGCAGCCAATGGCAATATTTGGGGTTGTGGTAGGAGCTTTCCTGGAGTGTAAGTGTGGCGAGGTACAACTGGATCTTGGAAATCAGTGTGTGTGTGTGTGTGTGTGTGTGTGTGAGAGACAGAGAGACAGAGAGACAGAGAGACAGAGAGACAGAGACAGAGCAACAGAGAGATAGTCAGAGACAGAGGGAGAGAGAAAAAGACGGACAGCAGTTCCTGTGGAATGAGGACATTCCAGCCTAAGGTCAGGCAAAGGATGCATCATGTATAATGGTTCTCTCTCTAATTTTCCCACCATAGGGGAAAAAACTCAGGGGGCCTTAATCTATTTTAGGCTCTCTAAGCACATTTTAGGAAAGTAATATTTGGAGCAGAATTGATAGACTCCATATATATATATATATATATGTGTGTGTGTGTGTGTGTGTGTGTGTGTGTGTGTGTGTGTGTGTGTGTGTATATATATATATATATATATACATATACATATACATATTTAGTTTTTGCAAGACAATGGGGTGAAGTGACTTGCCCAAGGCCACACAGCTAGGTAATTATTAAGTGTCCAAGGCTGGATTTGAGCTCAGGTACTCCTGACTCCAGAGCCAGTGCTCTGTGCACTGCACTACCTAACCAACCCCCATATATTCTTTAGAAATAAGTTACAACCGGGGTGGCTAGGTGGCATAGTGGATAAAGCACTGGCCCTGGAGTCAGGAGTACCTGAGTTCAAATCCAGCCTTGGACACTTAATAATTACCTAGCTGTGTGGCCTTGGGCAAGCCACTTAACCCCATTTGCCTTGTAAAAACCTTAAAAAAAAAGAAATAAATTAGAACCTCAATTGGCATATGCTTTTTTTTTTTGTTCAGAGACTTTGGATATTTTTGTTGACTGCTCAGACACTAGCCTGTCACGTTGATCTACTGCCATGAACTCAGGTAACCTTGATTTTCACCCCCTTCTAGAGAACTGGTTAGAATAGATGTGACAAACACTTGGCCTCCTGCCTACATATGCCCCCATAACACTCCCTAGTGCTGCAGTTGAAATCAGATTAAAATATAATTGGGAACTATTTAACACAATAAAACATAGGTAATATTAATATGTGATTTTCTAGGTTAATGTCACTCAGAAAGCTCCTTAGCTATGATTTAATGCCATCCTTGTATTTATCTTTGACACTATTGTGTTAGAAGATTTCTAAATTCTGCATTTCTTTTGATAATAGAAAGCTAATGATTTAAAACATGGCTCACTGGAAACGGACCTGGATTTAAAACTCAAGAACCAGAGTTAGAATCTAGACTTCACTGCTTATCATCATTGTGACTTTGGGAACATTCCTAGTTCTTGTTTCATCACATGTAATGCAAGGGAGTTGACTTAGGTGACTCTTAGGACCTAGATGTCTGAAGCCTCCCTTTATATGACCTTGCTGTATACTAATTCTGGGCAAAATACAGTGAGGTATTCCAAAGAAATGTAAGATAAAGTCTCCACCCATAGGGCATTTTACTTACTGGAGGAAAAAAATGAGGTCAATTGTTCCCCTGTGTTAACTAATATTTAAGGGCCAATAACAGACAAAGGGTATATTTGCTAGTAGAACTGTCAATTTAATATGTATTTCTAAGTGCACTATGAGCTGGAGAGCCAAATGCCCCATTTGCATAAAAATAAAGTATTTGGAGCAGTTTCCTGGTAACCTTAATCCCATGTTTTCTTCAGTGAATAGGCTGCAATAACATCTTTCATTTTTTGGCCATGACAGGCAGAGTAAGACACCAGTTTTCTTTGTATGCAACTATATCAAATTTCGTCCACAAAAGCCTAAACCCTGTTGTTGTCAGTAATAGTTCACTGCCCCAGTTATTGTGTTAAGCATTGGGACAGGGCATCCCCCATGGAAATAATGGAGATATAGGTGAAAGAAAGTGATAGGGAGCTGCCACAGAGAGCAATCAGGACTTAGAAAATCTCTGCATGACCTTAGATGGAAACCTAACCCCTTTACCATCTGCTTTGTTGTCATTTCCCAGTGGGCTTCAGGGTTATAGAGAAGAGGGTGTGGATGATACAAAATACCATTAGTTTAGTCCATTCTGTGGAAATCAGTAGACTGACACATGAGACCAGACCTGAAAGTGTTGCCATGTTTGATTATGAATAATAAATACATGCATGTCTGTGGGGTAAGCTTCTGGAGACTTCGGGAAGGAAGATCTAAGAAATGTATCCTTGGTTGACCTGACACAGAGAGGGAAATTCAATACTTGCTTCATTTTCCATCTGAGTGTGAGTACGGGCATGAAAACTGCCTATTAGAAACATGTCAAAACTGAGCTGCTTGCATTTTTTCTCCAGTTAATTAAATTTATTTTCTTTTCCTTGCCCCCACCCAAGACTTCATCATTTTAGGAATCTCCCCAGGAGCTTCTTTTTAAGTAGAGTATGAGAGAGTTATTAAAGGGTACTGAGAATCTATCCCAGGGTCATTCTTCCATTACTTATTAGAAACTAGATTTGAATCCAGTTTACTTGCCCCAAGGCGATTCTGCTTCTCCCAATTCAATTTAAATTCAACAAACATAACTCCACCCCCACCTTCTTATTTTTCTTTATATCCCTAATGCTAATAATAATGTTTGTCCTTCACTTTTGCAGAAGACCATGACATCAGGGGAGGTAATGCCATGACAAGCACATGGATTAGATTTGAGAGTGGGTGGCTGTGCTGCCACCAGTCTTACTTTTTCCTCCAGAGGTATCTGAATCCAGTGGCCAGATATGAATCAGGATGACTGGAGATAGCCCTAGATATGAGGTAATCAGAGTTAAATGAAGGTCACACAGCTAGTAAGAGTCAAGTGTCTGAGGCTGGATTAGAACTCCCATCCTCCTGCCTCCAAGGCCAGTTCTCTACCCACTGAGTCAAAGTGTCCGACAGAGTAGGTACTCAAAAATATTAGCTGATTGACTTACTGCCATATTCTGGATACCGTGATTTTATCTTAAGAATCTCTTCTTGGTACTGAGGCTATAAAGACTAAAATGAAACTGTCATTGCCTTCAGAAAGCTTCCTTTCTTCTGGGGATGGGGAGAATGGCAAAGAACAGCAAGTATACTGACAAATAATTATAAAATTAATATAGAGTGATTTCCGAAGGGTTTCAGGGGTGGTGTGGGAAGGATCATTAACAATCGGGGAAAGAAGTTGTTAAAATTATGAAAGTCCTCTTGGAGGAAGAAGCTGGAACATGAGCTGAGTCTTTATGGAAGCTAGCAATTCCAAGAAGCAGAGGAGAAGAGGGGGAATATGCTAGAGATGAGGGAGAAGATGGGAGTTTAATAGGAAGAATTTGCCTTAAATATGCTTACAATTCCTATTCAGAGTAGATTAGACCTGGGATTTCATTGGTCTAGAAAATTACAAAATGAAGAAATTCCTTCTTCCCATTCATATATTTCTCTGGGATTCAGATTTGTAGAAAGTTCCTTGAGTATTGATTACCTCATTCTGTATAACAGCCTGTATGAGACAAAGAGGGTCTTAAAATACAAATCTTTCTGTATTGGGGGAGGCAGATGATCTCTTTTCACTGCTGTGCTATATCACTCAAAACCAACACAATCTCATTATGTGTTGCTTAGGAGACTTGGATAGGACACTGAAGTTGAAGTCAGGAAGGATCTGTATTCAAATCCTGTTTAGACAAAAGTTATGGGATTCTCAGAAAGTCATTGAACCCCTTTGACTTTGATTTACTTACCTGTGAATTGAACATTTTAACTTGATGGCTGCTAAGTTCCTGTCCAGTTCAAAACATGTGATTTTAGACATACAAGTAGCAGACTGATTGATATGAAGGTTCATTTTTTTTCTCTAAACTAATATATTTAGGATGTAAGGTTAGAATACACATGCTACACACAACTTCTACCAACCCATGTATGAGTGGGAGTTATGTGAGGCACGTGGAAATAAGGAGCTGGTATTGGGTCACAGTTAATAAGCAGAGAAGGTTGGATTTCAGTTTATTAGTAAGTAGTAAACATCTACTGTATCGGACACTATGTTAAGTGTTGGGAATAAAAAAAATATCTCAAGAAACTCATGATCAGGAAACAAATCTGTGCAAGCTATACATAGAAAAATAGGAAATAATTGAAAGAAGGAAGGTATGAGAATTAAGTGAGGTTGCTAAAATTTTCCTATAGAGAATGACATTTTAGTTGGGATCTAAAGGAAGACAGAAAAGCTAGAGGCAGAAATGAGGAGGGAAAGTGTTCCAGCCATGGGGGACAGCCAGAGAAAATGTTCTGAGCTGAGAGATGGTGTGTCTTATTGATGAAATAGCAAGGAGGTCAGTGTTCTTGGAGGGTAAATATTTTGTAAGAAGCTGGGAAAGGTGGGAGGGGAGTAAATGATGAAGGACTTTGAACATGGAACAGAGAACTTTACATTTGATTCTGGGCAAGATAAGAAGTCACTGGAGTTTATTGAGTAGTGGAGTGACATGAAAAGACCTGTGTTTTAGGCTAAATAGAGACTGAATGGGAATGAGGTAAGACTGGAGGCAGGCAGACCCACCAACTAGTTATTGGAATATTCCAAGTGTGAAGTGATGACAGAGTATTGGCAATATCAGAAGAGAAAAGGGAGTGTTTTAGAGAGGTGTTATCAAAGTGAAATCAGAAGAGCTTGGCAATAGATTGTATTTGGGAGGTGAGAAATAGCAAGAAGTTGAGGATGACACCCAGGTTAGGAGCTGCATGGACTGGGAAGATGGTTTTGTCCTTAATAATAATAGGAAAGATAGGAGAAATGCAGGATTTGGGGGGAAAGATAATGAGTTCAGTTTTGAGTGTATTAAGATTAAAATATCGCTTGCGTATTCAGTTTCAAATGTCTGGAAGGGAATAAGAGATGAGTTTGGAGGTCAGTAGAGAGTTTAGCTCAGAATAGGTAGATTTGGGAGTCATCAGCATAGAGATAATGAAGAGAAGAAAGATTGGGACAGAGCTCTATGTACAATCTAGAGTTAGTGGGCTTGAGCCGGATGAGGTTCAGCAAAGGAAACTGATCAGTGGTCTGATAGGTAGAAGGAAAATTTGGACAGAGTGGTGAACTGAAAAATCTAGAGAAAAGAGAATATCAAGGAGGACATGATCAACAGTGTCAAAGCTGTAGAGAGATTGAGTAGAATGCAGATTGAGAAAAAAAGCATTAGATCTGACAATTAAAAGATCATTGGTAGCTTTGTAGATAGCAATTTTGGTGGAATGATGAGGCCATAAAACATATTTTAAAGATCTAAGAAGAAAATGAAAGGCGAGAAAGAGAAGGCATTTATCATTTTTTCAAGGAGTGAGGACACAAAAGGAAGAAGAGATATATGATAAAAAATAGTGGAGATAGAAGGATCAAGTGAGAAGTTTTTGAAGATAGAGGAGGCATGAGTGTATCTGTAGGTAGTTAAAAATAAACTTCCTAGAGTGGGGAAGACAGAGGGATACAATCTGCAAGAAGAAATAGGAAGGAATTGCTTGTTCAGGTGGAGGAGTGGACTTTGGTAAGAAGTAAGGTCACCTCTTCAAGGAAGACAGGGAGTGAAGGAGGAGATAATGGCAGAAGGCATATGAGTCATATGTGATGAAGAAGAATAGGAAAAAGGGAGCTCTCTGGGGCAGCTAGGTGGCATAGTAGGGGCAGCTAGGTGGCATAGTGGATAAAGCACTGGCCCTGGAACCAGGAGTACCTGGGTTCAAATCTGGTCTCAGACACTTAATAATTACCTAGCTGTGTGGCCTTGGGCAAGATACTTAACCCCATTGCCTTGCAAAAACCTAAAAAAATAAAAAATAAAAAAGGGAGCTCTCAATGAATGGTTAATCTTTTTTTCTGTAAAATATGAGGCAAGATTGTCGGTTGAGAGGGTGGGGAGGGGAAGGAAAGCCATGGGAAGTTTGAGGAGACATGAAAAGGAATGGAAAAGATGTGGTGGAGAGTGGGAAAGAGACATGAAAAGGAATGGAAAAGATGTGGTGGAGAGTGGGAAAGTGAGCTGATAAATGGTGTGTAGGATTACTCAGTGGCAAAGACAATCTAGTTGAGGTTGTATAACATATATTTATAGTGGTCCTAGTCAGAAAAGTTGCATGATTTTCTCCACCTACATTCAGTAGTATGTGTGTGGGCTCAAAGGGAACAGATGGTAGGAGTCATCCAAGGGTGAGGCTAGGGAGGGCGCAATCTGTGATATGAAAAGGGTATGGGACTTAAGAAGAGGAAGTATATATTTAAAAAGAGGAGAGAGTGGCTAGGGCAGAACGATAACTTGGGAGCAAAGTAAGGGACCAAGGGTTTGAAGGTTAGGGAAAAGGTAAGGGAAGTAAGTGGGAGAGGTAAGAACTCCAATAGATTAGGATCAGAAAAAGGGGATATAGAGGTGTTCATTTGTGGGTAATGGAATGATGAAGGATATGACCATTTGTGTGTGTATATGTGTGTGTGTATGTGTATGTGTTTGTGTATGTCTGTGTATTTGTGTGTGTGTGTGTGTGTGTGTGTGTGTGTGTGGCTTAGCTACAGTGGAAGAGTAGGTCATAGAAAGCGGAAGGTTGAGAAAACAAGTTGGTTAGCATATTCAAGGGAGAGTCAATATATGTGTTGAAGTTCCCTAGTATGAAGGGATTTTGGAGGAGGCGCTATACAGACAGCATCTACCAAGATTTTGATTGAGAGGTAGATATTATTAGCAAGACTCTCAAAGAAGGAAAAGTTACTAAGTTATGGACATAAGGAAGAACATGGAATTGGCAATGAGGAGCAAGGAATACACCAATTTTCTTGCCTCCAATGGTGAATCAAAGGGAATAAGGAAAAATGCAGAAAGTACTGGAAAGAGTGTCCAGAGATGCTATTGCTCACTCACCAGGAGTGAGCCAGATGCTAGAAGAGTGAAGTAGAAGAGGGAAATATAGAATCAAGGGAAATTTGTTGCTTATGGAACAGGTATTCTGGGGACACAGAAAGAGGGAGTAGTGTTCTGTTGGAACTTTGAAATGAGAATTTTGAGGGAAATGGGAATAAAGAATGGAGAAAATGGGGAATGGGGAATGGCTAATAGAACTTTTTATGATGACCTACAACCTTGGTGGTTCAAAAGCATAGGTTTGAGAAAGGTAAGACCAAGTGTGGAAATATTCATCATTGGGTGGAAAGTGTCAGTCCTCTTCTCAGAGGAATGCAGGAGGCAATGCAGCATGAGATGAACAGATGGTCTGATGAGAGACCCTGCTTCATTACTCTTTTTACCTCTGAACCCTGATTATTAGGTAGGAGATAATAGAGTAGGAAATAGAAGTCAAACTTGCAAAAGCAAGGGATAAAAGTCCTACTCTCCACTGATTCTCCTCTTCCTTGTCCCTCAAGGGACAGAAACATCAAGAGATGAAAGGGAAGAGTTATTCCTTTTTCCAGTAAAAGATCTTAACATGTCCTGAGGATAACAGGCAGGCAGCAAGAAGTAAAAGTTGCCTTGCACTGATGGAAATCATGCAGCTGGTTCCTAGCAACTTTTTCTCAAAGGACATATTGTTTTCCTTCAATCTGGAAGAGGACCATGACCTCAGGGCGTTGATGCCATGATAGGCAAGTGAATTGGATTTAAATGAGGGAGGGTTGTATGCATGTATGAATGTATGTATGTACATATATATATGAGGTCACTAGCCTCACTCTCTCCTCTGGGACCATCTGGATCAGGACAACTGGAGATGGCCCTGGATGCAGTGGGAGATCTTGGCTTTTTAAGTTAAGGTCTTTCCCAATTTCCAGTTTGACTGAGGCAATGCCCATTCTCCACCATGTAGGTGGAGAAAATCATGCAACTTTTCTGACTAGTACCACTATAATATATGTTATAAATCTCAACTAGATTGTGTTTGCCACTGGGTAATCCTACACACCATTTATCACCTAGACTTTATATTAAGTCTAGGTAAGAAATGAGGCAGAGAATGACCTCTTTCCCATAGTCAAAAAAAAAAAAATCAATATGGGACAGATTGACCCTCAGTTTTTTTGACCAAGAGAGAAACTATTATTGTTTACATTCACCCTGAACCAATTGGGATCCAAACAATGACCAAGCAGAGCTTGACCTGACACCCTAAGATCCTGACATACATAGAAGGGGGAAAAAAAGGAAAAAGAAGTCTAAATCAAAGAGAGGACTCACTATTTTTACCTGAGAATGGACATCAGGCAGGCACAGCAGGTGTTGGACTGGACTGTCGGTCTTCTTGACTACAAGACTAGTTTGCCATTGGTTATATCATGCTATTTTGTAGCAATTATTAATGCAATTTTCAATGAAGAAGCTATACTGAAATTAGAATTTTCTTTTTGGTGTCAAGTACTGAGCTAGTAAGCAGAAATTTCATTTAATGTTATATTCATATGTAGAGAAATAATCACTATTTATTAAGTCTGACCACAGCTCACCAGGAAAAGAAATGCAAAATGCCCATATACAAGAGAAAACTCTAATCATTTCAGTAGCCCCTTGAGCATTTCTAAACCAAATTCTCAAAGTCCAAATATCTCATTAGCATCTTTTAATGGGTATTTTATTTTTCTTATCACAAATGTGTATGACACATGACTAAAATGATTTTCTAGAGTATTTTCTCCTATCATTTCATTGTGAATGGCATGAAAAATCTGTATTTAGGCAGATTTAATGACAATATTTCTATATGGATATGTCTAACATGGTGGAATAGGTGTTTGTCCTGCCCCTAGAGAGAGAAAGGCCTTTTAGAATTTTCCAGAGATCCCAGGGTTAAATAAATGCCAACCATTATAATTGTTCACTCCCTCTGGACTTTGAGGAAAAATAGCATGCTTTTTTGGTTAGTAGACTTTGTAACCATAAAGTGAAAAGGAAAAGAAAGCTACTCACCCATATAGGATTAGAAGCTAGATCTTAGTCTCATTGCTAGATTGGAATTTCTATGAGAGAAGGGCCCATGCTCTATCCTTTTCTATATTTTCTATATTTCTTTAGTATCTACTAGATTTCTACTTTAGAACCTATTAGAGTTTGGTTGCATAATGATTAATGTATTTGCAATTCGGGGGGTATGGCATTGAACTCCTGTTTCAGCTATTTATTTGCTTTCCCTTCCTCACTTTCCATATCCATAAATAAAGATGATAACAGTGCCTATTTTACAGGCATTATAGGTTTGAATGAAATATAATTTGTATAGAATTTGGGAACTTTAAAGATTCATTATGATAATTAAATATGATTATTATATTAATAATCAGAAACTCAAAAGTGTGGCCAATGGATGAGATCCACATTTTGGAGATACTCAGAAACTGCACCAAAGAAACCGTGTAGGTGAAGGACAGTGTAGAAATATCAAGGACATGGTCCTGATTAAAATTATACAGTAACACATTGGTAAGTGTTCAATGTGACTCATATGCTAAAAGATGCACTTGTCTAATAATATACTTTGAGGAGAAAATAGAAACAGAGAGACGAAGAGGCTTAAACTCAGAGTGTCTGCTTAGTCTCACAAAGAGGCTCCTAAGCTATCTAATGTCCTGGGAAACTTGTATTAAGACAGTAAATCTGACAGGAGAAATAAGGGAATGTTGAAGTCAGTTAAATGATTTTAAATGACTTGTTTTATGGAAAGGTTGATGAAAAATAATAGCTCCCATCCTTTACTTGATCTTTCTCAGAATACATTGAGATTATTTTTCTTTTTAGGGATGGATATGTTTGGAATTATAGAAAATGAAATGTGCCAATATATGGAGGCAGAGGAGGAGATGGGATTGACTCCAGGTGTAGAATCTGCCCTGTGGACTTGATAATTTAGGGTTATGAAATGTACTACTCCATTTTTGGATGATGTTTTTTTCCTTTGTTTCACTGAAAAGTGGCCCAAAGTACATGATAAAATCTGGAAAATTAGTCATGTAAATGTTACCAGTGAAGGGGGGATTTCCCAACAGTTTGTCCCCAGGGATTTTTATTGTTGTCAAGATTTTTTTTATGAACTCTTCTAAATGAAAGTCTTAAATATTTGGATTTGAGAAAGCTAGGTTAAAAGACAGGGCAGTTGTTAAAATTGCTTTTTGTTAGTTTTTTTAAATGTTTTGCATTGTCCTTTGAGAGTTGAATTGGTTCTTCCAAAGAATAAAAGTGGAGAATATGTCCTATACTTGAATGTCCCATATCAATTTCTTCTCCCACAATAGTTTTTTATGAGTTCAAGAAAATAAATTCTACTGGAAGTGGCAAGTGCCACACTGTTGGAGGAGAGGAGATTTGGAAATGCCATTTTGGGAGTGGGATAGAGGAATTATAAAATAAATCCTGATCTTTTTATAATCTCTATTAATGCATAGTTATGAAGCCTTTTGGGTTTGTTGAACATTTCTTTTTTTTAATGGAGGAAATAAGTAACTGTCCTATAACTGATTCTGATTTTAAATTGAAAACCAAGTTTCTTCTCCTCAGACCTTAGACACCAACCAAGTCTAAATTTGAAGTGTTTTCATCCCTTCTGGATAGAGGCATTGTCAGCTAAAGAAGAAGAGAGGAAAGAATATGGGCCCTTTTCTTAGATGATTAGATTCCTCAAGGACTAAATTTGGTTCCAGATGGGTACAGAAGACAGAGACCCTGAGTAGATGGAAGAGAGGGCACAGTATCTCAGCTCCTGGGAAATACTAGGAGTTGTAATCATTACACTAGTTTCCATAGTCATTTATTTAATCAACCCCTTTTTCCTTGTTCCTGACTAGTTATAGATTAAAATACATGCTTTTGGGACAGGAATGTTTGAAGTGGTGTGATATAAAGGAGATCCCACAAGAAAAGAGGAAAAGTCATCTTAGGCAAATGAATAAAGTTAAGTTGTGCCTTGAAGTGAGTAATACCAAACAACTGACAGTGATTACTCTCTTAGGGGAAGGTGTCCCCTCCCATTATTTGTATGAAATCATTTTGTTTTCTATTGGGATTTATAACTTGCCTCTCTTTGGAGCAGTTGCCTCCATTTTATTAACAGTAACAATAACTGAAAAAGGAGATGTGTTCTTGTGAACCGAATAGCTGTTCTCGGAATTCATTAATAATAACTGCAGATATACATTTCAATAACATTTTCAATTTCAGTAAATTTCATGCTTCTAATTGCTGAAAGGCTAAGACAAAACTCAGCATGCTTATCTATCAGTAAGGAAGGAAATGGGTCATCAATGACAATCAAATTTCAAATTCACTTATTTTTCCCCTCAGGTCAAAGTAGTACAATGTGTTTGCTGAAGTAAGTACGAAAGTGAACTACTGTGAGAGCTCACCAAGACATCTGTGGTCTGCTTCTATAGAAAAAATTTAATCCCTTGAAATCTTTTTTTTTTCCAATATGACTTTTAGATAGTAAAATTATCTTCTTTTCTCCTTTTCTTAATAGTTTGCTTCAAGAAAATAGAAAGATCATTGCATTTGGAACTTGAAGAGGCATACTTGAAACTGGTCTCTCCCATTAATGACTTTTGTGAACCTTGGCAAATTTTAGTCTTTTTGGGGTGTCCTTTTCATCAATTGTAAGATGACAAAGTTTGCTGAATATGCTGAACAGATATGTTCTAATGGGCTTCCTTTTCTTTCTTATCATTAGAGAGACCCTGAAATTCTTTGCAATACTAGAATTGCATTGTCCTTTGAAAGCATGGGTCAGTAACCCAGTCAATTAGAATTTATTAAGCACCCAGTGCATATCTGCTTCTGTTTGAAGCACTAAGAATATTGAAAAAAAAGGCAAAAAACATTCTCTTTCCTGAATGTCACAGTCTAATAGCTCAGTTGTTATATCCTTCATGAAACCTGCATTAATCTAACCATTTTTATTCTGTCCCTCTTGAAATTACTGCATATATGTATATATACATATTATATATATGCAAATACACACATATATGTGTGTATTTACACATATAAAAGCTCATTCTTAGCTTCCTGGCTCAAGTCACTCTTCTGACATTTTTACTCTTCAGCACCCTTGCCCACTTTGGGATGATTCTGACCTGGCTCATAGCCTTCCACTTCTGGAAAGATTCTCAATTTCTTTAGGAACCCAAACCAGCCTCTGCCACCTCTACTTTTTAGTTCCCCTTTATATTTTGTGCTCCTGTATTAGAGTATAAGTCCTTTAAAATCAGGGACTATCTTTGTTTTTGTCATATTTATTTTCTTATAGGTTTAGTTGTAAGTTCTTAATGAATGTTCTATTTTCTCTCTTTCTCTCACATTATCTGTCTCCTTACCTATCTTATTCTTTCTTTCTTTTCATTCTTTCTTTCTTTCTTTCTATCATCTATCTATCTATCATCTATCCGTCTATCTATCTATCTATCTATCTATCTATCTATCCATTTAATTCTTCCTCTGTCTTTCTCTCTACTTTGTATTTGCCTGTTTATATACTGTATTTTTTCTACTTTCATAATAGAATGTAAACTCTTGAGGGCAATGATTGCTTGCTATGTACATATTCAGAACATGGTTATATTTGATTAATATAATAAAATGATGTATAAAATCGATATGGTTTTATAAATAATAATGTATTTATTAAATTAGATAATCATAAAGTATTTTTTAATTTTCATCTCATTGATTTTCTTTTTTATGTACTATAATTCTTGTAATACAGAAGAATATTGAAAGGTTGCACATTTGTATTTTTTGTGGTATATGGAACAATCCTATTCTAATGTTACATAATGATAGGAGATGCTCATTGCCAAATGGCTGGCTGGCAAGTGAAAGACCAGCTTCAGGAGAGTCTACTTCAGTAGAAGGACTTAAGAGTATATGGTCCTGGCAATTGATGTTGGTTTACTGACGAACAATCTAGCTCAGCATGATGAAATCATTAATGGAAAGTTTGGATATTTCGTGATGAATTATTTGACTATGACATTGCTGGAAATGAGAAAATGATAAAGTAGCTCTTTAGTCCAGGATGGCCCACTCTGCTTTCACACTGTCAGTGGCAGAGTCAGAATCTTACAGTTTTATCCAAATTCAAGACACAAGCCATGCTATTGATACTCTAAATCGGTGTACTTATATTAACATTGGCATTTTCTTTAAAAGATAAAATCTGAAGCAAAAAGTAAATAGTAGCAAAATGGGAGGAATGAACACAAATTCTTCATGAAAATACAAAAATAGAATTTTATCATGCATCTGTAGGCAACAAGAGAAAATATTTGTGGAACACAGTCATATCATATTGCAGTGGTCACAACAGGAATTTGCAAAGCTTCACCATAAAGAAAATGAAATCAAATGTGCCAACATTTGTTGAAGAAAAAAAGAAAGAAATTAAATGAAGAAGTTGAGACTTTCTATTTTTAAATAAAATATATATTTTAATATTCTATGATTTCTGTTATAAGATAGTTAAAAAGGAAGAGGATAAAAATGGAGGAAAACATGCCCAGAGAATGTTCAAAGATTCGTAAACTATATGTAAACTTCATGTCCTTATGCAAAGAATACCTTCTTCTAGGAAATAGGAAAATACTATACATGTCAAGCACAAAATAACACCAGAAAAATGAAACTGAACATAATTTAATAAACAGAAAATGATTAGTTTCTGCTTTTAAAGTCATTTCCAAATATATTTTTACAATATAGGAAGACTGCTGACTTATTAGAGCAAAGTACTTTTTTTAGGAAGGATACTGAATTAGAATTATATAAAGAAAGAATTATATAAAAGTGAGAAAAAGATATGCCAGGAAGTTGGGACAACAACCTATTTTTAAAAGCTAGATGCTGAAAGAAATAAAAGACCTGACAATAACATAGACCATTAACATTTTCCAGGGATTTTAACTGTTTTTAATCAAGCAATTCCAACAAGTTGCAGAGCTGAGAATTTACCTTAGCAAATTTAGAATTCAAAATCATTCATAGGATCTTATGGAAGAATGCTAATAATTAACAGCTAATATTTATATAACACCTACTGTGTTTCAGGTTATTGGAGATGCTCTGTTCAAATACAATAGGAACAGAATGTTGAAGACCATGGTCTCCCTACCCTCCTGCTACCTATTCTAATTAAATCATAGTTCAGTCACCACTCATCTGTAGTAAAACAAACATTTTAATTAAGGAAAGGAGAATAATTCAAAGCTGCAACAAACATAATATCCTCCCTATGGTCAGGATTGCTATGGGAAGAGGGAGCGAAATCTCATAATTCAATTACTTTCTCAGAAAACTTTACTTCTCTCATTTTAACAATAACCAGAAATCACAATCATATTTCTTTTACTATTCAGGGTGGAGCCCAATGCATTTGCTTATCTCTTGTCATTTTGGAGTGGTAGAAGAAAAAAAACACAACATTTATTGAATTTTTTAAACTTAGTGTCTCCTAACCCAGTGGGAAGAGAAAATGTCTATCTTTCTTAGCAAGGTGGCAGCATGGGCACTGGGGTACTTGCATAACTGGATAATTCTAAGTATAGCTCCAGGGCAAACAAAGCATCAGGACTAGTATTCTCAGGGTCTTTTTCTATACTCGCGGAAGAACTAACTCTTAAGATTAAAAAAAATCAAAACATAAGAAATATCAATTAAAATAACAATGTACGTGTACAGAATAGATAAAAGGGAATAGTGCATGAAACTGATTTTTAATAGCTTGATTTGGAAACTCTAAATCTTCCTCAGTTTGTCTTTCTTGATATGGAAGGAGAGAAATGAGAAAAAAAAGATGTTTAATACCTCCAAGGTGAAGGGAGGATGCAAGGTCAGGAAAACCACCAACTTTTCTTTCACTTCTCTCCCCCCGCCTCCACTTCTCAACTTGAATTAGGCATCACACTCCTGGTTCTACTTTTGTACAGTCAACCAATATGAGCTGTTTTGGCAGCTATACTAGAAATGCCCCATGAATATCAATTGCTGGGAAAATACCATCTAGAGACTTTGAGGTTGCATTCATTCACCTTTCTCAGGAGAACAAAGAATGCCACCACCCCCTATCCTCCAAAAAAAGAAGGAATGCAAAAGACATGTGAGAATTTCTATAATATAATTCTATGGTTCTATTTTCCATTAATGATGGTAGATTCTGACCCTTGGATTCTAACGCCACAGTCCCTAAGGTGATAAAAAGAAATAATAGTAAAGCAAAGAAAGGTGAGAAGAAAAACTAAAAGAAGTAAAATGCAATAATAGAATTTTTAGCATAGTGAAAGATCAAGTCTCAAACTAATCTGAAAGGTAAGAGGATACCAAAACCTGTATAAAAATTCAGGCATTATCATTGAATAAGAATGACTAGGAAAATAGCAATAATGAACTAAAATATATGTGAATCCAATATAGAAATAATGAATAACTAACAACTTATGCCCTAAAAACCCATTTTTGATGAAGGAATAATATAGAAATTAATAGGCTTTTGCAAATTCCATTCTTTTTTTGTTGTTTGATTGTTTTTCAGTAGTGTTTATTTCTTTGTGACCCCATTTGGGGTTTCTTGGCAAAAATACTGGAATGGTTTGCCATTTTATTCTTTAGCTCATTTTACAGGTGAAGAACTAAGGTGAACAGGGTTAAGTGATTTTTCCAGGGTCACACATTAGTAAGTCTTTGAAGTCAGATTTGAATTCGGAAAGATGAGTCTAACTGACTCCAGACCCAGCACTCTATCCACTCTGCCACCTAACTGCCCCTAAATAATTTTCTACAGGTTCAAATTCCTGATGATGAACTCCTCCAGATATTCCAGTTTAGAGATGACATTGTTTTGATTGCACAAGACTCAGGTCACTGTGCAGTCTGAGATTCAAAATAATTCAAAAACTACACAGAAAAAAGTAGGTAAATAATACCTTTTATACAGACATGCACAAAACATTCAGTTTGATACAAAACACACAGAGTTTATTCATTGTTTTATACATGTATATATGCAAATATATGCAATGACTGCCCAACATGCATGCATACATACATGGGCAGTCATTGAAGATATGAACTAGACCTGGAAGAGAAGGACAAAAGTGTTTTAAGTTACTTTTGGGAAGTTGTTTAATAACCTCCAGTTTCTCTTGGAAACAAAAGTCCCTCATTTTAACATCAATATTCTTTTAGAGTTTCATTGTGAAATACAACACGCTCTAAAGGATTAAGTTGTGGATATTGAAAAGGGAATGGAGAGGTGAGTGGATGTTGGGAACTGATGGTACCATGTAACCAATGAAAGATAAATTTAGAACTGGTACAAAAGGCATCATCTGAGACATGAATGAATGGAAAAAAGAGGTGGGATACAGTAAGAGAAAAGGATGACTAGATCTTGAATCTTCCATTGGTATCTGTGAAGTATCAGAATATCTAGAGCTCAACTTCTTTAACCCAGTTCTCCACCATTCAATGGAACTCCTGTGGAAAATTTGTGGGAGGATATGGACAAGAATTGCAAAGGATTTGAATGCATAGTGAGTAATGAACTGTAACGTTGGAAGGGTTTTGTTGATCATAGATTGTCAGTCAGTAAGCATTTATTCGGACATTCAGTATGTTGTAGGTACTCTATTGAGAGCTGGAGACATAAAGATGGACTAAAACAATCTCCCCATCAAGGATCTCACATTCTAATGCTTTCAAATAGGCACATAGAGAAATATTAGTGGTAACAATGGCATACAATTTTTTACTATTACTATTGTACTGAGATAGATATGGTCAGTTAGAAGATGATTTCATTTGAGCAGTTTAGCCAGATAAATCCTAGACCTGGAGTCAGGAATACTGAGCTCAAATATAGGCTCAAATACTTATGAGCCATGCAATCCCAGGCAAGTCACTTAGCCTGTGGAGGAGGAGATGACAATCTACTCTAGTATCTTTCCCAAGAAAACCTCATGGACCATATAGTCCAAGTATTTGTAAAACTGGATACAACTGAACAAATCAGATAAAGGTAAACATTTTGACCTATTTGATGACTCCAGTTTGATGTGGATTCTATGGACCACTGGGGAGCAGAGTGGATAGAATCCTGGGCCTAGAATCAAGAAAACCTGTGTTCAAATCCAGTCTTACAACATTAATTAGCTGTGTGATGCTGAGCAAGTCACTTAATCTCTGTATCCTTGTTTTATTATTATCTTAAAAAAGAGGAGATAATAAGAGCCCCTGCCTCCTAGGCTGGTTGTGAAGATCAAATAGCATTGTAAATTGCTTTACAAACTTTGAAATGTTATATAAGTGAAGTTATGATAATAATAATAATAATAATAATTTTTATTATTTATATTTCCTAAAATGTGAATATCTATATTTGGTCTGAGTTATTATCTTCAGATTGTTACCTCGAATATAATTATTTGGGTACATCCTAAGGGGTTCAAAGTCCTAAGAGGCCCATAGGTTTGTTTGTAAACTTAAAAACACATAAGCTTTTCTGAAGCCTGCTATTGTCCAGTCAACTGTTGTTAGACATTTTGAATACATCTAAACATCAACTCCATGTCTAGTTAAATTGTTCTAGAAACAAAAGTGTCTTTAAAAGACCACTTTACATTGTTCCTCATTATCAATATCCAGCTTTGATGTGTTTCGGATATAAAGGCTAGGGTAATTACTCTCTTGACTTTTCTTCCATATTCACACCATTTTTTGTCTGTTCTGCAGGGATGCACACTTATTCCTGGAAATAAATGTGTTGGCTACTGATATGTTGTCAAAATGAGAAGCAGCTGTATTTAAGATAGAAAACATTCAAGTCCTTCTCACTCCACAAAATGCTATAGAGATAACCATAAAAAGCAAAGTAGAATTTCTTTCTGGAATATCATTAAAAATCTTTTTTTTTTAATCCCCAAACTTGTAATAGGACCCAGAATTTGCCTATCACTTTGAGGTGAAAGGAAGATCATATTTAAAGAATGAGTCTGGTGTTTGTTTCCTTGCTAGTATTTGTTTGAGCTCTGCATGGCAAAGTGCTTATAAAAATGCAACCTATCCCTAGGAACCAAAGTCCCTTGTGGAGCACAATTGGCCATATATGAAATATAAAAATATCCATCTGAGAGAAACTCCCATAGGTTTCCAAAATATTTCAATGGCTTCTGATTCAATGTTCTTATGGAACTTCTTTCCCCAAATGCCCTTCAACCATTCATGTGGTCTTTTCAACCTGGAGTTTCCTTCTCCCTTTGGTGAATTCCTCCTTTGGGGCTTCTATTTTCTGGAGAGGTCTCCTGCAATTCAAAATGAGCCATGTTCATTAACTTTTTCATTTAACCCCTGATATTTTCAGCTTATTTTGGTGTGTTTCCCTATTCCATTAGAATATAGGCTTCTTGAGGGCAAAAACTGTCTTTCTTCAGACTTGCATCAGTATCCCTCCCCCTTCCCCCCCTCCACTTGGCATAATGACAAGAACATAATAAATGATTAATAAACACTTATTTCCTATGTGCCTGTCTTCTTCCTACTTAAAATATTCCTGTCATGAAGTCAGATAGGAATGTTTCCAAGATATGAATAAAAGGTATTTAAATTTTTCCAAGTTCCCAAATTTTGTGGAAATCACAAAAGAAGAAAGAAAATATTATATTTTTATCTGGAAAATTATTTAATTACCTTCCAGATCAAATCTTGAAAATAGAGATTCATACAATATTTCAGGAAAAGGTGATTCATTATTGGGGATACATTTTCAGAAGCTCAGTTTTGTACCAATTTACAAGTTTCAACATATGGGTGAACTCAAGAAGGAAGTTAGAAGGAGATGCAGTGCATTTTATCTGCTACCCACTACTGTGGTGATGCTGAACACAATGTCCCCATGCTTTAATTGGGGACCTTCCAAAATGCTTCATAATTTTCGGATTCATCAAGATATACAACGATGACAGTCCCAAATGTCTTTCTTTAAAGGGAACAGGGTTGGTAGCATTTGGGCCACTCCATTTAGAGAATTTCTCTTTTCTTCTGAGGAATCTTAGAGCTTCATGGATATGAATCAATGCTTTGCCACAGTGTAAACAGTGGGTTAAATAACAGCTTGGAAAACTTAAGGACCATGAGTTTGGATGGAGACCTCGCCAGAAATGTAGTGACTGAATGACCTTGGCTCTCTGCCTTCATTTCCCTAACACAAGGATTATTGTGAAGACTAATGAAAATGGTAATAAAGTGCTTTGCAAATATAAAAAGCTATATAAATCAGCTTTTGAAATAGTCACTTGACTCCTTGTCCAGGATATGAGTTGGTGCCAGCTATGTAGAAAAGAACACTGATTTCATTCATTTAGCACTAGTATACCTCTGTGGGGAAAGATGAGCTGGTAAAAATATTGAATTGTTGGAGTTGGCAAGATGGCAAAGCTCACTGAATGCTAAGTAAGAGTAACATCTCTTTGAGATTGGGTAGATTTTAATTAGGATGGTGAAATGGAAATTGGACTAGATTTAGGGTGGAAGTACTGGATTTTGAATTTCAAGTCTGCCACCCACTACTTGTATAATGTTGGAGGAATCATTCAGTCTTCCTAGTTTTTAGTTTCTACATCTGTCAAATGAGAGGGCTGGAATAGGTCATCTCTGATTTCCTTTCCAGCTTTACAGCTGTGATTCTAGCATTAGTTGCCTTTTATTAATGAAATGGGCATAGAAAATGGAGTGGGCATTGAAAAGTGAGCTGTAAAGTGTAGGCTTAAAGGGTAGTTAATGGGATTCAGGAAGAAGCCCTATTTTTGTCAGTGATTGGACTCATTTTATAGCATTTAAAGTTTACAAAACATTTGCTAAATGAATGTTATGAGATACCTAGTGCTACTTTTTTTCCCTCTCATTTCACAGATGAGAAACTGAGTCTCAGTTTAACTTCATGTTCAGATGATGATGATGATGATGAAGATGTTTGTCCTACATTCTCGAAGGTCACCATGATATCGTGATGTCATGACAAACAAGTGAATTGGATTTGAGTGAGGGGGTACTATGCTAAGTCACCAGCCTCACTTTCTCCTTTAGAGTCATCTGAATCTAGAGATCAAATATGAATCAAACAAATGGGAGACAGCCCTGGATGGGAGGCAATCAGGATTAAGTGACTTGCCCAAGGTCACATACCTAGTGTCTAAGGCCAGACTTAAACTCAGGTCCTCCTTACTCTTTTAATGCTCTATCCATTGCACCACCTAGAAGTAACTAGAGATAGATATCCCAGTTTGTGGATTGGAAGCCCAGACTTCTTTTTCATTATATTACTATGCCTCTCAAAGAATGTTAGAACTGTTAGGGACATGAACGATTATCAACTTTCAACCCCTCCCCCCAATTTTGCTGCTAAATGAACTAGAAACTCTGGTGAAGGTACAAATGAAAGATAAGTCAATAACTACAAAATGCTGGGAATTTAATTATATTTTGAAGTGATATTTTCCTTAAAATGCAATAAACTGATGTAAGGGGTGGTGGTATGTGGGTGCATGTCATGTAAGTTCACTTGAATCTGTCTAGATGTGACTCAAAGGAAGGCAAGAATAGATATCTCTAGAGTCTTCTCTCCAACCCTTCCTCCCCAAATGAGAAATTGATTCTCTTTAGGAAAGAAAACAGAAGATTGAGGCCAGAAACTGGTCAATCCACTTATCAGGGCAGGGTGCAAGTCTAGAATACGTCTATCTGATCTCTTAAATATAGGAAGAGTAGCTCTTAGGTTCTCCTGATTGTTTCGGAGTGTTGTTTCTTAATAGAGAAGGAATGTCCCAAGCTTTACAGCCAAGGTTTGACACCCTTTCCACCTGATGCCAGTTCCACTATGAATAACATATAGAAAAATAACAAGGAAGCCCATTTAAGTCTATAGCAAACATGAAATCAGAGAAAATATACGTATGAAACAATGTGCTAGATAATATACATTGAAGAGATTTTCCTAATGGGAAGAAGATAAGTCAGGTCAACCAAGAGGGTGTACTGGATCTCATGCAAGGGGAAATTTCCAATTCTCTAATGTGATTAGCTAGAAATAAGGAAATAATTGATTGAAGTTCTCCATGTCACCTTCTTCCCAGAATATTTCTCTCCTCACCTTTTCTTTTCAGACACCTCAAGAGGGGTTAAAAGGGTGCATCTTCTCTCTCAAAACTTGGTCAGAAAATCTCAGGATCTCTCTTTTCTCTATGTCTCACCAACTCTGACTTCATCTGGCACAGACATTGTCATTGAATAATCTATCTTTCACAAGGAGAACAGAGTCTTATAAAAGGGACCCATTGAGTTAAGGGTTACATTGATCTAAATAGTATTTGTAATAATGATTCTTTAAATGGGTTTCAAAATAATCCACCCCCAAATTCTATGTAAATTTATGGAGAGCTCTGGGATATTATTAATGGAATGGAAAGCACGTAGGGATAAAAGTCAGAAGATCTTAATTTGTCTTGACCTTATTAACTAACTATTATCATGAGAAAAATCACTTTGCTTCAATTAAAAAAGATATTAGTCTTATTTTATATTTCTGAAGGTTGAAACTATCATGTTTTAATTTTGCACACAGATCATACAGCCTCATTAAAAAATTGACAAGCATTTTTAAGACATTCTCTTATGCTACAATGCTACACAAAAGACATAAGATGATAAAGTAGATAGGTCATAGGAGGAATTGGAAGGTGGGAGAAGAGAAGAGAAGAGAAGAGAGAGAGAGAGAGAGAGAGAGAGAGAGAGAGAGAGAGAGAGCAGATAAGAATAGCATCCTATTAAAACAAATACCATAGACCCACATACATATAAAAGAGGAGTAAAAATCAGTCAATTGATAAGTCTTTTATCCATACATAATTTTGGGGGTAGGTACTAAAGACAAAGAAAAATGAAATACTCTTTGCACATAAAATTCTTTTTAGGGATATATAAACATAAATATACGTAATCATTGATTTAGAATTTGAGGGGAACTCAGAGATCATCTAGTCTAATATCATCATGTTACATATGAAGAAACTGAGACCTAAGGTTGGATAATTAATCAATGGTAATAAGTACAAACCTGGGATCTCAATAGACTTTACAATGAGTATTTTGGCCCAATCCCACTATTATATTCAAGTCAATCACACTTCTTACAGTGGGATTGTGTAGAAATTCAGATGTTGGAGATCCAGGTGAATTGCAACCATAAGGAAGTGGTTTGCTATTTTCTCTTGCTTTTGCTTCTACATAAAAATGACTTATAAAGTCAGTCTTTACTCCAAAGGCAAGTGGTATAGTGGATAGAGCACTGGGCTTTGGGGACAGGAAGACTCAACTTCTTGAGTTCAAACATGGCTTTTGATACTTCCTAACTGGGTGACCCTGGACAAGTCATTTAACTCTTGTCTCAGTTTCCTCATCTATAAAATGAACCAAAGAAGGAAAAATGCAAAACACTACAATATCTCTGTTGAGAAATCCCTAAATGAGATCATGAAGGGTTGGAAACAATTGAAACAACTGAGCAGTAAAAGATACTGGAAATAAAAATGAACAAGGCTCAGCAAGATCTCCCCTCACCTCTCTCACTCTGTCCCCACAAACACCCAATAAACCCCAAATAAGCTAAAACTAGAAAAATCTGGAGTGGTTAGCTTGTTAGTTAGTCATTTCCATTTTCCCAAGTCTTGGTTTCAGAGGTCTGAGCATAATCAGGATAACTTATTCTCAAGGGAAAGTAGGTGTCCCTAGGAGAGAACAATAGTTGACAGCTCTTCAGATAATTGCCTTCAGTCCCACTCTACACCATCTTCTCCTCCTTTATTGGGTCTCACAGCCATAGCAGAGTCCTGACAAGAAAAAGCATTATTGTACCTAACCTTGACAAATGTGAAATTCAGAAAAAAGATACAGTGGAGAAAACACTGGAGGGGAGAGAAAATGGATCTTTTTATTTGGGGGGGGAGGCTAAGAGATGGAAATCATCTTTAAGACTTAGTTAAGTAGGACATTTTAACTGCATGAGCCAGGTAACTTCTTTGCACTTTTAGAAATAAACAATCTTGACAATGAGACATTTGGAAAGGCCAGAGGGAGGGAAAGGAGTCAGCAAAGGGAGAGAAGGTGGCGTGGGCAGAGAAGTACTTAAGAGGCCTGGATCACTGGCTTGCCTCTTTGGGTCAAAGGGTGACACTTGTAAAATGAATTCAATTATGGGAATGAAAGATGCTATATATTAGTCTGTGTCTCTTGGGGGGAAAGTTTCATGCTTTTTGACAAATATTTTTGATCTTTTAAAATAATTTCCTTCTCTTCGATAGGGTGGACAATCTACTTTGAGATTTTTCATTGTGTGATGATAATTCATTTTACTTACTCCTTACTGGTCATTTTCCATATTCCCCAGAGGAAATCACTTCTTTTGTTGTTTTTTTGCAAGGAAGTTGGATTAAATGACTTGTCCAAGATCACACAGCTAGGTAATTAGTAAGTATCTGAGGTTCGATTTGAAATCAGGTCCTCCTAACTCCAGGGCTGGTGCTCACTGTGCTATCTGGCTGCCCTATGAAATCATTTTCAATTCTATTCTACTGTGTCAGCAGCCTTGCTCACCTTGAGATGACTTCATCCTGAGATCTCCTCTCCTGATTAGTGAGTGCTGGACAAGGTCCTGCCTCATTTGTACTCATTTCATTTTCAGCCTTGCTCACTCTATACGCTGTTCTACTTCATCTTTAGCCCTGTGCTCCAACCTCCTCTCTAACTCTTATTTATTGTTTCTTCTCCTTAGAATGCAAATTTCTTGAGGATAAGGACTGTCTTTTGAATTTTATTTTTATTCCCATACTTAACATAATCCTGTTAAACACTGAATAAACTATTTACCTATCAGTATTTTCTATCTTCAGTCTATCATCTTTCTATCTTCCTTTTTTCTATTTACATTTTTCTATCTACCTTTTCTATCTTCCTTTGATTCTATCTACCAAACTACTATTGCTACTACTACTACTACTACTACTACTACTACTACTACTACTACTACTACTACTATTACTACTACACTTCTTTCTTTTTCTTTTTCTTCTTTCCTCTTCTCCTTTTCCTGCTCCTCCTCTTTCTCTTCTTCCTCTTCTTCCTCTTTGTCTTCTTTCCTTTCCTTCTTCTTTTCCATCTTTGTTTTCCTTCTTTTTACAATTATCTCATATCTTGTGTTGTTCCTTAAGTTTTGCCAACATGAGAAAGCTTCAAATCAGGGTCCAATGATGGACTGTATATTTGTTGTCTACCTATTTCGACGTGATCACCACTGGGCATCACTGTCAGGTGATGATTTTGCTTTAGATACAGTAATTCATGAGACAGGCATAGAATGATTGCAAGTTACTTTGTTTGAATATAAGCCCTCTACCCCAACACACATACAACTAAACATAGACACTGCTATCTCTGTCCCTCCTTAAAATATTATAATAATTAATTAATAAAATATTATTATATTACATACCAACTGATCTATCCATTTATCTTTTTTTGGATACATGTTTCTTGGATTTTGTTCCTACTCAATTTGAGTAGCTCCAATGACAGACTTTTTTGTATATTTGGTTTCTTTTATTTTTTCAATCTTTTTTGAATCTACACATTAAATATCATTGTTGCTCATGAAAAGGTCTTCTTTCTGGCTACCTGCTTTTCAACTTTTGCTAGATGAGTGTATGTAGATTCTTGTCCTCTGGCCTAAACTTCCCTTTTAAATCACGCCATGGAAACACGCCAAGTCTTTGATGAAGATAATAACTATCACAAGAGGGTTTTCTATTTTGGCTCATATCATTCACTGGAGCAGAAGAACTCTGAACATACAAGTTGAAGGAAGTTAGCAGATGGCAGTGAGGAAAGATAAAATTGCAGACATGGGGATATCTGGGAAAAGAAATGTTTTATGCAATGAACATCAATCAGTGTCACTGGATCCCAAAGTATGTGGAGGTGGTAATATGTAAGAAGGCTAGAAAGGTGGAGGGGATGAGGGTGAACCTGGTTATAAAGGACTTTGAATACCAAGTAGAAGATTTTATACTTGGTCTTGAAGGTGATAGGGAGTCTCTGTAGTTTTTTGTATAAGGGAGTGAAATGGTCAGACATATGCTTAATGAAAAGTATGCTGATAGTGAAGTCCAGGTTGGACTGGAGTAGGGTGAGACTTGAGGCAGAGGAACCAGTCATCAAAATATGAAAGTGTAAAGTGATGATGACCTGCATCAAGGTGATGATAATGTAAGAGGAGAAAAGGAATTACACAATTCAACATTTCATATAAGAAATATTGAAAAGACAAAATCAAAATGACTTCTCAGTTGATTGGATATGGGTGATGACAGAGTGAATAGAGAAGACAACTTGTATATTTGAATGTCTGTGAGAATGGTGGTCCCCTTAGTGGACAGGAAAGTTAGAAAAGAGGAAACTTTGGAGGGAGAGATCCATTTTAGAAAGGTTGAGATTAAGATGTCTAAAGATAATTCAGATCAAGATGTGAGCCTGGAGATCAGCAAAGAAATTAGTGATAAATTAATAAATTTGTGAATCATCAGCATGTAGATGATAATTGAATCCATGGGAGCTTATGAGATTTCCAAGTAAAATAGTATAGACATCCAGTAGAGTGAGGAGTGGTCATAGAAGTAGTAGGAGGAAAAAAAAAGAAAATAGCATTATTAGAGGAAGAGAAGAATATGGTCAATAGTGTCAAAGGCTAAAGAAAAATCAAGAAAAATAAAGACTGAGGGAAAAGCCATTAGATTTGGAAATTAATAACTTTGAAGGGGAGAGTTGTAATTGAATGATAAGGTTGGAAGCCAAATTGTAGAGAAGAGAGTGAGTGGAAAGGAAGTTGATGCATCAGTTATAGATGACCACATTAATTAATATAGCTATTAAAAAGAGGAGACATGCGAAATGATCACTAGTGGAGATAGATGGATAAAGAATTAGGGAAACATTGGAATATTTGTAGGGAGGGAGGAAACTCACAGGGTTTTTGAAGATAAAACATAAATTATGGATGATAGAGAGGAATCTGATGGAAAGGAGAGGTTAGAGTGGAATCACTTGTACATATCAGGAGAGTTACTTTGGCAAAGGAAAAGGTTAGCTATTCATGTGAGATGGTGACAGAGGAGATAGATGGCATCTGAATGATGTAAATTGAGCAGGAGGGGAGAAGAGGGAGCTCTAAGTGAATGAACTCTTTTTTTCAGTGAAATATGAGGCAAAATTTTAAATTGAGAGGTTAGGGAAGTTTGAGGAGGTTGAAAATGTTTGGGAATAGTCAGTGTGATCATTGGTATAATGAATCAATTATAAAAATGTACTGAGATTACCTTGTTGCAGCAAGGGTCTAGATAAAATTATGGAATAGATGTTTATAGTTTCACTAGTTAGCTAGCTTTGTGATTTTCTTGTTTCATTTAGTAGCAGTAAAGAAGAGTAAAGGCAGTTAATAATGGTTCGAATTCAGGCCTTAAGCTTGAAGGGCTATATCAGCAGTTGGGTAAAGGAGTAAAAGACTTATGAGAAGAGAACAATAAGATGGGGAAAGGAGGAGAGTGTAGCCAGTTCAGGTGTTACAGTCTGATTCACACCCCAGGGGTGGATGAATTGTAGATCATAATGAGCTTTAGGAAATAATGTCTTTCTTTCTCTCACTATGGGTAGGAAGAGGTCAACCCAGGAGACTATTTTTCCCCTAGATAGTCTAAGATTGTTGGGTTTAGTGTTGCTTCCTTTATCTCTTTGGATTCCTAATATCTGCTCATGGTAGATGATAAATAAAGTCCTGGAAGGGATGGATGAACTGAAGGTGCCATACTTTTGGGTTATAGCAAGATAAGAATATGACCATCTCTGGGAATAGTAAGATGGGGTAGAAGAGAAGTTAATGAGAAATATGCAAATTGAGGATATTAGGTTGGAAGAATGGAATAGATGAATGAAGAACACAAGGATTTGAATCCTGGTCCTTCCATTGACTATCTGTATGACTCACCTTGGATAAGTCACTTTGCTCTTAGTGTCTTCATCTGTAAAGTGAAATAATTAAATTGGATGAACTTTAAATTTCCCTTTGGTTCTCTATTTATGCTCCAAATACCATCGTTTCCCTCTGTCACCAGAGGCAAGAAATAGTTATTGACTACTCAGTCAGTCACCAAACATTTATTCATCTCTTACTATGTGCTCAACTCTATATTTACATTTAAATTTAATGGGCACCATTTTAAAGAACTTACTGTTTTCCACATCCTGTGCTAAGGACTTTAGAAATATCACCTTATTTTTTCCACAGCAGAACTCTAGAAGGTTAGTGCTATTATTATAATCCTGGTTTTACAAATGAGGAAACTGAAGTTGTAAGAGTGAATTATACAAGGTCATTCAATTAATATCTGAGTTTAAATTAAAATTTAGGCCTTTCTGATCCATGATCATTCATGATTCAGTGTTCTTATCTACTATGTCATCTACCTACCTGTGCCTTTGTGTCAAATCCACTAGGGTAATAATATAACATTTCTGACATGAATGAATTTATCATATTTTAAGGAGATCACTCAGATATAAAAATTAAATGCAAACATACTTCAGTATTTCAATAGCAGCTAATTGGAAATGAAATGGTTATATATGCCATATGAGAGGCCCCTCTCAAAGGTTTTGTCAGGGACTCTGCAGGCCCTCCAGTTATTGGGTAGACCTAGAGAAGGTCTGCCCAGGGCCATTTAATTAGCAACTGTCAGTTCTGTCAAGGTTCTGTGTGAAAGGAGGAAGAACATCTTACTGGACAAGCAATTGAGGGAACTGGCATTCCTAAAAGGGACGAGAGGCCAAATGAGATCAGGGCATGATCTGAAGTTGTTCCAAATGCTAGTTAACATAAAGCAGAGTGAACAGAAGGGTAGTGGCAGTACCAGGCCCATGGGGCAAAGCTGAGTTCATCATGTGGGCAGACAAACAGAAGCCAAGATCAGCTTTCCCAGTCAAGGTTGGGGTTGCAAGTCAACACTCTGGCTGACTCACCATCAAGCTGCTATAACAGACAAAACTCAGAATTCCCTCGCTTCTTCTCCCCATTTCTGATACTGCTTTTGGGCAATCTGGAATGAAAAAACAACCTCAATTATCTAAATTAGCTAATGCCATTCTAATTCAGAAATGCTAGTTTTCAGAACAGAGAATGAGCCTTAAAGGTCTCATTGTTGGACCCCCATCCCATTTTCTGGGATGAAAATATTTCCCATGAGAACATAATAAATGTTCTATGTGCTAGCCCTTCACAACAATTATCAATCTCACTTGATACTCACAGTGACCCTGAAAGGTTGATTCAATTGTCGTCCTGATTTCACAGATGAAAAAATGAGGCAGATAGAGGTTAAGTGACTTGCCCAGGGTCACACAGCTAGAGTCTGCATCAAGATTTGTACTCGGGTCTTCCTGGCTACTTGGCCCAGAGCTCTCTCCATCTACTTTTCTATAAATATGACTATTTTCTATAAATGAGGAAGGGTTTGTTTTCAGAGTTGGGGAAAAAAGATTTTTATTTCACTTTTAAAAATAGATTTTTGATCTCTTTTTTTTACATCTTCTGAATTTCCCATTGGATCCTTTCTCTACCCTCCTAGAGAACATCTTTTTTGCAGAGTATTTTTTAAAAATGACAAAAGAGGAAGAAGAGCAAAAAATCAGTCAAATTGATTCACATATAAAAAGTTGGATATTAAATACAGTTTTTCACAGTCATGTAAACCACACACAAGTCACTGCAATGGAATTGGGGCAGATGTCTTCTGTCTCATGTAGGGAGGGAAGCTTGTTCTTTGTTATTTTGTGAACATCACTTTTTAAATTGTTTCATGATAGTTATTCTTTCTAGTTAGTCTTGTATTCATTGTGCATATTATTTCTTTGCCTCTGTTTACTGAACTTTGCATCAGTTCACTTAATTGCTTCCATACTTCTGTTTATTCATCTTGTTGCCTTTTACTTGCAGAGCAGTAATATTCAATTACATTCATAGACCACAGTTTGTTTAGCCATTCCTTAATTGATTGGCATCTACTTCATTCTCAATTCTTTGCTACCACAAAAATGCTACTATACTTATTTCAGTGTATATTTCTACTTGGCTTATATGGCTAACATTGGAATCTTTTGTTTAAGAGGGATGGAATTTTCAGTCACTTTATTTGTATAATTTTCAACTATTTTTCTGAATGGTTGTACCAATTCATAGCTTCACAGACAATGTATAAATATATTTAACTTTTTTACAGTCTCTCCAATAATTATTCTTTCTATATTGCGTCCTCTTGTTCATATTATGAGAGTGAGGTGAACTCCAAAGTTATCTTGATTTGCATTTTTCTTATTGAAGTTTGTAGCATTCTTTTATGTGACTTTTAATAGCATGCATTTTTTCCTTTACAGCTGTTAATTCATATTTTTGACCATTTCTTTATTGGGGATGGTTTTGGGTATTCTGTTATCTCTATCATCTCTATCATCTCTCTCTCTCTCTCTCTCTCTCTCTCTCTCTCTCTCTCTCTCTCTCTCTCTATCTCTATCTCTCTATATATCTATCAAAACAAATTTGAAGTAAAGTTCCTCCCCCACCAACCATTTCTTTCCTTATCCTAGATAGGTTATATTGTTTATGGAGATCTCCAGTCTCATGCATTGCACATTATCCATTTGATCTTTTGCAAATGCCTCCATCCCTTGTTTAGTTAAGAATCCATGTCCTAAGTAGAATTGGCAAGCTGAGATTGGACATGGGTGGTTAGGTTGAGAAAAGACTCAGAGATGATTCATTGGCAATTGAGATGACAAATTAGCAATGATGTTTCCCGCAGAAATAGCGATCAGATGAATTAAGCAATGATGTTGAGTTCTTTTGAACATTCTGAAATGAGATGCCAGGAACATATATTATCTAGATCTAGGCCTAGCAAGTGTCTAGCAGATAGCTGGTGACAAAGCTCAAAAGAATATGGGAGTATAGACTTTTAACAAGATATTCCCAAGAAATGGAATTGAGGAGCAAAGTCATTTGAGGACTGGGACACAGGTAAGTGCAAAGACTTAAACAGATTTGGGAGATAAGAGTTTCATGTTAAAGAACATCAAGTTTTATGTTAAAGAACATCAAGAAAGCCTAACTTCAAATAGTACCAAATGGAAGCTTTGTCTCTCCTCTCTACATTGTTGAACTCATACAGTCCCCTGGCTTCTATGATCACACTTATAAATATGGTTCACTTCTATTCTCTAATCAGGCCCAGACCTCTCTTTCGCAAACAAGTAAAAACCCAGAAAGTTAGTTCCTTACTCACTCAATAGCTAGAAAGACATCCACCTGGTGGTTTTCTGCACATGTACAATCCTCCCAGTAGATTAGTGTCTTGTCTGTTGTGGTGAGTAAAGCATTCAGAATGCTTCTGTTGTTATTTCTTTAAACAACTTTATTTTTCTAATAACATATAAATCAATTTTTACTCTTTGCTTTTATAAGTTTGAGTTCAAATTCTCTCCTTTCCTCTTTCCACTCCCCACTCATTGAGAAAGCAAGCAATTTGATAAAGGTTATGCATGTGTAGTTATGAAAAACATATTTTCATCTTTGTCATGGTATGAAAAAAATGGATAAAAACCTTAAGAAAAATAAAGTAATAAAAAAGTATGCTTTGATCCGAATTCAGATTCAATCAGTTTTTTTTTTTCCCTGGAAGTGGATAGAATTTTTTATCTTAGGACTTTCAGAATTGCTGAAATAGCTAAGTCATTCACAATTGATTTATTAGTATTGTGTTGTTCTATATACAATATTCTACTGGTGTTGCTTATTTCATTTCATATCACTTCATGTAAATCTTAACATATTTTTTTTCTGAAAGCACCCTGCTCATAATTTCTTATAGCACAATAGCATTCTATCACAATCATATAATCACTATTTATTTAACCATTCTCCAATTTATGATTATTTCTTCAATTTCCAATTCTTTGTGACCACAAAAGAGTTGCTATTAATATTTTTGTACATATACATTCTTTAATTTTTTAAAAAAATCTTTTTGAATTACATGGTAGTAGTTGTATTGTTTGGTCAAAGGGTATGCATAATTTTATAGGCCTTTGGGCATAGCTCAAAATTGCTCTCCAGAATGGTTGAATCAATTCACAACTCAAATAGTACATTACTGTCCCCTTTCTTTTCTGATATAATAGTCAAACTGATAGATATGAAGCAATAGCTCAGAGTTGTTTTAAATCACATTTCTATAATTAATAGTCATTTAGCACATTTTTTTTTCATATGCCTCTAGATAGTTCTAATTCCTTCATCAAAAAACTGCCTCTTCATTTCCTTTGACCATTTATCCATTAGGGAATGACTTATAGGCTTATAAATTTGACTCAGTTCTCTATATATTTGAAAAATGAATCTTTATCGGAGAAACTTGGTGTAATTTTTTCCTGTTTTCAGCTTTCCTTCTCTTCTTAATTATTTGTTTTGTTTGTGCAAACCCTTTTTAATTTAATGTAATCAAAATGATTGATTTTAAGTTTCCTAATGTGATCTTTTATTTACTGTAAATTCTTCCCGCATTCATCTGACAGGTAAACTATTATATACTTCCCTAATTTGCTTATGATATCATCCTTTATATCTAAATTTTGATCATATTTTAGTATATATATATGGGCTATTGGTTTATACCTAGTTTCTTCCAAAGTGCTTTTGAATTTCCCCTCTATAGATAATCTTTGAAGTGATATGGGCTCTGTATGATCTGGCTCTGTCAGATTGGTTATAGTACTGAGCTTTCAACTGAGCAAGCACTATCTCCTTTCTTCCATCCTATAGATGTTCAAGTACATTCTGGCTTCCTTTAAGTTTAAGATTTGCACCTTCTCCAAGAAACCTTCCCAGAATCCCCCTTAATATTACTTCCTTGCTGATCTTGGCTATTACTTCATGGACAGAATTGTAAATTGTGAATTAAATATCAGTCAGCTGACATTTAATAATTATCTACTATGTATTAAGGAATATGATAAGCAATGGGGTAGAGAATTCCCAGCTACCTCAGTCCCACTGATGAAGTTTGGTAAAGAATGACACAAATTTTGCATGTGGAAACCTTTGTCCTTCAGTTTCAAATTTTGTGCTATCTCCAGTCTGGAGGTTTGTTACAAGAGACACAGTCCCTTCAAATTCATAAAGGAGATTATTTTGGTTTCTTTTTTTTTAGGTTTTTGCAAGGCAATGGAGTTAAATGACTTGCCCAAGTACACACAGTTAGGTAATTACTAAGTGCCTGAGGCTGAATTTGAACTCGGGTCCTCCTGACTCCAGGTTTGGTGCTCTGAACATGGTATTACCTAGCTGTTCTTTAATTTGGTTTCTTAATGGATCCAATGCTCTTTCTGACTTGTATGTTCTTTTGACACTTGCAACAAGATCCTTTTACATGTTTTAAAAATAGCATTTCTTTTCAAGTCATTTTACAGGAAAGAAATAACCATCATCCCCAAATGCATCATATCCTCCCCCCACCACACACACATACATACACCATCCTTTTCTGTCTAATCTAAAAATAATCTACAGAGAAACTTTTATTAGAATTTTAATTGGAGGAAGATAATGTTAAATGTCTACTATACTCAAAGCCATTGCACAGGTTGGGTTAAGCAGGACCATTATCCTGAGGAGAAGATTAGTCTTTTAAATAATGCTAAGAAAGAACTCAGGTTCATCTGTATACAATCAATCCATGCAAGCACAGCATCCTTCTTCTAATAAATAATGATAATAATAGAAATAATAATCATGATGATAATAACCATTTTTGTAGTGCTTTAGAGTTTTTATAATGTTTTTGCATATCCTATCTCATTTGATTCATTATTATTATCCTCATCTGAAGGGAATTTAGGCTTGTAATTTAGTAGAAAGAGGACTTTGCTTGAAGCTAATAGGTTTTAAGTACTACTACTGATTACCAGCACCTCAAACAAGGTCTTTATATATAAAATGATGAAGTTGGACTAAGTAGACTCTAAAGAACCCTCTAACCCTGCAGTTATCAATCAGTGCTTTACATTTCTCTACTCAATAATAATTTAGAGCATTTTTCCATGTAATTATAGTTTTGGTTTCTTCTTCTGAAATATCTGTTCATATATACTTTGATCATTTGTCAATTGAAGAAGTTCTAATTTTTTTTTATAAATTTGACGAAGTTTCCTATATATTTGAGAAATGAGACCTTTATCAGATAAACTTGTCTTTGAATTCTTTTAATATTACTTTATTGCCTCAAATACCTTTTGGCAACATGAAGTTTTTATTATTTTTTAAAAATTTGATTATTTCTTTTAATTAGCTCTATTTTTGCTTTTGCTTTGCCTGAGATCATTTTTACTGACCCTGCCTTTTTTTATACTTCAAATGAAACATACCAGCTTCTGTTCCAGACCTTTATCTTAACTTTGAATGTGTCTTTCTTTTTTCAAGTGTGTCTCTTGTAAACAACATATTGTTGGATTCTGATTTCTAATCTATTCTGCTTATCCACTTCTGTTTTATGGCTGAGTTCATCCCATCCACAGAGTTATTGTTACTGTGTATTTTCCTCTATTCAGTTTTCTTCTGTTTATCCTTCTCTCTCTTTTTATTATCCTATCCCTCTAAAGTCTGTTTTGCTTCTGATCACTGGCTTATTTAATCTCTCCTCACTTTTATTCCCCCCTCCCCTTATTTCTCTACTAGCTATTAGATTTATATACCCAAATGAGTGTGTGTGTGTATACACATACATTGCCTATGTGTCTTTCTCTTCCTTCCTTCCTTCCTTCCTTCCTTCCTTCCTTCCTTCCTTCCTTCCTTCCTTCCTTCCTTCCTTCCTTCCTTTCTTTTTATTTCTTTCTTCCTTTCTTTCTTTCTATCTATCCCTATCTTTCTATCTGTCTGCCTATCAATCTATCAATCAATTCTCTCTTTGATCCAATTTTGCCGAGAGAAAGATTCAAGCATGGCCCACCAATTCCCATTTCCCCCTCCACTATAAAAGTTCTACCTTGCAAGTCTCTTTTATATGAGATATTTCCCCCCCATTCTTCATCTGCCTTTTTTCTTTTGCTAGTGCATCACTTTCTCACTCCTTTTTTTGAAAATCATTCCAGCATAATCAACCCACACTCTTGCCTTCTATCTATGTATAGTCTTTCAAACTGTTCTAATAATGATAAGGTTCTTAGGAGTTAGAAGTATCATCTTCCCATATTTGATCTCACTGAATCCATTAAGATTTTTCTTTCACATCTACCTTTTTATGTTTCTCTTCAGTCTTTTATTTGAATGTCAAATTTGCTGTTCAGCTTTGGTCTTTTCATGGCTAGAAGTCCTTGATTTCATTAAATATCCTTTTTCCCTGTAGGAGAATGATACTCAGTTATATGGTAGATGATTTTTAGTTGTAATTCTAGCTTCTTTGCCTTCCAGGATATCACATTTCATATTTCCTCCTCCTTTAACATGGACACTACTAAATCTTATGTGATTCTATGATTCCATGATACATGGCTGCTTTCAATATTTTCTATTTGACCTGGGATCTCTAAAATTTGATTATAATATTCCTGTAACTTTTCATTTTAGGATCACTTTTAGTAGTGGGTCACCTTTTTTTTCCCTGAACACTTGTCTGACTCCCTTAACATTTCTTATCTGAAAGTTCCAGAAGCTTCTGCTTCTGTACTGGCTGCCTTGGTGCTCCTGTCTCATTTTGGGTTTACCTCCTAAGTTGTCTTAAACTGAAAATTGTCTCATTCTGACCTTTTGTTGGATGTGAAATTCCAAAATTTGATTTGAGAAGTTATTCTAAAGTTCTTTGGAAGATAATGTTAAAATAATTCAACTGGACTGATGCCTATACTCCATCATCTTGGATCACCCTCCATTCCAGGTATTTGATTTAATTTTCTGGATCAGAATTATTGGCATCAATAACAGGGAAACTATCAATTAATATGAACTGTAGGGAGAAAATGAAATTTTAGAGATTTCTAACTAGTTAATATTTTAATAGGGGGTCAGAGTCAGTGTGCATTGTGGTTAGAAACAATAGCCTTTTCCTTCTTTCTGGCTATTGCTCCTATTTTATGCATTATGGTCTAATGATTTACTTCAGTTAATGTCTTTAATAAAATTTATATTGTTATTCCAGTGGATAGGCATTTCAAATAAAGATGTACTAGTGAACTAACCAAACATGTGATATGTTCAAGTCAGGGGTGATTTCTATTTGAGTCTTGGAGAGATACTCCAGTCCTTAAAAAACATTTACAAGGCAATACAAATAGAGGATTTAAGGAAAGCAAATCTCTGCTTCATTGAGAAGAAAGGAAAATATCATCACCAATAAATTCCCTGAAACTAGTAGCTTTTGGGGGGAATAAATTATGACATAGTAGTGTGGTTTCTTAAATCAGGACTGCCTCTCTGATAAATAACTTCCCTCTTGGGCAGAAAGGGGATGCATTGCAATTTTAGACTCCACTGATATAACAGTTTGACTGAAGGTTAGTTTCTGTTTTTGAGTTGTACCTCTTACACCAATGGGAAACTGATTTAATTGTTCAGAAAAACAAGTTACAGCTGGTAAATAAATTCTCTGCAGATTAAAATTTTAAGAAAAAACAGGCTAAATAATGATTTCAAAATGAATGTGCTAAGCTTCTTTTCTATAGCTATCTTGTAGAAAATTAGGCTCATGAGTGTTTATCCATGGGGGAGGCACAAACATTTTGGTTTTGAGAAATGATATTTTCACTTTCTTTGTATGAATCCTCACAAAGCCAGCCCAGGTGGAAGCACTTAGAGTGGAAGTATAGAAATTTAGCAATTCAGAAGTCCTGAGGTTTCCTGCCAGAAATGCTTTTAACTAGTGGAAAGAAAAGATCATTAAGCTGAAGGAAATGGATCTATGCATAGTGGCTCCTGATGAAAAGTAATGGTTATTAACTATATTAACTCATCTCAAAAAGCCCTGAATATTGTGTTCTTAAACACTGACTCTATTCAGAAGTAGGAACCAGGTGCTGTCAAATATTCCTTTCTATCTCCTGGATGTATCACCCTAACACTAAAGACCAGGAAATCCTGGTTTCAAATCTTGTTTATGACACATTCTAGTTGTGGGACCCTTGAAGTCACAGTTGTACAGTAGGTTCAGACCTGCATTGACAGAGAAAGTAGTTTCTAATCCAGTTATGCAGATGCATAGAAAAGTTCTCCAGTTTTTTTCTGCTATTGCTTTTTAGTTTAGAAAGAAACCAAGTCAACTTATTGTTAGAACTGGAGAGCTATTTTTTAAAATTATCAGACTTTTTAAATGAAAAATATGAAATGACTTTTTTCATGTTTTTGGAATTTGAAGCTTGTTTAGATTCCAGTTTAGAGAAGGGAATTACTGTTGAGATGAGGTAAACTTTTATAACATTTCAATAATTTGCTATTTTCACTGCTCCCCTATATTTCTTGCCCCACTGTTATTGACATTTTCATTTTAAGAGGAGATGTCCTGAATAGGATGACCAACAATGTATATCACATACATATATAAAATCATCAAAAAATGATATAGAGGAGACTATGTTAAGAACAAAAAAAAATGACCAGACAAAACTAGAGGAAAACAAGAAATTAGAAATCACCCCTGATTTGAATATATCATGTCTGGTCAGTTCACTAGTACATTTTTATATTGAAATGCATCTCCATTGGAATAATAATATAAATCGTATTAAAATAGAAATCTTTTTCATGTGAATGGTTTTGAGAAACTGAATGAACAAAAGTTATTCTTTATTCAGTTACAAAAAAGTGATAGAAAAGGTTACAAAATGCAAAATGAATAATTTTCATTTCAGAAAGTGAAAAAGTTCTTTTTACTTGAACAAAATCAACAAAATTAGAATAAGAAATAAAACTATTAATTGGAAGAAAAACATATTAAACAAAATTGTTTAAGACCTGATATCCAAAGTAGCTAAGAAATTGATGCAAATATAAAAAGAGCCATTCCTCACAGGATAAATTGGCAAAGTTTACAATAAATAGCTACATAAAAAGTATACTGACACCATAATGAGAGGTAGATGGAATTCAACTCCGAGGTTTTATTTCACTTTCATCAAATTAGTAGGCTGAAAAAAGTAGAAATAATCAATGTTGAAGCAGCTGTAGAAGATAAGCAAAAGGATTACAACTCTACAGGAAAAAGTTTAGAATTAGGTGAAAAATGATTAAAATCACTCTTTAGGGGTGGCTAGGTGGTGCAGTGGATAAAGCACTGGCCCTGGAGTCAGGAGTACCTGGGTTCAAATCTGGTCTCAGACACTTAATAATTACGTAGCTGTGTGGCCTTAGGCAAGCCACTTAACCCCATTTGCCTTATTAAAAAACCTAAAAAGAAAGTCACTCTTTAAACCAGAAATGACAATATTGGCTGCATAATCCAAGGGCTTCAAAGACAGAATGAATACAAAACTATTTATAAAATTTTATTTTGAGTTAGCAAATATCTTGAAACAAAATTCACTTGGTTTTGCAGAGTCAAAGGCTGATTACCAACTATATGAATAGATAAACAGAGCAGACCAAAGACAGAATTCAAGTTGTAGGTTCGAAAAACCTGCTGGCATGATTTAAATTTCAGAGAATCCCCCAAAAATTGTGTTCTAAGACATGGGTATTTTGGAAAGATAGGCTGCTAATCATGTTTATTATTTATAGCTTTAACATTAAAAAAACCAAAATATTTTATTTGTTTTTCCAACTACATACAATGGTAGTTTTTACAAATCATTTTTTTTCAAGGTTTTGCGTTTTAGTTTTCTTCCTCCTCCCTTCCCCTGACAGAAAGCAATCTGATATAGACTCTGCATTTATAACCACGCTAAACATAGATCCATATTGAACATGTTGTGAGAGAAGAATCAGATCCAAATGGAATTAGAAAGAAAAAAAGACATAATACACAAGACAATTAAAAAAAATTGAAGATAAAAAAGCTTTGGTCAGCATTTAAACTCCATAATTCTGTCTCCGGATACGGATGAAATTTTCTGTCTCAAGTCATTTAGATTGTATTTGATTATTGTACTGCTGAACTGAACAAGTCCCTCAAGATAAATCATAACTTCATGTTGCTGTTAAGGGATATGATGTTCGTCTGATTCTGTCCATCTCACTCAGCATCAATTCATGTAAGTCCTTTCAAGCTTTTCTGAAGTCCCATCTCTCATGGTTTCTTATAGAACAATAATATTCCACAGTATTCATATACCATAATTTGCTTAGCCATTCCTCAAATGATGGGCACCCCCTCAATTTCCATTTCTTTGCCACTACAAAAACAGTTAGCTTAGCATCTACATTTTCAGTCTTAATGATTTGCTTTTTGTTTGAAAAGGAGGCATCCCAATCTAGACTGATGCTAAACATATAAGAAGCATTATCTCATTTCTCTCTGCTCAGGGATTTTCCTTGATCAGATGTAATCTTCAGAAGAGAACTAAAAATGAGCCTAGGATTGGTATTTAAAGTTAAACAGATGAATGGGGCTTTCAGTATAAATGCAGATTGTGCTTGGTGTAGGGAACATAGTCTTACTCAGCACTATTCAAATAATATTCCTTGTTTTTATTGGAATGTCAATTGCTGACATGATTCCCTTCCTCCCTCCCTCCCTCCTTCCCTCCCTCTTTCCTTCCTTCTCCCTCCCCCTTCCTTCCTTCCTTCCTTCCTTCCTTCCTTCCTTCCTTCCTTCCCTAATCACCATAAAATGACTTTTTTGGAAATGACAAGAGGAGAGAAATGCTCTTAATTAGAGGATAGGAAGAAAAACAGTTTAAATAATCTATATGAGTAGGATAATGGAAATGAATTGTCAGAAGGTCCGCTGAAAATGGATGGTATGTAAACAGCTTTCTTTCTCTTCGTCCGACCCATGGGAATTTTTAGAAGATTGGAAAACAGGGATGGGATGTGTTTTCTCTTGGGGGGGCAGTCAATGAATGGAGGAAGTATAGGAGGAAATATATATATGGAGGAAATGGAGGAAAGTACAAATACTTTGAGCTTATCTTAGACATAAGAAGTGGGGAAGAAAAATCAGACATAGGGAAAGTACCATTGACTTCCTCTATATTTTGGTAATGTGAACCAAAACCCTAGTTATTCCACTATTGTCTTTTATAATTTCCCAGTTTCAGTGATCTCTCTTTTCCCATTTTGATTTCTACCTCCTCACCTCCATTCTCTTCTCTCCTCTCCTCACAGCACTTCTCTCCCTCTTGCCCCTCCCACTCCCTCTCCCTGTTTTTTATACTCACATACATAAACAATTCCTTGTTCCTTGTTGCAGTATGGATCTGTGAATACACACACATACACCATACACACATATGTATCTCCCTCTCTTCCTCTACCCCCTACCATGAAGAAGCTTCATCCCTCACTTCGAATCTGTAACTATTTTGTGATTTAGTTTTAGAAAGTAGTTATAGGGTCTGATATTAGAGATAATCTTCCTAGTGTCATACAGTCAGAGACGGCACTTGAATCCAGATCATGGACCTATGTATTCACTAAGCTATGTCCCTATTACTCTAAGGTTTTTCAGAGGAAACCAGTCACCAGACCAATAAATCTGAACTTCTAGGTCAATGAGCCAAGAAGCATTTATAATTTTCTTTCTGTATCCAAGGTCTATAGTACATCCTGGGAATTCAAATATAAGCATAGAAAAAGATATTTGTCCTCAAGGCCTTTCTGTTTTCATAGTAGCACATAAAAGGAAGATGAAGAGGTGTAGGGGCTGGGGCAGCCTGGTGAGAAATGAAGAGATGGATGAGCTGAGTGGACTCCTTGTGGATCCATCCAATCCAAGGCCTCAGGGCCAGGGAGTACAGAGGTAAAGTAAAAGACTGAATTTACCAAATGGGTCTAACAAATCCCCTTCTAAACACAGAAAGTTCCTTAGTCCCCAACCTTAAGCCTCTGTTCTTTTATTAAGACATAGCTCTAAGAAGCTTTTAAATTTGGTTTTGAAATCACAAATAAGCTAGAAATAGTGTAAGCAGAACAAAGAACATACTGATAACAGCAACAAAATACAGGAAACAGACTTCCTGACTAAAAAGAGAAAGACATCAAAACTAAAACCACCAACAGTAATAACTAGCATTTCTATGAGAACTTCACAAATATTATCTCCTTTGAGCCTCACATCAATCCTGAGAGGGAGAGGCTATCAGCAATCTTGTTTTACAGCTGAGGAAACTGAGGCAAAGTTTGTCACTTGTATAGTGTCATATAGCTAGTAAGATATTTAAAAATCTGGGATTTCTGTTTTCTGGAAAAATTAATTATATGCAGTCCCCATTTTCCTCGATGAAGTGAATAAATAAATGTAACAATATTGTTCATGCTGAATGTGTGTGGAGAGGTTGCTCCATGCATAACATATATTTACATATATATATATATACATACATGTGGATATTTGCATTTAGTAATATGCATTTGCACAACATACTTATACAGTGCATATATATGTATATTCACACATACGCAGCTATGAAGCACATGTCAGTGTGTTTACATGCATGCCTGCATGTGTGTATAGATATTCAATTTCATAAGAATGAGAACTACTTCCACTGACATTTATGATGACCTCTATGTATTTCTATAACAAATGGCTTTGGCAAAACAAAAATACATTTAAAAAATCGTTTCTCAGCTGCCAATCCTTCTAAGGAGCCTCAGTCTTGTTCTATAGACTCCTAGTTTGTCCTTAAGTCTGTCTTCCAACCTGGTAGAAATTGTCATGGCAAGTGGGGCTCCATACTAAAGTAGAAGGAATGGAACAGTAGTATATATAAATCAGCATGTAAAGAAATACCCTGAAGGATAATGGTTTCCCTGGTTGGAGAAATCCCTCCTCCAATATAAATTGTAATTATAATAAATAATGAAATTTCCTGAAGTGCTCTCTCTCTCTCTCTCTCTCTCTCTCTCTCTCTCTCTCTCTCTCTCTCTCTCTCACACACACACACACACACACACACATACACGAGAACATATAATAATCCAGCAAGTTCATTTAATTTATTATCAAACATTTTTCTCTGGAGAGGAGCATTTATAGATAGAAAGGAAAACAGTCTGTGTTGACAGGGAGCTTACATTTTAGTTTGGGAGAAATATATAATATATGTGGTGTGTGAGTTTGTGGGGAGCTGGAAAAGGAAGCAGTGAAGACAGTGGTGGTGTGGAGAAAGGCTGGAAATGGTGTGGAGGCTGCTTATGGGCAAGATAAGATGAAAGCTTGTCTGTGAGATTCCAGAGTATCAGGTTGGAGTCCAAGCTTATGGTATGTGTGCAGGTAGGGTGGGGAAGAAATGAAGATTTTTGCAGGAATGGAGGCAGCAGTTTGCCAAGAACACTGGTGGTGTGTTAGCCTGGTACCAGGCAGGGTAAGACTTAACTTTCAGAATTTGGCATCTTAGGGATGGAGTCCAAAGGTGTGGTATGAGTGGGATGGAGTTGATGTAGATATATATGCAGCATGTTACAGAAGTGAAGCTTTTTAACATTCCAGATGTGGAAAATAATTACTGTTGGCTTTGTGATTAATGAGGGAGGGAGAGAGAGAGAGGTGATAAGTATTTAAATGCCAACAATAAGTATTGTCTATCATATGCCTATTAAATGGCATAATGCCTATGCCAATAAAATTTTTTTGTTTTTCCACTTTAGATGTTCCATCAATAAATTTTTGGGAGTGTATGATTAACTCCTCCTTCACCTCCCTTTAAAAAAAAGGATGTGGTCATTTAAAACATTGTCATTTAATAAACTGAAATATCTCTGAGGTAAAGAGAAAACCTCACAGAGCTATAATTTTCCTAGACCTATTGGGTCTCTATTAGTTGAAATGAAAGGGATGACACAAATAATATTAAGAATATATTTTCCAAACTGAGTGGAGGTAAAATTCAGTTTGATGCAATTGCTCCAACTGAATACAAGATTATATGATAACTGGGGAAAAAAGTGAGAAATGAGAGTTGTTGAATGTTTTGACCAGATGATGGTTGTTTCAGGGATTTGACTAGATTGATTGACTATATTATCTAGATTGACCATATTGGTCCACTTCTCTAAAGGGAGCTGCTAATTACAAGTCACAGAGCTAATAAATGACTGAGGCAGGATTTGAATTTAGAATTCCTTATTTTAATCTGATAATCTATTGTACTAATGTAGGATACATTACCTAACTTATGATCTTGTATTTAGTGTTAGATACCCCTACTACCACAAAGAAGGGAGGGAAATGATTGAGCATCTTCATTTATTTTTGGCAAGAGGGATACCTTTGTCATTTCAATTCTACACTTCCTGTTTGTTTTTTCTTGTTTTTTTCCCATTTATATTATTTTCATCCTGATGTGCAATTTTCCTGCTTCTGTTAATTTCATTTTATGGAAGTTCATGTCTTTTCATGCTTTTTCCGTATTAATCATATTCCTTGTTTCTTTGTGTGTAACAATATTACATTTAGTGTATCATGATTTGTTTGGTCATCCCCCAATCAAAAGTCATTGACTCTATTTTCAGGGCTCTTTTCATTCTCAAACTTAATTGGTTTTCAAATCAGGATGTTAATCTCTTTTTTTTTTTTAGGTTTTTGCAAGGCAGTAGGATAAGTGGCTTGCCCCAGGCCACACAGCTGGGTGTGTCCAAGGGCATATTTGAACTCAGGTCCTCCTGACTCCAGGGCTGGTGCTCTAGCCACTGTGCTGCCTAGCTGCCCCAGCATATTAGTCTTGAAATGTAAATGTGTCAACTCTGATTTTTCTACATGGCTAAAATTGATAGCACTTAAAACTTGGTTGAGACTCTAATATTGCTGATTATGGAAGAAGAATTAACTATTGCTCTCATCATTTAGTAAGCTCTATAATTCATTATAGTATCATGCCTCAACATAATCAGGGCATCTTAGATTCATACTGTGATTTGTTCAATTTGCTAAGCATAAAATTTTGCTCCTTTCTTGACAAATTAATCTTTATTTATAATCACCTTCATTGCTCTCCAAGGTCATTTGTTTAGGTTTATCTAAATTAAAGTTTTATCCAATATTCTGAATTTTGTATCTTCTGAAAATATTATAGCAAAAACTATAGTTCTTGAGAAAACAGAAAATTGTTTTTCTTATGGTTTGGTATCCATATGACCTCATCATATTTTTTGCTCTAACTCATTCTGGATATTTAATAATCCTTGCTCAAAATTTCCCGTCTCCCTCACCTTCCTACCAGAAGTGAGATAGGGTGACAATGTACTTTAGTAGTACAGGGCCATCACTGCATTCCAGACTTCTTTTATATGGACAATGAAAATTTAGTATAAGGCAATATTTGGTCTAGGAGTGACTCCTGTATGGACAAGGTTATTCTTAACCTATCAAATCACATTTTGCTAGAGGATTTTTAAGGTTATTTAGCAGTCAACTGAATATTTTTTTTTAAATCACATGTAAATATTTTTAACAGATTTAAATTCTAAGCTTAGTAAGTTTGATAACCATCAAACTATACAAACTGAACTGAATCCCAACATTTATTAAAATAATAAAATTATAAACTGTCAAGTAACCTATATTTTCAGGATCAAACAAAAGTTTTTCTTTTCTTTTTTTAAAGAAAGATTTTACTTATTTTGAATTTTACAATTTCCCCCCCATTCTTGCTTCCCTACCCCCACCCCCCACAGGAGGCATTCTGTTAGTGTTTACATTGGTTCCATGTTATACATTGATCTAAGTTGAATGAGATGACAGAGAAATCATATCCTTAAGGAAGGAAAATAAAGTGTGAGATAGTAAAATTACATAATAATATAACACTTTTTTCCCCTAATTTGATGACAAAAGTCTTTGGTCTTTGCTCAAAGTCCATAATTCTTTCTCTGGATACAGATGGTATTCTCCATTGCAGATAGCTCAAAATTGTCCCTGGTTGTTGCACTGAAGGGATGAGCAAGTCCATTAAAATTGATCATCACCCCCATGTTGCTGTTAGGTTATATGATGTTTTTCTGGTTCTGATCATCTCACTCAGCATCAGTTCATGCAAATCCTTCCAGGCTTCCCTGAATTCCCATCCCTCCTGGTTTCTAATAGAATAATAGTGTTCCATGACAAACGTATACCACAGTTTGCTAAGCCATTCCCCAACTGAAGCCATTCCCCAATTTTTTGCCAAACAGAGCTGTTATGAATATTTTTGTATAAGTGATGTTTTTGTACTTTTTCATAATCTCTTCTGGGTATAAACCCAGTAGTCATATTGCTGTATCAGCAGTATATACATTTTTGTTGCCCTTTGTGCATAATCACAATTTCTTTCCAGAAAGGTTGGATGAGTTCACATCTCTACCAACAATGTAATAGTGTCCCAGATTTCCCACATCCCTTCCAACATTGATCATTGCCCTTTCTGGTCATATTGGCTAGTCTGAGAGGTGTGAGGTCAGAGATGCTTTAATTTGCATTTCTTGAATAAGTAATGATTTGGAGTAATTTTTCACATGATTATGAATTGCTTTGATTTCCTCAGCTGTAAATTGCCTTTGCATAACCTTTGACCATTTGTCAACTGGAGAATGGCTTGTTTTTTTTTTTTTAAATTTGAATTAGTTCCCTGTATATTTTAGAAATGAGTCCTTTGTCAGAAGTACTAATTGAAAAAAATATTTCCCAATTTTCTATATTCCTTTTGATCTTGGTGGTTTTATCTGTGCAAAAGCTTTTTAATTTAATATAATCAAAATTGTCTAGTTTGTTTTGAATGATGCTCTCTTATCTCTTCCTTGGTCATAAACTGTTTCCCTTTCCATAGATCTGACAGGTAAACTACTCCTTGAATTTTAGTTTGCATATAATATTGTTTTTTATGTCAAAATCCTATATGCATTTGGATCTTATCTTGCTATAGGGTGTGAGATGTTGGTCTAATCTAAGTTTCTTCCAAACTAACTTTTAATTTTCCCAACAGTTTTTTATTGAAGAGGGAGTTTTTATCCCAAATGGCTGGCCTCTTTGTGTTTATTAAACAGCAGATTATTATAATCATTTCCTGCTCTTGCACCTAGTCTATTCCACTGATCCACAAAGTAAATAAATAATAATAATAATAATAATAATAAATAAACCAATATCAGACAGTTTTGAGGATTGATGCTTTATAATATAATTTCAGATCTAGTAAGGCTAAGCCACCTTCTTTTGTACTTTTTTAAATTGAATTCCTGGAAATTCTTGACTTTTTATTTCTCCATATAAATTTAATTGCAACTTTTTCTAACTCATTGGAATAATTCTTTTTGGAATTTTGATTGGGAAGGTGCTAAACAAATAGTTTAGTTTTGGTAAAATTGTCATTTTTATTACATTAGCTCGACCTGTTCAATTGTTCAAGTTGATGCTTGCCCAGGTATTTAAATCTGATTTTATTTGTGTGAGAATAGTTTTGTAATGGTTTTCAAAAAGGTTTTTGAGTCTGCCTTGGTAGACTCCCAGGTATTTTATTTTGTATGAAGTTCCTTTGAATGGGGTTTCTCTTTCTAGCTCTTTCTGCCATATCTTGCTAGTCATATATAGAAATGTTGAGGATTTATGAGGGTTTATTTTTTATCCTGCTACTTTGATAAATTTGCTAATTATTTCTAGTAGTTTTATGGTTTATTTTTTGGGATTCTCTAGGTATACCATCATGTCATCTGCAAAGAATGAGAGTTTTGTCTCCTCCTTCCCCTATTCTAATTCCTTCAATTTCTTTTTCTTCTCTTTTAGTTGAGGCTAACATGTCTAATATGATATTGAATAGTAGTGATGATAATGGGCATCCTTGTTTCACTCCTGATTTTATTGGGAATGCCTCAAGCCTATCCCCATTACATATAATGATTGTTGATGGTTTCAGATAGATACTGCTTATTATTTTAAGCTACAAAGCATTTATTCCTATACTCTCTCTAGTGTTTTTAGTAGGAAAGGGTGCTGTATTTTATCAAATCTTTTTCAGCATCTATTGATATGATAATTTGATTTCTGATAGGAATGTAATTGATATAATTAATTATACTAACAGTTTTCCTAATATTGAACCAACCTTGCATTCATGGGATAATTATACTAGTGATAACTTGTAATTGTTTTGCTAAGATTTTATTTAAGATTTTTGTATCTATATTCATCAGGGAGATAGGTCTATAATTTTCTTTCTCTGTTTTAACTCTTTCCTGGTTTAGGTATCAGCACCATATTGGTGTCATAGAAAGAGTTAGGCAAAGTTCCATCTTCACCTATTTTTTCCAAAGAATTTAAATAGAATTGGAACCAATTGTTCCTTAAATGTTCGATAGAATTCACTTGTGAAACCATCAGGCTCTGGAAATTTTTCCTTAGGGAGTTCAATAATGGCTTGCTGAATTTCTTTTTCTTATACAGGGTTATTTAGGTTTTTAATTTCCTCTTCATTTAATATGGGCAACTTATATTTTTGAAAATATTTGTCCATTTAACTTAGATTATCAAATTTATTGGCATAGAATTGGGCAAAATAATTCCAAATTATTACTTTAATTTCTTCCTCATTGGTGGTGAGTTCACTTTTTTCACTTATGATACTAGAAATCTGGTTTTCTTTCTTTTTTAAATCAAATTGACTAGAGGTGTATCAATTTTATTAGTTTTTTCGTAAGACCAGCTCTTGTTTTTATTTATTAGTTCCATAGTTTTCTTGTATTCAATTTTATTAATTTCCCCTTTAATTTTTAGAATTTCTAATTTGATATTTAATTGAGGGTTTTTAATTTGTTCTTTCTCTAATTTTTAGTTGCATATTTAGTTCATTAATTTCTTCTTCCTCTAATTTATTCATGTATTTAAAGATATAATATATCCTCTGACAGCCACCTTGAGTTTATCCCATGGGTTTTGTTATGTTGTATTATTATTGTTATTATCTAGAATGAAATAATTAATTCTTTCTATAATTTGTTGTTTGAGCCACTCATTCTTTAAAGTGAGGTTATTTGGTTTCCAATTAGTTTTGGATATATATCTCCCTGGCCCAATATTGCATATGATTTTTATTACATTATGATCTGAGAAAGATATATTCACTATTTCTGCCTTTCTGCAATTGATCATTAGGTTTTTATGCCCTAGTACATGGTCAGTACATTTTTGTGTAAGTGCCATGTACTGCAGAAAAAAATATATTCTTTTTTATCCCCATTCAGTTTCCTCCATAAGCCTATCATATCCAAGGTTTCTAACAATCTACCTCCTTAACTTCCTTCTTGTTTATTTTATGATTCGATTTATGTAAATCTGAGAGCGGGAGGTTGAGGTCTCTCACTAGTCGAATTTTGCTGTCTATGTCTTTCTCTAGCTCTCAATTTCTCCTCTAAGAATTTGGATGCTGGGTGAGTACTTATTTAGTATTGAAATTACTTTATTATCTATGGTACCTTTTAGGAGTATATAGTTTCCTTCCTTATCTCTTTTAATGCTATCTATTTTTGTAGCTGCTTTGTCTGAGATAAGGATTGCCCACCCCTGCTTTTTTCACTTTAGCTGAAGCAAAATATATTTTGCTCCAACCTTTTACCTTACTTTATATGTATCTCTCTTCTTCAAATGTGTTTCTTGTAAGCAGCACATGATCAAACAAAATATTGACAAAACTTCCAATAGTAAGAGGCTGACTTGCCGATAAGGAGAAATGAACAACTAAAAGATTTAAATTGGAGATTCTTGACCTTTATGTTGTCATATACTTCTTTGATGATTGATTAAGCCTATGGACCTTTTTTTAGAATAATGTCTTCTGATACATAAACATACAAAGAATTATAAAGGAAACTAGTCATATTTAAATAAAGATGTAATTTCCTCTTCCATCCAAGTTGTTGCATCACTTGAAATTTATCCATGGTAGAACTAGTGACTTAAGGAAAATTGACCCAGAGGTTAAAGGAGGACTTCATCAAGAACTTTGCTTAGCGGACACAAACATAACCCATCATGTATCATCCTTTGAGAAGTCAAAGAATAAGAGTGCATACTGTGGGGAAGGAGTGGTAAGACATATAATGAAAGTAAAAAAATGAAAAAAATCAGATTGTAGAGTTAAGATATCAATGACAATATTTAACATTCTCAATGACATTAAGCTTCCTCATTTAAAAATTACATTTTTTAATACTGTTATAATCACAGAGGCAACATGGGTGGTATTATAGAGAATGATTTTACCTTAGGATCAGGAAGACTTGAGTTCTAATTCTGTTTTTGACATATACTAATTGGGGACCCCAGGTTAGTTGCTTGATTTTATAATGCATCAGACAACTCTCTACAGATTGCATTTAACAATAAGCACCATTCTTCATGGATAGAGGGAAGTTCCAAATCAAGAACACTTATACCAATGAAATTATAGATTGAGTCCCACATATTTTCCCCAAAATTCTTCATGAATATTAAATGACTGAATAGTAGAGTACATTATTCTTTAAAGGATAGTAGTGGATGACCTTAGAGTCAGTATGAACACATATTGTGGCTCTGACTAGACTATAGTGTATTGTCAGTAATGATTTGCATACAAAATTGGCACAAAAGAAGGCATCTGGAAGTATCATTGGAAAAGGATGTTGTTTAGTTATATAGTGAAAGCAAAGGTTAACCTATGGACAGCCTTGTGGGTTGCTGCATTGGAAGTCATGGAGTACTTAATGATATAGAGGAAGGTCTGCACCATATTGTGCAATTCATGGAGAGTTATGGATAAGAATGACATAGTACAGAAGATCATTCAGTAAATCTACAAGCATTTATTCATTGCCACTATATGCCATCATTGTGATAAGCACAAGGGTTACAAGGAAAGGGAAAACAGCTCTTGTCTTTAAAAAACATACATTCTGGGCAGCTAGGTAGTGCAGTGATTAGAGCACTGGGCCTGGAATCAGGAGGACCTGAGTTCAAATCCAGCCTCAGACAGTTAATAATTACCTAGCTGTATGGCCTTGGACAAGCCACTTAACCCCATTTGCCTTGCAAAAACCTAAAAAAAACCCCCAAAAAACATACATTCTAGTTGGGGAGAGAACATTAAAGCAAGCATATATATGTGTCTCTTCATAGATGTATATGTGTATGTATGTATATACATGCCATATATATATATATATATAGATATATAAACAATATATGCATGTCACATATTTGTGGAAGTGTGTTTATAATATATGTGTATGTTATATATATAATTTATATATATATATTTGAAAATATATGTTTTCAAGGAGGAGGAGAAGGGAGAAAGAGAAGAGCTGAGGAGGAGGGGAAGGGGGAGAGGAGAGTGTGTGTGTGTGTATGTGAGAAAGAGTGAGAGAGAGAGATGGAGACAATGGAGACAGAGAGACAGAGAGACAGAGAGATACAGAGAGACAGAGAGAGAGAAGAAGGAGGAGGAGGAGGAGGAGATGGAGATTGGAGGGAAGAGGAGGAGAGGGAAGATGAAAGGTAACAGAAGAGGAAAAGACAATAGAATCTGGGAAAACTGGGAAAAGCCTCCAGCAGTGTTAACTGTTGAAGGAAGCCAAAGAAAAGACGGAAGACAGAGGAAGATCATATCAATCTGTAGCAAGAAAGGGTGTACCTACATGGAGGAGATCATAGTCCATTGGCGATTTGAAGTATTAAGACAGATAAGTATTAGTAGGCATGTATTCATTCTTCCAATGTTGCATTTATTGTAAATGATCCTGAATCACCCATCAAGGCAGACCTAGCAAGACTTTTTCCATGAAAACAATGACTTAATTACTAATTTGTGATACTGTATGTATGTACTTAAGTAGAAAAAAAGCTGAAAATGCTATAAGAAGGTTTATAATTCAGACTTCTCATGAATTAATAGAAGTTAAATAAGTGGTTCTTAATTAAGTGACTTGTGACTAAGTTCTGAGTAATCTAAAATAGTTCATGTAACTTACTAAAGCAGATAATGGATATAGTACAACAGAAAGCCATGGTAGAATTTTGTTCACTAATTTAAATGTAAATACAGTTTAGTTTAATCCAATTTAATCAACTAGTTTATAAATTTGCAGCTAGAAGGAATTTCAAAGATCATTTAATGCAAAAGTCTCTTGCTTTTTCCCTTGCTTTTTCCTTCTTTTGTTTGACAAACATTGATTAAATCATTACTCCATACAAGGAAACATATTATGAACTTAGAGTATGGAGCTAAAAACAAAACAAATGATCCTTGCTTTCAAATTGGAAGAGAAACCACCTGTTTGCAAACATATAAATAAATTTAAATCATACACAAAGAAATACATAAGATGTGTGTGTGTGTGTGTGTGTGTGTGTGTGTGTGTGTGTGTGTGTGAGAGAGAGAGAGAGAGAGAGAGAGAGAGAGAGAGAGAGAGAGAGAGAAGGAAGGGATAGAAACAGAGAGACAGAGAGTCAGACAGACAGATTTGGAACCACCACTGATGGAGGGGGCATAGTGATAGAGAAAGAGAAAGAGGAGAGAAGGGGAGAAGGAGAGAAAGAAGGCCAAGGGAGAAGTAGAGTAAAACTAAGGGAAAGAGAATGGAAAGGTCCTTTATGAAAGTGAGTCCTAAAGAGGTATAATTATTGTGTCTGGCATGTTATAAACACTTAATAAATGCTTATGGTTGACATGAATCAGCTTAGCCCTAGGAAATATCAGCAGACTTGAGATTTGAATCTAGATTCTTTCACTCTAAATCCAATACTCTTTCTCCTGTCCCATTGCTTTCAGGTAGGAGGACTGGAGGTAAAGAGAAAGAGAAATTTTCCAGGCCAGAAAACAGAGATCCTCTATCTGGATAGAAATGTAGTTCTGTAAAACCACAAAGAGAATTAAAATAAACCCATTATGGATTTTTCCCAGTTCATAGCTGGAGTATTGCAAATAGCCTGCTGGTGGATCTGCCTGACTAGTCTCTCTCATTCTAATCCAACTTCCAAATAAGAACCAAAGTAGTCTGCCCTGTCTTTCTCTACTTCCTACTCAATAAACTCCAGTGGTTCCCCATTGTCTCCAGAATCAAATACATAATCCTCCATTTGGTATTTAAAGTCCTTCATCCTTTAGGCCCCTCCTTCTTTCCAGTCTTCTCATACTTTACTTTTTGCTCTGTTCTCTTTGATTCATTGACACTATTCTCTTAACTTTTCCCTCAAATAATACATTCTATCTCTTAGCTCCAGGCATTTTTCATGGCTAGCACCATATCTGAATGTTCTCTTCTCTTTTCTGATTAATGAGTTTCCTGGCTTCCTTTAAGTACCAGCAAATATCCCATTTTTTTTTTATAAGATGCCTTTTCCAACCACTCTTTATTCTAGGATCTTTCCTCTCTTAATTACTTCATATTTATCAACACTTAACTTGTTTATATATTTGCAAACAAATTTATATATGTTTGCATATTGTCTCCCCATGAGACTGTACGTTCCTTGAGGACAGGGACTATGCTATGACTTTTTTTTTTCTGAATCATTGACACAATGATTAACATATAATAGATAATAAATGCTTATCTTTTTTCATTTTATTTTTTGATTTTTGCTTGTCTAAGGTCACATGGTGAAGTAAGTATTAAGTGTCTGAGGTCAAATTTGAACTCAGGAACTCCTGACTCCAAGGCTTACTGGCTTACTGAGAACTTTATTCTTGCTTTTTCCTTTGTTCTAGAAGGAGTCCGAATGTCAAAAAGTTTAAAACACAGTGAATTTGGAAAAGGTAACTTTCAAGAAAATATCTCATGGTTTCAGGGATAGTTATTCCTAGCTTCTTTATATGATCAAAACTTAAATGACAGTGATTTAAGTGTCATTTAAAAAATAACATTTAAAAAATAACATAAGATTATTGAATGTGGATAGAGCCTAGAGCTGTAACTCAATCGATGGTGGAATTCCCAGAGTATTCCCTCCATTAATGCTACTCAATAACTGGTCTCTGATTCATAGTCTTAAAGAATTTTCTGTGGATATTGAGAAGTTATTTGCTTTGGTTCACACAGTTAATATCTGTTGACATTTCCAGTTCCAAGGTCAGCTATCTTTGTCACTATCATGAACTATCTTAAAACCTCCCATCAAAAATAATAGAAATAAAAAATTCCTACTTACATTATAATAATCTTAATGTCCACTTTTATAATTATAAAATAGATAACAAGAGATTTGGAAATAGTCCTAATAAAAGTAAGATTAGTAAAACCTAATGACCTTCAACCTAAGAAAATGATAGAAAAATGAATATTCCAATGTCAAAAATGAGGAATAAGATTGATAGGTATTCTTAGAGGATGTAGCGTAGAGGTCAAAAATCTACAAAAATGTTTTGGGGATAATCACACATCATATTATAGTGAAATAAAGTCAGCTTTACTGACTATAAACCACAGATTAGTCTCTATTCTTGGATAGAACCTATGAATTGACTAAACTAAAAGTGAATACAAAAGGCCCTTCACTGTCACAAGCAACATAAACTAATATTGACAAAGAAAAATCAAATATATAGGTGAGTAAAGTGGATTTATTTGAAGTAGAGGAGGTCATGATGACATTTCATTGGTGTAAGGGTTCTTTATTTGGATTTTCTCTCTATTCATGCAGAATGGACTTATTTTTAAATATAATCTTTAGAGAGTTGCCTGGTGCATTGAAAAGGCAGGCAACTAACCTGGGGTCACCCAGTTAGTATATCTCAAAAACAGAATTGGAACTCAGGTCTTCTTCTTCTTCTTTTTTTTTTTTTTTTTTTTTGCAAGGCAAATAGGGTTAAGTGGCTTGACCAAGGCCACACAGCTAGGTAATTATTAAGTGTCTGAGACCGCATTTGAACCCAGGTACTCCTAACTCCAAGGCGGGTGCTTTATCCACTACGCCACCTAGCCGCGCCTTCAGGTCTTCTTGATACCAAGGTAAGATCATTCTTTGTAAACCATATTATCTCTGTGATTACATCAGTATTTTAAAGACATATATTTTTTCTTTGATGAAGAAGTTTCATATCATTTAAGGAGAACATTTAAACATTCTCCTTGATATCTTACATCTACAGTCTAATTTTTATCATTTTTACCATCAATATATGTCTTGTTTCTTTTACCACAGTATACACTCTTATATTTTGACTTCTCAAAAGATGACACACTAAGAAGTGTGTTTGTGTTTACTCAATAAAGTTTTTGGTGAAGTCCTCTTTTAACCTTTGGACCAATTTTCCTTAAGTCAATAGTTCAATCATAGGCTCCATGAATAAATTTCAAGACTTGCAGGAACTTGGATGGAGGAAGAAATTACCCCTTTATTTAAATATAGGTTTGCTTTGCAATTTTATGTATATTTATGCATCTTTGATGAAGAAGCTGGAGATCATTTGAAGAGAATATTAAAAATTTTCCTTAATATCTTACTCTATAATCTGATTTTTATCATTTTTACCATCATTATGTGTGTTACATCTCCTAACACAAAATATACACTCCTATTCTTATTACAAAAAAAGGAAGCCATGGAATACAACTCTGAAAGATATAAAAATTTAGCACCCACTGAATACCTAATAAGATATAACTTGATGGCTATAATTATACCTCAGAAACTCATCAACTTTCATTGGATGAAAGATATCAAATTTCTTCACTATAAATATAGATCTCAACATATTCTGGAGAACACAACCAATCAACTCTACTAGGTTCAATTGGACAATTTAGTGAAGAGCAAATATATTACCCAGATAAAACAATGTATCATAGAAACTTATGAAAAATATTATATATATATATATATTTAAATATATATTGTCACCTCAAATTCCCACAATGTCTAAGCTAAATAGAATGTTTGAACTTTAAAAGTATAAAGACCTAGAATAAGAGATATAGGAACAGAATAAGGAGCATAACTTTGTTGTCATTTCTGCTATCACAGTTATAACAATGGTGTTCTCAGTGAGCCACAAAGAAAGAGTTTACATTCTAATATTTTTATTTAACTATAGAAGACGCCTTTTTTTCCTAATCATTCTTTACAATAATTCATAGAATGTTGAATATAAAGGAGATAGCGAGCTGGTGAAGTATATTAAGGCATAGGACTTGAAGGCAGGAAAACTTGCATTTAAATCTTGATTTAGACTTTACTATGTGGCCCTCAGCATGTCACTTGACCTCTTTTAGCTTCAGTTTTCTCATTTATATAATGAGAATGATAATTGCATCTACATTAAAATGTTGTTATAGAGATATAAGGAAAACATATACAATGCTTTATTAAACCTTAAAGTGATGAAGAAAGGTTAGTTATTATTAATAATAGCAAGATAGTGATTTGTCCTAGAACTATTTTGGCCTGGACTCCCTGAAAAAAGATGAGAATGGAAAAAATAGCAATAGCTCACAGTCAACAAATCTGGGTCTGGTAATTATTTGGAGAGGATCTTAGTGGGGAGTTTTTTTTAATGGAAGTTTCTAAAACAGTATACACAACTGTGAAACAAGGTATGTAATTATGAAGAGAAGTGAGATATTAACTGTTACAGAAAAAACATGACTGTAGATAAACAAAGTTTTTTAAAAGCAAGATTTTTTTTATCAGTCATTTTCAATAGGACCTGGGAAAGGAGAAGAAACATTTTCAAAAATTTTATGGTTAGGATTCATGAGAAGAAATAATGACACCTCAGTTAACAGGATGAAATGCAGGTTTGTGTATTTTGGAGGCAATTTAATAATTTTTCTTTTCATTTCAGTTGGTTATTTGCCTGTTTAAAAAAAATAGAACAAAAATGGTATTGAATCGCCTCTTTGCAGTTTCCTTAAATAGACAGTTGGCTTGCATTTTCTGTCTGCTTCAGAATTCTACTGGCTCCATTCCTGAGAGGAAACTCCAAGTCAATAAATACATAGAGTATGATAGGGAAATGTGAAGGGTGGGTGATGATGACAATTGCAGTGCTTCATAAATCAGGCTTTAGTGTAACTTGAGCTAGAATGAATAGACATTTTCCTACAAAGAAGACCCTAATAGGTCCAAATTATGAAATAGGACTATCAGAAAGATGCTTTGAACAAAGGAGCTTAAGGTTCCTCCAAATTTCTCTATCTTCTTGTTATTTATCTAAAGGATCCTCAAAAGAGTGACTGAACAAATTGGAGACATAGTGATGGATTTGGAATTAGGAAGACTTGAATTCAAAACCTGCATTAGATGCTTATTGGTCCTGTAACTCTAAGCAAATCAGAACCTCCTCTTAACTTTAGATCCCTCATCGGAAAAGAGGACTAATAAAGGTGTTATCCCCACAAGGGCTGATGTGAAGATAAAATGTGATACAATTTATAAAATACTTACTTACAATCTTACAATGCTATATAAGAGTTGGTTATTATTTTACAGATGATTTGGAAATTCTGACTATTATTATTGCAACAATTTGAAAATTCGGGTTCACCATCTTCCTATCCATGTAATTAATAGGCTCTCATTAACCTAGATAAAGAGAGAGAGAGAGAGGTCCAAAGAGGGAAGAAAAAGTCTCAGTTTAGAAAGTTTGCCATGGAAAAGATTGAGTAAGTTGCAAACTTTGTATGTCTTTATATTTTTAAAAGATGAGTTCATAATGATGGTTGAATGCTAGAAACATCTGCCCAGGAGAAATACAAGCCTCTTCCATTTCTGGGCAGAAATCTATTTCTGTTAAATCTGGATAGTGCTATAGTTTTGCAGGCTCAGTTAATGTATTGGATCATTAGTTTACCTCAATTTCTGAGCAATGCACAGCTTGATACAAAATTAAGATTGCACCATTTTTATACAAAAATGTTTATATTTAGGAATGGATTCTGGTTCCCACAGGTTAGCAACACGACTTAGCAAAAATTATCACTTTTCTGTACTCTGAATTAACCAGAACAATTTTCTGCAATTTCTTCCAAGAATTTGGAGGTAGACATAATAGCTCCAACTGATGCAGTATTTAAAAAAAAAATGTTAAATGCCTCAGACTGTCCTCTTTTTTGATCTGGAAAACAGAAAACTAGGTTTTGTCCATAATAGCATTTAATAGCTTGTTACCTATTTTTGAGCCATGAATTTGGACAGCTATATGAAGCAGCACTAGTGAGGGGTCGATTCTAGTTGGCATATGAAATTGGTCACATTGACAGTGGGAATCTTGGGACTTCAAGAAATGGGCACTTTTTGGTTTTCTGAGGAATGATCTGGTTATAGATGGGAAAATTTAAGAAGGATAAGACTGTTTTGCAATTGAGTAACTTTTATTGTGTTCTCCCACTTCCCTGGGAGTATTGTGTAGTAGATATTCTAGAACATAATTCCTATTTTAACTTCCCATTATATGATACTCTTCCTCTTAACTCTTATTTTCCCCTTTCCTGACCCGCTTTTGCTTTTTCTTTCTTCTTCATTCTGAGGTAATGAATAGGGTCAAAAAGTGAATGAATTTGCTGTAGGATTTAAGATGGGACATTGTTAAAAATAGGAGAATAAAATGGAAAGCTATCCACACTCCTTTTTACCCAACTTCAAATCCCATGCATTTGAGAAATCTTTAAAAACATTTCTGGTGCCATGTCAATGAACTCTTCAAAACCTCCTTATGTAAAAGGACAGAGTGAGTGTTTGCCAGGGGTCACCATTGAAAAACCCAATAAACAATTAAGAATGAACCCTCAATCACCCAAAGCTTAGGCTGGAATCCACAATAGGAATTCATTCTTTTGAGCCAGAAAAGAGGTTCTTTTATTCACAATAAAAAGGCAAATTGTGAATACTCAGTGAATTAAATATGTGATAATTTGGTTATTTCTGTTTTAATCTGGGTTATAGTGCAAAGTCAGGATTCTTTTGAAATAATTGTTGGCAACTCAAGGAGCAGTTACATGAGAATAAAATTGTAAACCAATATTTGTTATTTACCAACATCTCAATGTGTAGTCATATTTACTAATAAACATTGAAATGTGAAAAAGTTAAATTGAGACTCAACAAAATTATAATAATAATGATGGTAACTCACATTTCATATATATATATATATATATATATATATATATATATATATATATATATATATGTATTCACTTTAAAATTGGCAAGGCATTTCATTTAACATTTGATATTGTTCAGTTGTTTCTGTTTTGTCTGAATCTGGATGGCCCCATTTAGGATTTTCTTGGCAAAGATACTAGAGTGATTTGCTATTTCCTTATCCCCTCATTTTTTTTTACAGATGAGGAAACTCATACACACACGCACACACACACACACACACACACAGAATTAAGTGACTTGCCTAGAGTCATTGAGGCTTGAGTTGAAAACAGGTCTAGGTGGTAGAGTGGATAGAGCACTAGGCTTTGAATTGAGAAAGAATCATCTCGTGAGTTCAAATTGGGCCCAGGCACTATCTGTACATAATCTCAAGGGATAGAAATAGGAACAAAAGATTTTATTTATAGATAAAGGTATCTGGGCTTGGGTTAACAGAAAACTTCCTTATAATGTTTACAGAAAAAGTCAAATGTGATCATATGTACAAAACTATTTTTAGAAGCTCATTTTTTTGTTATGGCAAAGAATTGGCAACTGAGGAGACGTCCATGAATTGAGGAATGGCTGAGCATATGATTGTGATGAATACTATTGTGTTGTAAGACATGACAAAGGGGATAATTTCAGAAAATCTAGGTAGATATAAAATGATGCAAAATGAAGAGAGCAGAACTAGAACATTCTATATAGCAAGAGCAATATTGTGACAAAAATAAACTGTGAAAAACTTAGCTACTCTGATCTATACAATGATCTGAGACAGTTCCAAAGGACTCATAATAAAAGATGGTAATCACCATCAGAGAGAGAACTAATGAATTCTGAATGTAGATTGACTCATATTTCTTTTTACTTTATTTTTCTTTCCTTTACAGATAGATATTTTGCATGTGAACTTGAGGTCAGAGACTGACTTCTGTCTTTTTCTTTGATATTCCCAGAGATTAGTACATGGTAGGCATTTTATACATACTCATCAATATTTGATATGTGTTTAGTGATTACTCAATGAGTGGGGATGGGGATGGAAGGGAGAGAATTTAGCATGGAAAAAAGTGGATTTGGATGTCTTGATTGGTAGAGGTTGTGAGTTCCTTGAGGGTAGGGTCTATCTTTTACCTTTCTTAGTATACTCAGAGTCTGCCATATGATAGGTACTTAATAAATGTTTATTCACTGACTGACTTGCTTACATTTTTAAGAAATGACTCAGATGACCTCTTGTCAAGTTATTGTAAGGAAGAGCTGTCAAATACATTGCTTGAAGGCCACAGAGTTCTTAAGTGACTCCTAATTCTATTGTAATTGATAAATATTTAACAAAATTTTAAAAAATGAAATATGTGATGGTAATTTGTGGCAACATGTAGCCTAGAGGGACCCTTATGTCTATTTTAGTGACTCCCAGTTTCTGTTGTAAGAGATTATTTTTTCAGGCATAAATTAGCCTAGATGTGTTCTTAGGTCCCTTTTGAGCCTGAGATTCTGTGACATTGTAACCCCAGTTCTGTTATGAGTGGTACAGAATTTATTGTCTAGTGCTGAAGAAAACTCTGCATTAATATTCCCAAAGTGTAAATTTATGTTGACATTAACTCTGCAATTTATATTTGCTATTACATTAAAAATAAGTCGTTAGTTCCTAATGGTGTTATCTTTGGTTTCTTACCGGAAAAAAAAAAAATTCTTTATTGGTTTTGGAGGTTCTATAAAAGGAAGAAAAATGACTCATTGCTTATTTACAAGATTTAAGAGATGAAAAGGACCTTAGAGATCCTGTACAAATCCCTCATTTTATAGATGAGGAAACTGAGATTAGAGTGATTAAATAACTTGCCAAAAGTTACAAAGATTTTAATTAGTAGAGGAGCCATCCAAACTTAATGCTTATACTTTAAATCTAATACATGTGCCACTATACCACATTACTATTCTTAATATTAATAGTTAACCAGGTCTTAATAATTAATGATAAAGATCCAATTCACAGAAATATAGATTTTTCTCATTCTCATCTCCCACAGTCCTCCAAAGTTAGACTTTGCACTTAGTCACTGAACACTGATAGGTGAAGTTTTATCTACTCATAAAGGGCAAGACCTCCATCCTGTCCTGGCCAACTCCTTGTTATGGTCTATGGTATGTAAGTAGCATGCTTTTCCTTCCTCAAGTGAAATTTAACCTCCTTGAGATCAGGGACTATTTTTTCTTGCACTGAAATATAATACTCACTTAAATGCTCTATGTATGTATTTATTCTGTCTCTAAATCTATCCATCTCCCCCCTTCTCTCTCTCTCTCTCTCTCTCTCTCTCTCTCTCTCTCTCTCTATCTATCTCTCTCTTTCTCTCTCTTTCTTTCATCTATCATCTATCTTTCTATCTATCTATTTATCCATCCATTTCTGTCTCTCTCTTTCATCTATCATATATCTATCTATGTATCTTTCTATCTATCTATCTATCTATCCATCTCTCTCTCTCTCTCTCTCTCTCTCTCTCTCTCTCTCTCTCTCTCCATGTTTTAGTCTGAGCCAATGAATACTCCTAGTCCACAGCATTCTTAATTTTAAGATTTCTTTTAAACATAAAGATAAAGACAAATAATGTACAATGCTGGCTTATCTCTTGACTCTGATCTGCTTCATATTTCTAGGAAGGGACAGTGTCTCCCCATCCTTCAAAATTTTGCAGCTTAATTCCATTTGAATACTCAAAATCTGCTAGGTCTGTAAGAGGTCCTTTCTTTTTCCTAACAGTGTGGTGGGAAAACTTTTAGGAGCTTGGCTGGCGTTTACCTTTTAGAATGAGTGAGAAGGACCTCTCTGTCTTCTTGATCTCTATTTTGCCCCTGGACTCAGATGGTGCTGGAGGAGAAAGTAAGACTGTTGACTTTGCACAGCTTTCCTTCACTTAAATCCAATTCACTTGTGTGTCATGGCACCATCTGATGTCAGATTCCTCTTCAAGAATCAAGCTCAAAGAACAAATTCTGTCACTAGTAGTAAGAGCTAGAAAGGCCCAGTTGGGCAGCACTCTTCTTTCTTTTCTTCCCTCCCTTCCTCCTTCCTTCTTTCCTTCCTTCCTCCCTCCCTCCCTCCCTCCTCTCTCCCCCCTCCCCTCTCTCTTTTGCTTTCTTTTATTTTCTTTTCTTTACTCTTTTGTTTTGTTTTGTTTTCTTCTTTTCTTTCCTTCTGCCCTAAGATGATAAACAATCAGTGTAGGTTGTATATTTGCAATTAAGTAAAATATTTTCATATTTTGTACAAGGCGTCTCAAACGATAAAATGAAAGAAAGTGAAAAATAGCATGCTTCATTCTGTATTCAAACAATTTTTGTTCTTTCTCTGGAGGTAGATAATTTGCTTCTTCATTAGTCTTTTGAGGTTGTCTTTGATTATTGTACTCTTTCAGCAATTCTTGGTAGATTTTTGTCCTATTAATTTTTTTCTTTGAGGATTTGCTTGCAGCTATTTTTATTTATAGTCTTATTTATTTGTGTCTTGCTCTTCCTTGTAATCATAATAGCTTTTAATGGTCACATCTTTTGCAGTTGCTGTTGGGTCATTTTCCTATTCCTTGGTTTTGAATTTTTTGTTAAAATAGCATCCTGTTCCCAGTGTGTCTATGGGATAGAAAGGGGCACTGCCTCAAGTTTGAGCTTTTTTGCACTGCCTTTTTCCAAACTGGTTCTGATGGTTTGGAAGTTTTCGGGGCTCAAGATGGCGTAATCTGGGGAAAGGCGTGCTTACAGCTCCTCTGGTCAGTATTCTGGCCTTCCCAGGAAGGACCCCAACTCCCTGAGGACTAAAGGAAATGCCGATTAGGGTTCCTGATCCCTTGTGACCAAAGGCAGTGCTGTCTCTTAGGGCTTCTGCTCCTTAATGACCAAAAGTTCTCTCTGCTCTTGAACTTTGACCCAGAAGTTGATATGGTCACTGGAGTTATCAGATAGAGCCTGGTTCTGCATCCAGGCCTAGCCCAGGGGTTCCCTAGAATATCTCTATGTTTATTTGTTAGGCTTCCTTCCTGTCTTCAACTGAAGCTCCTGAAGCTGTTGTTGCTTCTGCTGCCACCACCTCAGTCTACACTGGTATTTATTCCACTTGGGTTTCAGGTCAGCCTCTATCCCAGGTTACATATCTCTCTTTCTGCTCTCTTAAGTTATTTTGAACTGGAAGCATGTCCTCCTAGACCTTTCCTTAACTCTGATGTATGTAGAAATGCAGAAATGTTTATAGATTTTTTTCTCAAGTAGGGGGTGCTGGAAAGAAAGTAAGGTGGAAAGGTACCTATTGCTATTCACTATCTCTATCATTTTTCACTTTGATTATGACAATATTCTCCCAAGTAGTCTTATTTCAATCTTTCCCCATTCCCATCAATTTTGCATACAACTTCTAAGTGAGTGTACTAAAATATGGGTCTGACCTTATTCTTTCCTTCCCCCCCAAAACCCCAAACTCTGGTAGCTTCTCATTACCTCATCAATTCTTTGAATGAATGCAAATCTCTTTCTTAAATCTTGCTTCACTAATCTAGAAGCAGGATCTCACCAAGCTGTACTGGCACACCATACTGGTACTCTATGATACACATTCTTTTCCCTTGTTAAGAAAACAAAGCTTCTTCAGGGTAGGGATTGTTTTACTTTTGTGATTTTATTCCAAATACTTAGCACAGTGACTGAAATGAAGTAGGAGTTCTTAAAATTGAGGTTAAATGAGGAATTTATAAGGAAAAAACTCCCTCCCCAGAATTATTTATTAATATTTAATTGGATTTGAATAAAATTTGAGCAGAAATTTTAATTTCTTGGGAAGGGAAATAGACTTTTTAGGTATCTAAATATCTTTAGAAGAAGTATGTAGTATTAGGAAAAATAAAATTCCAGTTCTGATGGCCAGAAATCACATTTTATCTCTGCTGTGTTACTTTTCACACGTTACTTCATTTCCCAAGGCCTTAATATATTCATTTGTAAAATCAAGTGATTGGATGAGATGGTCACTATTATAGTCCCTTTCAACTCTAACATTGTTTAACCTGTCCTATAACTAATTTTTTTTTCTTTGAAGTTCCCACTTAACAATTTGTACTCTAAATCTTGGTCATTCTTTCTTTGCTTTCCCTACTTGATGATCCCTCTACAAATTACTTAAAAAAATTAGGTGCCAAGTGTGGGCAACTTCAGATGCATTCAGAGAAAATGGTAGGATGCACCATTTATCATATACCAAAGGCTTCATACTCCCTTCCTTATCTGTGTTTAGCTAAAAAAATCCCAAAGGTTGCCTTGGTTATTGCTTATTTCCTGATTTTTACCAGTTAGTAAATATGAGCATGAGAAGTAAATCTGCTCTGGCAGAAAGGGAGTAGATGAACAGGGCCAAATGTAGGCCAGTAACGCCTATTGAATCCAGAGAACTGGACGTGAGCTAGCATACCTATGACCATATTGGTATTCATTTGTTGTTCATGGATATCAGATGTAAAAATAAGCATTTTGCAAAGGCCTACCAAGGTCCCAGTGTTTGTTTAATGATTGCTTAGTTTGCATCGTAATTATTATTGCCCAGGCAATCCGGCACAGTCCAGGGAACTTTCCTTAAGTAATGACAGTAATTTAGTGCCATGTGGTTTTTGTTTGTGTGCTTAAGTACCCAATCTGCGATCTGTGGCTTGCTTCCATGGTCCATTGCCTGCTCGATGGACCCATTGCCCACCTGCACTGTCTCTCCTCCCCTACATGATGGAATACCTCAGAGTGAACACCATGATGGTGTGGAATGAGAGGATGAAAGACAGAGGAAGTGTGGTGGACTTTTGATCTGAAGGGGAAAACTCTAAGGATTCATCACTCAGGTGCTCTGCTTATCTTCAAATGCTGGAAATGAAAAATGGCTTTACTTATTTGCAGAGGAAGATAGCAAAAAATAAAATAAGAAATTGAGGTAGTTTCTCATTTAGTTCTAACACTTTTAACAGAACTTAAAAAATTCTGGGGTCCTCAAATACACTGCCATATCCAGTGAAACTTTTTTGCTTTTTTGTTATTTCACATAATTGGCAATGATGATGTAGTTAGACTCCAGTCAGGAAGTCTTTGATACAAATCTTGCCTCAAATATTTATTAGATTTGTGATTCCAGACAAGTTACTTAACCGTCCTGTGCCTCAGTTCCCTCATATGGAAAACGAAGAATTTAGAAAAGATGCTCTTGAATGATCCTTCCAGGTTTAAATCTATGATCTGATGAATTCTAGAACTAGTCTTTTTTCCTCTCTTTGTGAGTTATTTCTATGTGATTGATGCATCTAGCATAGTTGAACTTGGGGGGGAAGAACATCTGGGGTCATATCCTTCCCAGCATAGTTTTGGGCATAGAGTTGACCCTTGATAAATGATTATTGGCTGACTTCAGATACTTTTGATATGACCGTGGGTAAGTCACTTAACCTCTTACAGCTTTGGGTTCCTCATCTTATAAAATTAAATGGTTGGACTAGCTTACTCTAATCTATTTTCCAGCTCTAAATTTACAAACTTAGAAAGCTAAGCTAATAATTCTTGAATGGTTTATTTTTGTTTATCAGCCTCTATTTTTAATATTCTGACTGGAGTCAAACTCCATTTAGGGAGGAAAGGTAGACCTGTTTGGAATGAAGAAGAAAGAATAGTTCATTAATCAACTAGTCATTGTTTAAAGGATATTTTGCACTGGTGAAATCCAACGAGATATATAAAAATCCAATCTAAAAGGAAAATGAAGATGTTGTCTGAGTTCCTGAGAAAACCTGGAAAAAAAAGATCCTTCAATGCTGGAGGATATAAAGGTTTTATATATATATATATATATATATTTCTCCTTGAAAAGCCTTAAGATAAATTATATCTATATCTTGAAGGTTGAAAATAAATCCAACACATTAATTGTATTTATAGGCAAAAGTAGTAAATGTCCTAGGATGAATACACAGTCATAATTTACTACGAGCTAACTGCTATGACCCATAAACTTTCTTGGCTTTTCTCTTATGGCTTATGCCTTCAGTTCATCATCACAAATGAATCCCTCATAGACTGGTACATATGAAGACCTAGGCCATATGTAAATTCCCAAATTTCCTATTCAGTACATCGCGTGTAGATAAGCATTTAAATTCTTTTACTTGAATTGGCAAATTGATCCAGTATCTGTTATGTTTGTGTGTGTGGCGGGGAGAAAGCATTATTGGTACAATGAAGAGATGTTTTTGAATTGGTGTTAAAGGGAGAGGATTGAAATTCATTTATTACTTATACCAACCAGAGTAATCTCCAGTGTTACTTTCTTCATTAATAAAATGAAGGGGTTGGGCTATCCCAACTCTAAAGGTCTTTCCATCTCTAATTCATCATCCTATATTATTTCATATTATTATTTAACTCTTTGAAGAACCTGTTCATGATATTAAAGTATGAAGTTTCTGGATAATATAGCCCCTTTCATTACTTTTTCCTGACTTATACTTTCCCATCTATTTTTCCTCATCCTTGAGTTTTCCCATCTTTGTAATCAAGCCACCATGTGTCAGAATGAATGGGAATTTAATTTGGATATTTTTATCATGGTCTTTTTAGTATTATTCTATCACTTCATCTTTATCAACCAGTGTTAGTAATAAGCTGTGGTCATTTTATAGTGTTTTTTCAAATATTTGTCAATAGTAATATAATATAGGATCCCCGTAAATCCTATGAAATAAGTTATAGTGCTATATTTAGGCATATGAATCAAATTCCCTCTTCCATTTCCCTTTCTTTGCTTCTTCAAGAGGTACTTGTGAACCATCCTTCCCTCAATGTCCTTCTTTCTCATGTTTTCACGTATAATTAGAATGTCAAATTAATATGATTTGATTCTTTCAGCAATAATGATTACTTGTGGGCCATTTGACAAGGATTTCATATTTAGAGCACCAACAATCTAATTAAAATGTATAAATCAGGTATTGCTAACATGTAGTGTGTGTGTGTGTGTGTGTATGTGTGTGTGTGTGTGTGATATGCACCACTTCAGCAGTCTGGTGATGTCTGTGGACCCCTTTTCAGAATGATTTTTTTTTGGCCAACATTCATAATTAGAGAGAAGTGTAATATTCACTTAGAGGATAGTGAAGACAAAAGATATCACTTTTCCCCCATCAAATTCACATACCCCCTGAAATACAGAGTTTTATGGGAGGCTGTGGGCCCCAGATTACGAATTCCAGCCATACACACATAAAAATTGATGAGTCTTAGTACCCTCTGATGTCATTCATATAACATTAGCACCATCACTACAGAATAAGTAAAGGTTGCTCAGGACCAGAGGTATACTCACACTGTCTCTAATTGGTTTGCAAGAAATGATTATTAAATTTTCATTGGAACATTTCCACCTCAGAAATCAGCAATAATTGCAAATCAGGACTTTATTGTTTTATTGATTGTCTAGTGTTAGATAAACTTGAAGGATATGTGCCTACACTTTGCTCCAGTCTGGTTGTTAAACATTCACCAGTATATGCCTGTTATTGCTCTGTAATTATTACTCAATCTCAGCAGGAAGGTAGGCGAAGGCTCAGAGAGAGACGTCAACACCAGACTGAAGCTTTACTGCCTCTAGGGTAACAACAACAAATAATAATAATGGATAGGCATTTATATAGGACTTAAAGATTTACAAAGTGCATCATAGCCATTATCTCTTTGGAGTCCCATAGCACCCTTTCTTTGGACTGAGGATGATTTTTTTATCTTTTCTTTATTTCTTGAGTTTTTATGACCCCCCCCCCCAATTCATTCCCAGGTAAAGTGCCTCTTTATAGATAACTAGTTGGTTCTGAAGCAAATAGATTTGATATGGTACTAGCATGGCAGAAACTTTCATGGCTCCAATGGCCTAGATGTCAATAGCCCAGGGTCTCTTAACTGAAGAAAGTGGAGATGTAAGATTATTTGTTACTTATCAAAAATGAATTTGGTTTGACAGAACAAAACATTGTCATATATGTTTATTTACAACAAAATTTCTCCCATCTCTACATTGAAATTATTTAAGATTCTTTGAAAGATGCAAAAATAGAAATAATTCTATCAATAACTGAGGTTATGTCTCATAGCAAATGAGACATAAAACAGGAGATGTTTTTGCCAAAAATCTACTGGGAATGGAGGAGATTTAATGGAGAGATCATTAGATGCTTTCATTTGTGGAAGATATTGTATTGATTGCGTCAAGCTCTGGGATATGTCAGAGTCTGTTGGAAGAGATAAGAGATTTGTAATTACTCAAAAGAGTTGTGCGTGAGCATCCATAAAGAAAAGGCTAAATGAAGGATGTTGTCTATTGCTTAGGTACGCACACACACACACAAACACACACACACACATACACACACACACACACACACACACACACACACACGGTTTTCTTGTATCTATGTATGAGGGGTCATGTGTTGCCATAGATGAGACACACATGCTTCATGAATAATTATTTCTAGGATCTCTTCTACTCTTCTCTGTCCAAGGGAGACTTTGTGCCAAGAGAGGAACAGGAAGGCAGGGACATGAAGTTGGCTGGCTCCTTTGCCTCAGAGAAAGGTTCCTCAGTCAAAACTTTATCCCTTCCTTCTCCACCCCTAATATTGTGAGTCATGGAGAAGCAATTTTTAAGTTCTAATTGTGACCTTGGTAGCTATCCCATTATATGGAAGGATGGGGTAGCTAGGCAACTCTGTGGACAGTTCACTGAACTTAGAATCATCAAGACTTCATGAGTTCAAATCCAGCCTCAGACACTCATTCATTGCAACACCCTGGTCAAATCACTTAACCCCTTTTGTCTCAATTCTCTCGTTTTCTCATTTCTCAAATTTTCACATTTGTAAAAGCATCTAGAGAAGGAAACAACAAACACTCCATTATCTTTACCTAGAAACAGAAAGAGTTGGACATGACTAAAGTGACTGAACAAAAACAATTGAACAAAAGCAACAAGAACAAAAAGCAGTGGAGAGAAGACACTAGAATCATGAGAGGGAGGGGAAGAGGAGCTGAAATATGAATGTAAGATGATGGGACTGAGCTTTTAATCCAAGGGGGGGAGGTTCTGGGAAGAAATTACCAATATTAGAAAAGGGAGCTGAAGGGTAGGAGGATCTCCCAGGCTGAGAAGGTCATGGGGTTGTGAAGGCAGCTGAAGAATAATGATGAAGTTTGAAGTGAATCAGGGAAAGACATGAAGGATGTTTAAGCCCTTTCCTCAAGAGAGAAGTCTGGGGAGGAACAAATCAAGTAGACCCGCAGGGGTACAGGGATTACTGGAGGCTAGAAGATGATAGTAGTGGAGAAGGCAGCTGAGACATATGACAGTTGAGAACCCAAGACAAGCCTGGCCAAATGTGATCACCACCCTGAAAGTGGTCAAAGTAAAATACATTTTAAATTCACAGCAATACACAAAGTTTATCTACCAAGGTGTAAAGAGATTGAAATCTGAACTGGTAGAAACTTGCCCACACTGAGAAAATGATTGATTCTGGAAGAAAATAATTTACAGTTTCTCATATTTATTCTTTGTCACTCAACTAGATTATAAATTCCCAGAGAACATGTATTATAGAGTGCATTTTAAAAGTTTTAGTGAAACTGTAAGTTTCAGTAGCTTAAGACTGCAGTAAGTCTTTTGGATCATCTGGATATCTTTGTATCCCACTCATCCCTCTCCCACACAGTGCCCAACATGGGGTCGTGCATAGAGTATGCATTCAAAAAATGCTAACTGGCTAATTACAAATTTGAACTTCTAAAACAAGAAAATAAATGAAAGATTGTTTAGTTTTCAGAAGACTTTTCTTACAGTTTACTTTAAACCTTGAATTTTCATATTGCATTTTATTTAATTCACAACAATTCTACATGAGGACAGTTTTCTTAAGAGCATACATGTTCCATAATCTGAAATATAATTGTTCATACTATCAAAGAATCAGAGAATGTAAAAACTGAAAGAGGTCTTCTAGATAATCCAATTCATATTTCCCACATTTTACAAATAAATATTCAGGACTCTTGAAAGCAAGGAAGAGAACAATCACACGTATAAATGTTACATAGGGAGCTTTCTGATGCTTCCCCGTTTGGGGTGAAAGCATGAAACTGTTCAAATATTTTGATTTGCCAGTATTTGACTTGTAATCATTTAAAGTAAATGCATTTTTTCCTCCTGTCATCAGTACCCAACTGTTGTTTTCAGGGGATGCTTTGAATCTTCAAAGAAAAGTCTCTGTTATTCTCCCTGGGGATCCCTTAAGGGAAAGTTGACATCGACTTTTTTTTGGTTTATTGTAAATAAATATTACTCAGCAGGCACCTGGTAATGAATTTGTTGCTCTATGGATAATGTAGGGAGAAATTTTTACTTTTGCTTCTTTTTTTCTGTCTAACTGACAGGAGAAGGGAATATGACATGCTTCTATATGTTATTGTTTTGTGATATAGACAGAATATCAGCAAGAACTTTAGAGCTCTTTACGTGTCAATATTGTGGTTCAGAAGTGTCAGTCATGTGGAAGTTAGGTTTTCTGTCTGATAGGTACATTCCATGCAGTTATCTCAGCTAGCTTTTTTCCTTAGCTCATCAAGGCTTTATTGTCAGTCTCTATCCCTCCTGATTTTTTGAACATTACTTTCTAAACAATTCTGTTAGAACAAAGAAGTTATCATCAAGGGCACAAGCAAGACTTGAAATCCCATCTCCTTCTTGGTGACTTTGTTCATCCAGCCCTGCTCACCAAAGGGGGCATCTCTTTTGATGATCTAAATACAGAGTTGTTCTTCCCAATGTGATAGGTCAAAGCAATTTAGTCATTCTACTGAAAATCTATAGAATGTTAAAGTATGAAGCTAGGACGGGCAATAGAACCCTTTCATTTTATAGAAGAGGAATGGGAAACCTATAGAGATTGAGTAACTTGTTCATATTCACAAAGTGAGTTGGAGGCAGAATGAGGAATGACCCAATCCAATGTTGCTATGGCTTCAGCACTTGTGAAATGATGCACTATTGGGTTTGTGTGTGTGTGTGTGTGTGTGTGTGTGTGTGTGTGTGTGTGTGTGTGTGTTTGTATCATCGTACAGCAGCAAGCAATACATTTTCCTTTTATCTGTCCTTCCTTTCCTTTCTTCCTTCCCTCTTTTTCCTTTATTCCTTGCTTTAGTTCTTTCCTCCTTCCCTCCCACTTCTGTCTCTGTCTCTCTGCCTCTGTCTATCTGTCTGTGTCTGTCTGTCTGTCTGTCTGTCTCTGTGTCTGTCTGTCTGTCTGTCTTTCTCTCTCTCTCTCTCTTCCTGTCTCCCTATTTCTCTCTGTGTCCTGGTTTCTCTCTCTCTCTCTGTCTCTCTGTCTCTCTCTCTCTCTCTCTCTCTCTCTCTCTCTGTCTCTGTCTCTGTCTCTCTGTCTCTATCTCTGTTATTCTGTCTCTCTGTTTCTCTCTGTCTCTGTCTCTCTCTCTTAGTTCAGTTAATTAGGTAGCTTTTGGAACTGATTTAAAAGGAGAGGCATACTGTAATGGGAGAAAATAATATGGAAAAATGGAAAAGGGTATGAAATGAGTAGAGCAAATGGAAGAGATTGTCAGAAGAGTTGAAAATGGAATTTAGGTAAGCAGTTTTCTGATTCTTCTTTATGATATCCTTAGGAAATTTTGCTTCCTCATTTGTGAAAGATACCATGGATTTGATCAATTTACTTGATCCAGGAATCATTCGCTTTCTTCCTATCACCCAACAAATGGAAAACCTTTTGTTTAAAGTTTAGACTCTAGACTATTTCACAGAGCAATAGTTTTCAAGTTGGGGCTATTTTCTTCTAAAGACCCATGGATGATTCAAGTGGATATGTAATGAAACATGGAATTTAGGTATGGAGCCTATATCCAAAAGAATTTTCTCACTTCTGTCACTTTTATCATCCATCATGCTGTTCTCCTCTCACTGCTGTTCTCACTCCAAGATTTTTCCTTTGAGTCTGGTACTAACTCATGAGTGATGTAGCAACCTGTTTGGTGTTTGGATACCTGCAAGTATGTGTATCTGTTTGTGTGTATATATGTGTAAGTACATACATATCATATGTGCATGCTGTTGTTATGGATGTATTTACATATATATTTGTATGTATGTATGTACAATTTAAAGGATATATACATATGGGTGTAAATAAGTATATACTTAAATACAAATATAAATACAGAAATCTATAGCTCTCTATGATGAAATCTTTATGTATATATATGTATATATATACATATATATATATATATGATTATTTTTCCAAACATGTAACTAAGTCTATGTCTATATCTAGGTGGAGTTTTAAATTGTTCAACATACAATAAAAGAAACTGAGTCAAATCTCCAACCATTGTATTTTATTAAATGGTGGATCTTCCCCTATAATGAAGTGGACCTCAGATCTTCCTCATGATTGGAGATATCCTTTCCTTCCAGCACCTTATTTTTATAAGGTTTGATACGAGGTTTCATAACTCACCACCCTATTGTTTTTGTTTGTCCCTCACTCTTGAAGAGGAGTAATAACATGAAAAGGTGATGTCTTGACCTGCAAGTGAATTGGATTTAAGTGAGGAATGGCTGTACAAAACATAGAATCCCAGTGGTTGAAAGAAGTTGTTTCAAGGACCAAAAAACCTGATTCATCAGCTAGAAATTATATGTCAGCAGAGAGGGTTCTGGGTTGGATCAAGCACAGAATATCTCCACTAAGATTAATTGGTCATAAGACTGATGGTTTTTCTTCTCAAGTTAGGCAAGAGAAGATGGTACAAGTAGTACAGAGATACCAAAAACAAACTGAGGGACTTTCCTTACCATGCCTCTTGAAATTGGCTTTGTCATAGAATTTGAGCAAAACAGGATTAAGTGGCTTGCTCAAGGCCACACAGCTAGGTAATTATTAAGTGTCTGAGACCGGATTTGAACCCAGGCACTCCTGACTCCAGGGCCACTCCACTATGCCACATAGCCGCCCCTCCAGATTTCTTTAAAACCATCTTCTTCATCATTTCTTGCAGCACAATAATATAATATCAGATCTTCTTTAGGAACTGATGACTTATTTCCTATTTTTGGAAGAGTTTGCCTATAGGAATGTAGGGTAAAATAAGGAAATTGTGAAACTAGGAGAGCAGGGAGCAAGACATAGACTAAATAGACCAGTCCCTTACCTCTAGTGGTGAGAGACTCGGTAGGAACACCATGACATCATTTGAGAAACATCACTGGGAGCTTTAATTCTCTTCTTATAAGCCTCCTTTAGAGAATAAAATGTCCAAGTTCCAATAGCAGAAAGGCTAATTTTCATTTTGAGATGGCCTGATGATCACAATGCATCCTCCTTTCTTGAAGAATCCAAAACTATTGGCCACTCTAGTCAGTTCAATGAGAATAGTACAATTCAATCACTTTTACACAGTTATCTTTGGGATATGGGGAGAATGTTGGCACTACAGGAAAAGGTTGACATCAGAAGACAGTGTATGCTTAGCAAGTTTAGAACACAGAATTATACTATGTTAGAAGGGATCTCAGATTTTCCTCCATTCTAACCTCTTGAATTTACAGATGAGGAAACTGATGCCAAGAAAAGTGAAGTTATATTTGTCCAAGATCATACCAATAGTAAAATGAGAGATAGTATTTGAACCTAGGCCCCCTGATGACCATAATGCTCCTTCAGAGTCTCCAATTGCCAAAAGTCTCTCTCCACCAGGATGTCATACTACTACTATTTCAAACTCAATACATCCCAATATTTATTATCTACCTTAGATACTGGTGTATTCATAAAAGATGATTGTTACGTTCTTAGTGTGAGCATCATACCATGGATATCAATAAATTGGGGTTTGACATTTTAGATTTATTGTTTTGTCAACTGTCTAAATTTAAAATATAGCGAACATGCTAATGAGACAGATTCAATTTTAAAATGTATCATATATACTTTTTTGTAGAATTGGTTATTAAGTATTTACCAGCACATCTATGCTAACAACTCTGGGAGTTAGATGTTATTATCTACATTGTACAGATGAAGAAACTGAGGTGGAAAGTGGTTAAGTGACTCAGCTGTCTATATAAGTAAAAGAATGATCAAGTTAATCCATAACATTAGACTTGTGTTTCAATTGTTTCCAACTCTTCATGATCCTATTTGGAATTTATTGGCAGAGACATTGTAGTGATTTGCCATTTCCCTCTCCAGCTCATTTTACAGATGAGGAAACTGAGGCAAGAAGGGTTAAGTGACTTGGCCAAGATCACACGACTAGTAATAGTCTGAAGCTGGATTTTTGAAATCAGAAAGATAAAATTTCCTGACTCTAGGACTGACACTCTCTACTTTACCGCCTAGTTGTCGCATTGGAGAGTGAGGCTCAAAAGATGACACGGTAAAGGAGGAAAAACACTGAATTAATTTATTTATTTAGAAATATTTTATTTATTTTGAGTTTTACAATTTTTCCCCCATTCTTGCTTCCCTCCCCCACCCCCCACAGAAGGCAGTTTGTTAGTCTTTACACTGGTTCCATGGTATACATTGTTCTCAGTTGGATGAAAACACTGAATTTATAATGAGAATGTTTGAATTCACTTTCAGACTTGACCATTGGGGCAAGTTGTCACTTTGTTTCTCAGTTTTCTCATCTATAAAATGAAGAGGCAGAAGCTTCTAGAAATTCCTACCATGTTAAGGAAATAAATGATGTCATTCCATTTGGAATTTTACAGCATAGGATCAAGGAACTTGGAAGGAAGGTAAATGACTTTGTTGTGATCAGTTTTACATTCATGTTGAAGTGAGAGTGAGGGTAATATTTTTTTTGGGGGGGAGGTGGGATTCAGTGAATTAGTAGTAAGTTTTCAATGATTACTTGTGAATGAATAAGAAAATAATTGTCAGGATACAGGGACCAGTATAGCTGGCCTTGGAGAATGTTATTATATATTGTAGTGTCAGTAAAAGGAGCATGAGCAAAGTCTATAAAGTCACATTTCACCTCATAGAACACATTTTCGGAAACTATTGGTCTATTTCTTGTTTTGGAAAGAGATTGCCTACAAGGAACTAGGGTGACTTAGAGGAGTGATGTGCCTAGGAAGTAGGGGGATTGGCAGTGCCACCAGAAAAGAATGATATAAAGAGTGAGGTTAGGCTTAACAGGGGGTGCTAGCAAATATTTAACATTTGGGAGCTCAAAACATTGTACAAAATGCTCACTTTAAAGCTTAATCTGATTTCTTAGCATTTTCTCCCTCACTTTCTCAAGTCTATACAATCAACAAAATCATAAATTCATACAAAAAATCCTGATCTGCTGATGTCTGAGCTATAAATGGTCAATGTCTCAATCACAGTCAAATAGTTTATTTGATAATTATGGATAATTTGGATGAAATATTAGGTATCTGATATTACAGTGAATAGAGTACCAAAATTTGAGTCTGGCAGACTCTGAGTTTGAAGTCTATATAAGATACTTATTAACTGTATGACCTTGGACAAGTCACTTAATCTTTGCCTCAGTTGATTTTTTTATTTTTTGTTGCAGGGCAATGGAATTAAGTGATTTGCCCAAGGTCACACAGTTAAGTATGTAGTAAGTGTCTCAGGCCAGATTTAAACTCAGGTCCTCCTGATTCCAGGGTCGGTCAGTGCTCCATCCACTGCACCACCTAGCTGCCCTTGCATCAGTTTTGTATGTATAAAATGGGATTGATAATAGCACCTACATCCAGGTTTGTCATGAGAATAAAATGACATGATGTTAACCTAGTGCCCTACAATGTTTAAAGACCAGTATAAATTCTAGTTAAAGTCTTAATCTTATGATTGAGTGACATAAATAATCTACCTTTTATCAGAGAAAAATATGAGGTACCCTTTCTATTTGAAAAAATAGTTGGTATTTCTGATTGAAGGAAGCAGAAGCAGGAGAATGGCAATGTTGTGAGATGATCAACTATGCTGAATGTAGCTCCTCCCAGCAGTGAAGTGATCAACGATAATTCTGAGAAACCACGTATCAACCACATCCTGAGAAAGATCTCAGTTGTCTGGATGCAGAACAAAGCATACTAAGTTCACTTTAAAAAAAATGCCTTTTATGTTTTTTTTCTTTCTTTCTCATGTTTTTTCCCTTTAGTTCTGATTTCTCTTCCACAACATTACTAATATAGAACTATGTTAAATATGATCCTGTATCAGATCATTTGCTGCCATGGGAAAGCAGAAAGGAAGGGAAAAATAATAGAACTCAAAAGCTTGCAAAAGGATGAAGATTACCTTTGTATGTAATTGGAAAAAAGTGAATTTAAATGAAAATATTAATTTAAAATAATCACCACAACAAAAGTCAACTATGTTCACTTTTGGTACACCTGTCTTTACTGCACACAAACTCCAAAATAAGTACTATTCCATCTCATCTACTAAGAAACTCTTAATAAAAATGTGCTTCTACCACCATCTGTCTCCTCTTTGGCCTTTTTTTCTCTGTTTTGAAGGTTAAACTGTACTATTGACATAATCTCAATAATTTTCACTTTAGCGGGCTACTTTATGTGCAAGTCTAATGTCTAATGCTTTGAAGTAGCCGTGAAAATTGTGCAGACTAATTTTAAAAAATGTTATTGAAGTTGTTGATAGGTAGTAGTATATATCTTGTTATATCAGAAAGAAATAGTATTAATTTGCATTTATGGTGTGTCTTTATTTTAAAAGTGGGGAACAGAACAAGTCATGAATGGAGCAACATGAGAAATTGGTGATGCCTATGGAACATTCCTGGTTGTTGGTGGTGCCCATATTGGTATTTGTCACAAAAGGGGTCAATTGGAGTATAAAATAGGAGAGTCATATAGTTCTTGACCTTATCTATATCTATATTTTGCTTATTTCTACCTGCTCTATTTCTATGATTTCAGAATTTTACATAAGAAGATGAGAGGACAATTACATAGTCCAATAAGATTGAACTTGGTAGGGACTATTTGAGGCATAATGCCAGATGCTAAATATATAAAGAGAAACAAAGTAAGATAGAGCAATTCAGTCCCTCCCTTTAAGGTGTCAGTGAATAATTCAGAGGACTAAGCAAGTGGTGTTTGGGTTATGATTAAAGGCAAGGTGATGCAGTAGAAAGCTATGGATGAGGTGCCTCTGTCATTTGAATGGGTATCCTTCGGAAAGTCACAACTGCTCTGCGTCTTGGTTTCCCCATTTGTAAAATGAAGGGGTCAGACCTGAAGGCCTTTATCATCTTTTCCTGTCTTACATCTATGATCCTTCCACAAAACCTGGATACCCTGGGAGAAGTCACAGTTGCTCTTAGTTTTCCTCATTTGTAAAATGAAGTGGTCAGATCTGGAGGTCCTTGAAGTCTGTTCCACAAAAACCTCTCCAAAAGCTTTCCTTGAAAGATGAACTTCCAGGCAGTTGTTTGGCCAACACAGTGGAATTTTTCTGGGAATGTTGGTGATTTGTAGTTGGCTCTGCCCCTGTAAAACATTAACGATCTGCAAACAATTTTCTGATTGTGTAGCGATTACCTGTGTTGTGACAAACTGTGCAGTTTGCTGTAAGAAACCATGGTTTGGCAGGGAATTGGTGGTACATTCTAGATATGTAGCCATTGTGTCTGATCCCCAGTTTATTATGCTATCTAGGAGGTGACATTTCTTTCTGACTTTACAAATACAACACCCTTATTTTATAATCTTTTTATTTGCTCAACTGAATTGAATATACTTACTCTTCTGTTGGAGTGGTGCACAGCATTAAACATTTTAGAGTAATGATAATAAAAACAATTTCATCATTATCCTCTACTCACTACTATATAAACCATTTCAGGATTTGTATATCCTTAATTATCTCTGTTCCAAAGCTTCTGGGAAGCTTGTCCATTTTAGGTAACAAATAGGAAGAATTAGATATAGGTGACTGCTCAGGGTCTCTATTTCCTCTTCTCTAGAATGAAGGTATCAGACTACTTGACTTCTAAGGTCATAGGATCATAGATGTAACTATTCAAGAGACCTCAAAGACCACCCCATTTTACAGAGGATAAAATGAAGCCTGGCAGGTTGAAATGACTTTGCCAATGTCTTACAAGGAGTAAACCCCCACAGGGAAACTAGAATCTCAATTCCAGACTTAGTATTGTTACCAAGTCATCACCTTGTTTCTCCTTGAGCTCTAAATCCTTGCAATCTCAGGGAAATATACTCAGTGTGGGTCACTCTTTTCTATCTCTAACTTTTATTTTTTTAACCTTCTACCCATTTCTTGTATTTTCCCTATAGGTTCCTTTTCCTTGACTCTCTCTTCCTTAAGATATACTCACCTGTGTTTGAAAGAGGCTGGAGAAAGCCTCATAACACTGCTTTCATGGATATATTATAATTCAAGTAATCCAGTTTCAACTGAGCCCTCACTGCAGCAAGGCAGGCCTTTTATCTCCCCCTAATTTGTTTTCTGTCTTATTCCCTATACAAGCTAGTCCAAATCTCTCTTTCTCAAACCTTCCACTCTTCCCCTCCCAGCTCTCTTTCAGTTGAGGACTTTGTTTCATTGTGAGCTCCTTCTTCTTTCTTCATCTTAAAAAATATTTGACATCACTTTCCATCTTATTTCTGAGTCTCTGATAAAGAGGTGATTCCTTTCCTCACCAAGGACAATCTCTCACCATGTGCATTGGATCCCATCCTCTCCTATCATCTTTAGAACATTGAGGCATCCATCCCACACAACTCCTGGATTTTGATTTTTATTTTTTGTGTGAGGTATTCAGGGTTCAGTGACTTGCCCAGGATCACACAGTTAGTTATGAACTATTGGATTTTTCCACCTTTCTCTAATTAGTGGTTTCTGATCTATGTTCTTCAAAAAAGTCCCTTATTCATATAGCTCTTTTTTTATATTATCTATACACTGAAATCTAAAAGGGTGCCCAAAATTTGGAGAATGATTGAAAATTATTCCATATAATTTGTACATAATGCTGTAAGGGAATGTTACTGTACTGTTACTAGATGGTGAAGAGAATGGTTCCTAATGAATCTAGTGATTTAAGTGAACTGTTACAGACTGAAATGAGCAGAACCATGAGACCAAATTATACTGTGACAACAGTATTACAAAGAAAAATAACTCTGAAAGATCTAACAACTCTGATTGTCACAAAGACCAAATCCATGTCTAATAAACCAGTGATGAAGCATACTTCTCAAATCTTGAAAGAAAGGTCAGATGAACTCATTATATACATTGCGATAGTCTTTATTAGAGAAGAGAATTAAAAGAAAAAAGGGGTAATTATTGAAGCATCTTCTTTGAAAATAATGCAGGATAAGGCCAGAAAGAATCACAAACAGATAGGATGGCTATAAAATTACAAATTGAATTTATTTTAACTGGTAATTAATATAGTTAAAAGTAAGTTGTATACATAGACTTGCAAAACCCTTCTGTTTTCTACCACTTATGAAAAATGTCCATTCGATGTTTTTTAAAGATCAGATTAAAATATCATCTAATATGTACAAAATTGACCTCATTATCTTGCTTTCTAACCTCTCCCATCTTTCAAACTTAACCTTTTCTGTCAAAAGCATTCCCATCTTTCCAAATTCTTTGGTTCATAGTCTCAATATTATTGACTCCTCACATTCCCTCACCTGATATTGTCATCATTCAGTTACCAAATTTCACTGATTCTTCTCCCACAACATTCTTTGTATTCATCACCTTCTTTCTGCACACAGAGATGCCAAGTGACTTGCCTAAGAATCACTTGTAGCCTTTGTGACCTTGAACAAATCATTTACCTTCTTTCGCCCTCTGCGTTATTTTTTTTATGGGAAATGAATTGGGTTGGATGAAATGGTTTTTAATTTAGGCTTTTTTTTGCAAGGCAAATGGGGTTATAAGTGGCTCGCCCAAGGCCACATAGCTAGGTAATTATTAAGTGTCTGAGTTCAGATTTGAACTCAGGTACTCCTGACTCCAGGACTGCTTCTCTATCCACTGTGCCACCTAGCCACCCTGATGAAGTGGTAGTCCCTGCCAGCTCTAATTTGATTGACTGATGATACTATTTATGAGAAAAGTGAGTGTGTGAACATTGTAAGTTGGAGAGCATGATATTTGAGGTCTTGATTTATTATCAGTATCCTTAAAATCACATTATAGTAATTATCTACTTTGGTTGGTCATACCTTGAATTGTGCTTTTATCTCATGTTTTCTGAGCCTTAAATGAACTATTACATGTTTATATTATCATTTTGAATCCAATCTCAAAGTCACAGTGGGCAACCAAGATATGTCTATTGGTTATAATGATGAATGAGATCCCTAGCAACACAAGTGTTTTTAAAATTTTTATTTAGCTGGCATGAATAACTATTAAATTTTAATATTTAGTTTTTTAATTTTGCAAGGACAGAACTACCTCATTGCCCTGAGCTGTTGACTTTTTCATCTTGCTTTACAGTTTAGGAATATTAAACATTTTTAAGTCCACACCATTTGAGATAAGCTCTGAAATATTTGGCAATAAAGAAACTCAAGTTTTCCTCAAGCTGCAAAGCAGTAGTGGGATATTAAATATTAAAACCCCTCACCAAGTTTCCTCTCTCAGCTGCAAATGCTTTCCAAAAGGCATGTATGAAAGAAATTCCCCTCAGTCTCAATTGGATATCGGCATTTTTACAAAATAAAGGTGAAATCTTTTCCTCCATGCTACAAGTCTGAAATTTACCTTAGCCACTAGGTAAGGCAGCCTGAGGATCCTTTTATTAATCAAGCTTCAGTGATGGCCTCCCTATTTCATACAATTGAGTAATTTTTTCAGTTGTGTATAACTCTTCATGACCCCATTTAGAGTTTCATTGACAAAGATGCTAGGGTAGTTTGCCATTTCCTTCTCCAACTCATTTTACAGATGAGGAAACTGAGGCAAGCAGGGTGACATGGATTGCCAGGTTCATTCAGCTAGAGACCAGAATTGAATTCAGGAAGATGATTCTTCCTGTCTCCAAGCCTGGTACTCATGCTATCCACTGCACCACCTAGCTTCAATCACATTCGATTTCCACTAAAAGCCACTAATATTAAATCTTGTGATTGGAACCACCTATTCTTTTTTATATATTACCTCTGTAGCTAGCTTTTTAGCACTTCTTGAAATGGTGAAATGGAACTGAATATCATGAGATTAATAAATATAAAAAGTGATAGCGCTGTGCACTCAAATAGGTCTTCAGCATGCCGAATACCAAAAATTTTGGAGTTGCCATATGTTTCCTCCATTTTTTACTTGAGTGTGAAAACCAGCAATCTTCTAATGGATAAACATACCGCAATTATTTTCTGTCAGTTGGGCTTGATCAAAAGTCCCATATTTTGTTGCATTCCAGCCTTGTCTTGTTTTTGTCTAGACTTTGACTTGATAGTTTCCTTTTCCTTCATTTTGCACTCCATTTTTTAAAGTAAAACAATTTTCGAGTCTTAGCAGGACTCTGATGCATTAAATATTAAGTAATTTTTGCTTCATACTCTTGAGAGTTGCAAGTGACTTTAACATGTTTGGTCTGAGTTATGTACTATCTAGTCTAAGCCCTGGGAAACCAATCTGATAAGGTGGTTGGACTGGGGTGGAGGATACCTCCTCACCTGGGAATAATCATTAGCCAAGACTGTAGTTATTCTTGGTATTGATTTGCATTGATTAAGAAGGTGAAATGAGAATAATGGGGAGATGATAGCAAGGCTTCTTTTCTTGTTGGCACCATTTTATATCTATCTTCTTCTACCAGAATCCCTTTTATAATAGAGAGAAATTGACAGAGGATGATGACTTGAAGAGGCTATTTTTTGTTTTATTTTATGGGATATGAGGAAACCCAGATGGATTAAAAAGAAACTAACTACAAATTTTCATGACAGGACCAAATAGTCTGACAATTCCTACTTTTGTCCCCATAGTGTGGTAAAGCTGTTGCTTTAATTGGTCTGAATTCCTAAAATGAGGAAGGATGTATGAACATTGATAATTTCAAAAACAATCCACAAACCCTTCAGGGATTCCCCTGACAATAGTCAATCTTCTGTCTTCATCACTGTTGCTGGACCACACATGAACTCAGAGTTGTGTTTCAGAGATTCCTGCCTTGTATTGCATTTGTTTTTTTTAGTGAATTGGGGATGTAGACTTGGGTTTTGCACACTTCCTCATTGCTGCATACATTTAGCTTGGAATTGTTACAAAGAACTCCAAAACATAGGAAACCAAAGGCAAAGAGAACTGCTACCTAACCTTCCAGCTTTCAGAGCAGAAGTTGAGATCCAAGACAAAAGGAAGGAGCAGAAGAATTCTGAAGATAGTCAATTCTTGACTCTACTGAAGACAGATGAGTAAAACCAATAGAAACTTTGAAAATTTATTTTTAATCATTAATATCAATGTTCTTCTCCATCAAAATTAATAATAGCAATACCACTCATGAGAATCAGTCGACGAATTACCATCCTTCCTTTTCTTCCTGCTTTGGAGAAATTATTAACATGTTCTGAAATAGTTAAGGATAAGAGGGGAGGAGCTAAAAGAAGGAAAGACAAAAGAGGTTACAAAGGGTCTTGGACAATAGGTAATTAGCAAGGAATCAACAAAAATTAATTGAATTCTGTGAATTAGAATTTGCTGAGATTCAACTTTTGTGAATGAATATCCCTAGCATCCAAGGGTTCCCATGTTCAAATGACTGGTGACTGACTTAAAATAGTTTGATTTGAAAAATAGCATTTATATATTTTTTCCTTTTTGATTGTTCTATAATTCTTTTGGGTCTGAGAAGGAGACCAGACCATTTTTTTGTAAAAGGTCAAGAATCAGAAAAATCACAAAGAATTCTTCATCTTTCTTTTCTATAATGATATAAAACTTAATCAACATATACTTAATACCTTTAAAAACAGTACATATGATGAAAAGGGAAGTCAAAGCAGAATATTATAATGGAAAGAACATCAGGCTTGAATTAAGAAGGCCTGTGATGAAATCTTGGAGTCTATACTTTACTATCTATGAACTTGGATGGGCTAATCACCTAATCTTTCTGTGTCTCCATTTCCTATTCTGTGAGGGCATTGGATTAGATGATCTCTTTAATTTATTTTAAATCTGACATTCTATAAGCCTATGATTCCTTTTCACTCATAAATTTATTATCCCATTCTGATGGGAAGACTAGAAGGCCTTTAGGTCAATAGTCAATAAAAGTAGAACTAAAACTCAAATCTTATGGCTTTATCAATTGATTTTAATGAATTTGATCTTCCACAGAGAGCTAGAGATTTGCAGTATTAGGGCAAGGAAGTGGCAAGGGAAAAACATCAAGGAAAGCACACACACATTATGAACACACCGACAATTTATGACATTCACCTGAAAAAAGGTATAAGTACCTCTCTCAATAAGTTGTATAGGATCCTGACTGAAACTCTTCCCCATGATGCATTACTATTGTGGAGAGGTCATAGGCAAAGTTCTCTTTACAAAGAAAAGAGAGAGAGTGCCCCCTCCATCAGTAAGGTTCCATGGTTAATACCTGATCAAAGAAAATATGGAGCCCATTCTTCTCATGTTGATCATGTCTGGTCAATCTAAAACAGAAATATATAAATAGGGCTCTGTCAGAAGTAAAGCAGATATATATTTACAATAAAGAGCTGTGTATTTATGTATGTGTGTGTGTGTGTGTGTGTGTGTGATGGTTTGAAAGGTGGCTCATTGTTTAGTGTCTTACTTTATCATCAATATTCTACCAAATTATTTAACCAAGTGGAAATGGGTAGAACCCAAAAACAAAGGTGTATCTGAAGAAGAACATTTACTTCTGCATGTATCCTCCTCTAAAATTCTTTCTTCAACACCAACTTTAAGATGTAACCAACGTTCAAAATAAACTTTGAAGATAGAAACTCTTAACCACTCTATTTAGTTATTCTTTTGTACACCCCTCTCCCTTTCCAACCTTTTCTTCTCTTATAAAGTTCTATCCTGGAGATGGTTCCACATAAACCTGAAACAATTTCAGAGAATCTTTGAACAGACAAATCAAATGCAGTAAGTCCAATTAGAAAGAGCCAGGGGAGCAGATCTGTAAGTCCCCTGTTGTTCATCAATGCAGACTCACTGTGGATGAGATGCTCAATTTCCCTTGAAATCCATTGGGCGCCCAAGGATCTCAAAGGGGTGACTTTCCCACTTCAAATCCTACAGGGATCTTGGCTTAACTAAAGCCTCCCAAAGTAGGGATTCCCACTGCTTAGCAACACCTGTGACTCCTAAGAGGTGCTCCGCCGAATTGTTTAAGGTGCAGCTACACGACCAGAAGTAGATCATTAACTGCTTTTTAGCTTCAACTCAGAACCAGAGACTTGGGAGAGGATTTGAATCATCTCTTGCAAGATGGAGGTTGGGATAAAATAAGTTGTTTACTGAATCAGCATTTGATGGGAAAAGGGTCAATTTCCCCCTTATTTTTAAATCTTCTAGTATCAGCACATCTGAACTACAAAAAAAGATACTTTCCTGGATTCATAAATGAGACACCAAAGAATTTCACTTTAGCATTTTGTACTTAGGTGGCTTTGTACATGAAAGTTATACCTTTTGAAATCTCATGGAAACAATAAATACATGAATATATATTGTGGAAAATATATAATAGGATTATATAAAATAAAATTTGTCTACAAAATTAAAAAATAATAAAGTGTTTGATCTTCTTGAAGGCAGTTTTTTAAATAATTTATATTGCCCTTTGAAGAGTTACTAAAGGTATGAATCCTAAGTTAATTTATTTTATTTTCTTTTTCATAAGCCATCCTTAAATATTATTTCTCCCTAGCTTCTTTGCTATCTATGGGAAGAGATGAATTAGAAACAGCAATAAAAATAGCTATTTTAAACATTTTAATTATCTTGAAATAATACATTTAAGAGAAAAGAAATTGGATTATTCTTCTTATCTCTAATAGGGAATGAGTCAAATAAATAGGAGGAAAAATTTCAAAAAAAAAACCCCTCACAGATTAACAAAGAAGGTTGTTTCTAGAATATGTAGTAAATTACTTATTTTCAAATTCTCAGAATTTTTATGATTTATTGATTTGTTTGAATCCAGAAGTGGGGTTAAAGGTAAAACATTTTTAATTCATTTAGTAAATACATGGGGGCAGTCAGGTGGCCTGGTGGATTGAGCACCAGACCTGGAATCAGGAAGACTAATCCTTCCAAGTTCAAACCTGGCCTCAGACACAATAACTGTGTAACCCTGTGCATATCACTTAATCTGATTTGCCTCAATTTCCTCATCTATAAAATGGCAAACTGCTTTAGTATCTTTGTTAAGAAAACTCCAAATGAGGCCAAGAAGTCATACACAAATGAAGTAACTGAACAATAATGAAATGAACTTAAATTCATGGGAATCATGGTCTTAACAGTTCAGAATGAGAAGGACCCTGGGAAGTCTATTAAGTCTAAGTCCCTCATTTTACAGGTGGGGAAAGCCAAATAAATAAGTCCATACAGGTAAGAAGGAGCAGACTCAACAAATACTCTTCTAAAGACCTGGAGCCTCTTTTTTTTTAGGGTTTTTGTTTTGCAAGGCAAATGGGGTTAAGTGGCTTGCCCAAGGCCATGCAGCTAGGTAATTATTAAGTGTCTGAGACTGGATTTGAACCCAGGTACTCCTGACTCCAAGGCCAGTGCTTTATCCACTAGACCACCTAGTCGTCCCTCTGGAGCCTCTTAATAGAGTTTTGTTAAAGGAATGAAGACAGGCAGATAGATGAAGGGACAATGTTTGTCTTTGTGTGTGTGTGTATATGTGTATGTGTGTGTCTGTGAAAGAGAGAGACAGAGAGATAGACACAGAGACAGAGAGATAGAGAGAGAGAGAGAGAGAGAGAGAGAGAGAGAGAGAGACAGTCAGAGATAGATAGATAGATAGAGAGAGAGAGAGAGAGAGAGAGAGAGAGAGAGACAGAGAGACAGAGAGACAGAGAGAGAGAGACAGAGAGAGAGGCAGAGAGACAGAGGAAAAAAACAGGATAAAAAGATGAGATCTGCCATGTTATCTGGCACATGTTAAATTATTGAATTGAATTGAGTTGGGCAGGGGTTGTGATGACAGTGCAAAGCATATTTGGCTACTTGGAAAGCTTCTTAGGATATCTAAACTCTGACCCTGGTGCCATCATTCAGTTCCAAGTCTATGAACTAAAGAGTTTATCATGGCTCAGTCAAAAATGGGCTCTTTGGTAACTTTTAGACGTGGACAACTGTAGACACACTGAAGGCTATATTTGATCCTGAATAAATATTTGGAATGAGGCTGGTGACCATTGTACATTTTGTTTTTTTAAAGTTTAACTCTGAGGTTAACCTAGAGCCTCTTAGTCTTCAAAGGAAACAGTTGAATACCGAGTTTGTATTCCTTTTGTAGTTTTGCTTTTGCTGGGGACGTATACTGTAACTTTCAGCAGTGTTGAATCTATCTATCATCTGTTTCACATATATATACATACACACATGCATAATGTCACAGACAATTAAATACAGACACACATGCATGTATATATGTATATATATATGATTGCTTGTATATATATATATATATATATATATATATACTTACATCACTATTTATAGCTCTAATTACATAATAAATGAATATTTTGAAAGGAAAATGGATTTGGTTGTGTTGAAAGGGTATTATCCAAATTTCTGCTTACTGTACTCTTCTATTTAAGGATTAGCTTCTTTTTTTAAATTGGATGTTCTTACCCAAAATGATTAGGGTTAAGGACATTTATGTTGCAAATTCTAGATCTAAACCTGCAAGGGACATTAGAAGTAATCTGCATTGCATTATCTTATATAATTTTGCTATCTTATTTTTTTCTCAAGGATATGATTTCTCTCTCATCACATTCAACTGAGATCATTGTATATCATGGAAGACTAACAGACTGCCTTCTCTGGGGGGTGGGGAGAAGGACACAAGAATGGGGGAAATATTGTAAAATTCAAAATTAATAAAATCTTTCTAAATTGCTTTAAAAAAAGAAGTAATCTGGTTTGTTCATTTCCTTTTGCAAATGAAGAAACTGAGGTCCAGAAAAGTAAGAAACAAAAAAAAAAGCCTTGTTAACGTTCCAAAGGTGATGAGGTACAGAACAATATCACTGTACAATATATCTGTAACAATAATGAGGGTGATGGCAGATGAAATGCTATTTTCATCGGGTCTTAAGTGGTACAGCTTACTGGGGTTTCAGAGCATGAGTAAGAAATTTCCATCATTGGTGACTGAGGAGCAAGTTCAAGAATTAATTAAGGAAGAACTGGTATTTATTTTTCCTGGGGAGCTGTGCATGTGTATGTGTGTGTATGTTTATATGTGTAAGTCTGTGTGACTTGGGGTATATATGTATGCATTTACATGTGTTTAACTGTGTGTATATATGCAAAGAAACATGCAAACACTAGAAGGGGAAAGAATAACAGGATTTTTCTCAAAATTTGATAAACTTTCCATTAACAGAATGTTTAAGGATTGGTATGTTTTACTGAATTAAGATATAAAATGTTTCAATTGTATTTTGATCAGAAAATTCTTATTTCAGCTCAGTTGAAGAATTCTGTTGGCTTTCTTTAGTGACTCCTAGAATAATGCCATATGATTCCATGGCTAACTAAGGTTTGTTGAGTTGTATTCAATTATTGCTAGAGGAATTAGATAAGACATAAATGGTCCACAACTTTTTAATCATTCCATCTCTAAAAGCATATTTTTAGCTTAAATACACATAATATATACATATTTATTTAAATATAATATATACATACTTATTTATAAATTATATATGTTCTACTATATTAATAAATACTTTACAAAATTGGGATGCAATATTAAAAGAATGAATTAAAGATATAAACATTTTGAAAAAAGAATTTCATTAGTTGTAAAATAATTTTTGCTCTCATTAAAATATCATTAATAAGATTTTAGTGAAAGTAGCATGACTGAATATACTGCATTATTTTTAAAAATCTTGGTTTAGTACTGTTGAACACTGATCCAATGATCCAGCTTTTAAGTTTAGTTTAATTGAGTATTTGGTTGAGTAATCAAATGGTTGTAATAGTTTAAAAGGATAATTGGCAAAGATACAGTGATCTGTAAAGAAGAATTGCATCATTATATTTGTTTATAAATCATAAAATCTATTTTTCTATTCCTTCCAATAATTCTGCAAAGATTTTTTTTGATTTTCAGCTACTAATTTTTCAACCTTCCTGATGACAATCAGTTATTTTTGTATGCTAATTGGAAAGTGGTATTTTTTTGTTTGGAAGAGTTTTAAACCTGTTCGAAGATTCCATTTCCAAGTTTCTGCAATTGTGCAAATAGAAGAGTTTTTTTTTTAGTTTTCTCATATTGTTTTCAGCAAAATAAAGACTATAGAATAAATATTTAGAAAGAGAGGAGACCTAATATTATCAGATACTGCAGAGAAGTCAAAACGATTGGGAAATGTGAAAATATTATTCAATCTGAACATTAAAAGATGGTGGATAACTTTGAGAAAGTAGTTTTAGTTGAGTGAGAAGTCAAATGTGAGCAGTTTGAGAATCTGAGGGCCTGGAACAATCTTTTCCCCCCCCTTGACTGAAAAAGGATTTTTTGGGGGGGCAGCGTTGGAGGAAATATAATACAATAAGCTCTCTGATGCCACTTATGACCCATTCATATCTATTAATCCCTTGTGACTCACTCTGTCCCAAAACTATATAGCTCACTCTATTCCATTAAAAAAGGGCAATGGTGGGCAGTAAAGTTCTTATGAGTTGTTTGCTTGCAGCATCCCCAGAAACACTTATTTAGGTCATGATGTGATCTGGGAACAGGGTAGGGTGATGGTTGAGATTGTTGTTCTTATAGAATGCTTTTGTTCTGTCCAACTCTTTGTGACTTCATATAGGTTTTTTTCGCAAAGACACCAGAGTTGTTTGCTATTTGTTCCAGTCAATTAAGACAAACTTAGGTTTTGTAGCTTGCCCAGGATCACATAGATTGTGCGTGACTAAGGTTGGATTTGAACTCAGATTTTTCTGACCCCACTACAACACTGAGATGCCTCCATGGTTGAAATTTGGGACATGTTGTTCCCAGCAACATTGAAAGAGCTGCTGCAAGAAGCCCTGTCTTTTTTTTTTTTTTAGATTTTTTGCAAGGCAAATGGGGTTAAGTGGCTTGCCCAAGGCCACACAGCTAGGTAATTATTAAGTGTCTGAGACCAGATTTGAACCCAGATACTCCTGACTCCAGGGCCGGTGCTTTATCCACTATGCCACCTAGCAGCCCCAGACCTGTCTTTTCAATCCAGAGAGACTGTGGTCAGAGGTTTGGAACTTGTGAAGTCCCTGTAGACCGGCAGCTTAAAGGGGTGCGAGGCAATCTTGCATGATCATGGACCATGGGGTAGTCTTGGATATAGGATGGTAGCATGTGACATCTTCCTACATCTGATTACTTACCCATTAGGAAAGTTCTCCTTCATTATCGCCTCTTCTTTGCAAATAGCTAGAATGATAATAGCTGTCCTTTGTCCTCAAAGAAGATCATGGCAACAAGCAGGTGATGGCATGACAAACAAGTGAATTGGATTTCAGTGAGGGCATGCTGGGCTAAGTCGTCAGCCTCACTTTCTCCTCCAGAACCATCTGGATCCATGGCCAAATATGAATCATGTTGACTGGAGATAGCATTGGATGGGAGGCAATCGGGTTTAAGTGACTTCCTCAAGGTCACACAACTAGTAAATATCAAGTGTCTGAGGATTTGAACTCAGGACCTCCTGACTCCAGGACTGGTACCCTATTCACTGCATCACCAAGGGCACCTCCTGCAGTTTCAGAAGTACAGAAGCCTGCTCATTCAGTCTAGAAGTCATTTAGAATTAAATCTCCTGACTCCTAATATAAATATTACTATATTTATTGAACCTTAACAGTCATGTAGAACCCTGTTATCTACAAGACCCAGCTTTATGGACAATGATTTTGCTTTTCCTCTTGGTATCTAAGTGTCTCCAATTTTGATGCCTTAATAGCTTTGTACTTTCTAACTAGTGATCAAAGATGAACTTGTGAACTTCCTCATGCAACCTGCCTTCAAGAATAACTGACTGGCTTTAACATTTTCTCTGATGACTGAGTCCTCTCTGAATTCTAATGCCTATTGAGCAGAAACACAATTTATAGGATCGTAGATTTAGACCTTAGAAGTCCCACGTTCAACCCCCTAATCTCACAAATAACGCTACTGAGACCCAGATGTTAAATGACTGGCTTCAGGACACACAGATAGTACGTTTCTGGGGCAGATCTTTTTGACACTAATATAGAAAGGCAGATCTCAGAGATATTGAGAGCTTGATTTTAAAGCACTGAAATAAAGCAAATATCACAATAGAGCAATCATACACAGTTTTTGATTTTCCAGTGTACAAAAAGTTAGGTTTATGGTATATTGTAGTCTATTAAGTGTGTTTATGATGTCTAAAATAGCAATGTATAAATCTTTCTTTTTAAGATTTTATTTATTTTGAATTTTACAATTTTCCCCCTAATCTTGCTTCCCTCCCTCCACCCCTGACAGAAGGCAATCTGATACTCTTTACATTGTTTCCATGGTATACATTAATGATGAGAGAGAAATCATATCCTTTAGAAAAAAAATAAAGTATAAAAGTTAGCAAAATTACATAATAAGATAATGTGTTATTTTTCTAAATTAAAGATGTTCGTATTTTGTCTTTGTTTAAACTCCACAATTCTTTCCCTGGATACAAATAGTTTTCACCATTGCAGATTGCCCAAAATTGTCCCTGGTTGTTGCACTGATGGAATGAGCAAGTCCATCAAGGTTGATCATCACCCCCATGCCACCTTCAGGGTGTACAATGCTGCTCTGGTTCTGCTCATCTCTTTCAGCATTAGTTCTTGCAAATCCTTCCATGCTTCCCTAAATTGCCATCTCTCCTGGTTTCTAACAGAATAATAGTGTTCCATGACATACATATACTACAGTTTAAGCCTCCATGTATAAATCTTAATTAAAATGCTTTATTGATAAAAAAAAATGCTATTATCTAAGTCTTAAAAAATCTTGTTGGCAGTGATGGGTCTTATCTTGACCTTGATGGCTGCTGATTTATCAGGGGGTGGTTGCTGAAGGGTGGGGTGTCTGTAACCATTTCTTAAAATAAGACAATGAAATTTATTCACTTCTATTGATTCTTCCCTTTCAATTGAACATTTAGAGGCTAGGATTATTAACTGGCCTAATTTCCATACTTTTATGTCTTAGGAGTTAGGGAGACCTAAGGAGAGTGAGAGAGGCAAGGATGGCATGTCTGTGGATTGTTTGCTCTCTTATATAGGTGTAGTTTATGGTACTCCCAAACAATAGCAACTACAACAACATTAAAGATATTAATAGCAGATATAATAATAATGAAAACATTTGAAATATCATGAGTTACCAAAAATGTGACATAGAAAAATGACGTGAGAACATGCATTTGGAAAAATGGCACCAATAGAGTTTGTCACAAAATTTCAATTGATAAAAAGCTTAATATCTCTCTAATTCATATTCCTATTATAAATAATAGGTTTGTTATAACTCTTTCTAGGCTGTTAAATATCCTAGAAATTGTTGCTATGTTATTTGATTCAATTCAATTTGACAAACTATTTTTCAGGGCTACGTTGTACAATAGGTTTCAAAGACAAAAAATGCTCTTTGGATTTCTGTATGTGTTCAGAAATTCATTTTGCATAAGGCACCTGGAAGAGGGAGATGAAGCCTACTAATTAGAGGATTAGGTCAAGGTTTGCAGAAGTTTCATCACAGAAGCTCATATGCATAGTCAAGTCATTCTAGATCTGGGGGATGCCTTTTATCAAAGAATGGAGGGAGGAGTTGGCCTGTCAATTTCTTTTTTATATGATATATTTTATTTGTTTTCCAATTATATATAATAGTAGTTTCTATGTATCATTTTTTGGGTAAGGTTTTGCATTTTGCACTTTTTCTCCCAACCTCTATTTCCTCCCCCCCTTTTCCCCCACAGAAGGCAATCTGATAATCTTTACATTGTTTCTATGCTATGCATTTATCAAAATTGAATGTGTAGAGAGAAAAAACCAGATCCTTGAGGAAGAAATAAAATATTAGAGATAACAAAATTATATTAGTTCATAAGGCAACTTTTTTTTAAATTGAAGGTAATAATCTTTGGTCCTTGTTTATACTCTACAATTCTTTCTCTAGATACAGATATTATCCATTGTAGATACCCTAAAATTGTCCCTGATTATTGCACTGATGGAATGAGCATATTGTTGTTAGGGTATACATTGTTTTTCTGGCTCTGCTCATCTCGCTCAGCATCAGTTCATGCAAATCCTACCAGGCTTCTCTGAAATCTCATCCCTCCTGGTTTCTAATAGAAGAATAGTGTTCTATAACATAAGTATACCACATTTTGTTTATCCATTCCCCAATTGATGGGTATCCCCTCAATTTCCAATTCTTTGTCACCCCAAACAGAGCTGTTATGAATATTTTTGCACAAGTGAAATTTATACCCTTTTTCTTAATCTGTTCAGGGTATAGACCCACTAATGGTATTGCCCTTTGGCTTTATTTCAAATTGCCCTTTGGGCTTTATTCCAAATTGTCCTTTGGGCTTTATTCCAAATTGCTCTTCAGAAAGGTTAGATGAACTTACAGCTCCACCAACAATGCATTAGTGTCCCAGATTTCCCACATCCTTTCCAATAGTGAGCATTGTCCTGTCTTGACCTATCCATTTCAAGAACTAACTAATGGATCATTTTGGGAGGAAGGGGAATAATGAGAAATAGGTCTATTTAGATATTACAGTAGTCTTTGAATATCATTCTAAGTCATGTGTATTTGCTTCTAGATATAATAGGGAGTCACAAGCTGAGTAGAGATATTTTGAGAATCAATGTGAGATATGTGTCCCCATGTCCAGAATAGTTTTTTTTTTTTTTTTTTTTTTTTGCTACTGGTAGTTGCTTAATAATTCTCAAGCTGAAGTATTCAAAGTTAAAGGAATACTGAGCCTAGCGCATTCTGGAAGCTGCTTTTTGGATACAAAAATTCAATTAGATATCCCAAAGCCTTCTAATTGTATTTGGAAACAATCTAATAAAGATTGCTTATCTTAGGGCATAAAAACCTAATAAGCAAATGCAGAAAGGCAGAAATAGTGAATACGCCTTCTCGGATCATAATGTAATAAAAATCACATGCAATAATGGGCCATGGAGAGCTAGACCTAAAACTAATTGGAAACTAAATAATCTCATTTTAAAGAATGAGTGGATCAAACAACATATTAGAGAATGAATTAATGATTTTATCCTAGATAATGACAATAACAAGACAACATACAAACACTTATGGGATACAGCCAAGGCAATTGTCAGGGGATATATTATATATTTAAATGCTTAAATGAATAATTTGTAGAAAGAATGAATCAATGAACTAAACATGCAACTAAAAAATTAGAGAAAGAACAAATTAAAAACTCTCAATTAAATACCAAATTAGAAATTCTAAAAATTAAAGGAGAAATTAATAAAATTGAAAGCAAATAAACTATTGAACTAATAAATAAAACCAAGATTAGTTTTATGGGAAAAGCCCAATAAAACTGATAAACTTCTGCATTAAAAAAAATAGAAAACCAAATTACCAGTATCTTAAATGAAAAAAGTGAGCTCACCACCAATGTTGAGGAAATTAAAGTAATAATATGGAATTATTTTTCCCAACTATATGCCAAATTTATTGGCATCTAAGTAAAATGGATGAATATTTTCAAAAATATCAGTTGCCCAGATTAAATGAAGAGAAAATTAAATACCTAAATAACCAGATCTCAGAAAAAAAATCAACGAGCCATTATTGAACTCCCTAAGATAAAATCTCCAGGGCCAGATGGATCCACAAGTGAATTCTATCAAGCAATTAAGGAATAACTGATTCCAATTCTATATAAACTCTTTGGAAAAATAGATGAGGACAGAAATCTGCCCAACCCTTTCTATGACACCAATATGGTGCTGATAACTTATAAGAGGAAGAGTCCAAACAGAGAAAGAAAATTATAGCTCTATCTCCCTGATGAATATAGATACAAAATCTTAAATAAAAATCTTAGCAAAGTGATTACAACAAGTTATCACTAGGAAAATACTCTATGACCAAACAGGATTTATCCCAGAAATGAAGGGTTGGTTCAATATTAGGAAAACTGTTAGTTTAATTAATTATATCAATAACAAATCAGAAATCATATGATTATATCAAAAGATGTTGAGAAGCCTTTGACACAAACACATCAATTCCTACTAAAAACACCAGAGAGTATAGGAATAAATGGATTGTTCGTTAGACTGATAAGCAGTGTCTATCTGAAACCATCAACAAGCATCACATGCAATGGAGATAAACTAGAAGCATTCCCAATAAGACCAGGGGTGAAACAAGGGTGCCCATTATCACCACTACTATTAAATATTGTATTAGCAATGTTAGCTTCAGTAATAAGTGTAGAAAAGGAAATTGAAGGAATTAGAATAGGGAAGGAGACAAAACTCTTACTCTTTGCAGATGACATGATGGTATACTTATCCTAAAAAATCACCTAAAGAACTACTAGAAACAATGAGCAACTTTAGCAAAGTCGCAGGATATAAAATAAACCCTCATAAATCCTCAACATTCAATATATTACTAGCAAGATACAACAGAAAAGCTGGAAAGAGAACTCCCATTCAAAATAACTTCAGACAATATAAAATACTTGGGAGTCTACCTGCCAAGGCAGACTCAGAAATTGCATGAAAACAATTACAAAATATTTCTTTCAAAAAATAAAATCAGATTTAAAAAACTGGGCAAATATCAACTGCTATGGATAGGCTAAGCTAATATAATAAAAATGACAATTCCACCTAAATTAAACTACTTATTTAATACTCTTATCAATCAAAATTACAAAAATTACTTGAATGAGTTAGAAAAAATTGTAACTAAATTCATATGGAGAAGTAAAAAGTCAAGAATTTTCAGGGATTTAATGAAAAAAAGTGCAAAAGAAGGTGGCTTAATCCTACCAGATCTAAAATTATATTATAAAGGATCAGTCATCAAAAGTGCCTGGTATTGGCTCAGAAATGGAGTGGTGGATCAGTGGAATAGACTAGGTTCAATAGCAGGAAATGATTATAGTAATCTGCCGTTTGATAAACCCAGTGATTTCAGTTATCAGGATAAAAACTCTCTCTTCAAAAAAAAAACTGTTGGGAAAATTAGAAGTTAGTATGACAGAAACTTATATTATACCAACATCTTACACCCTATACCAAGAGAGGATTTAGAGAAAAAAAGACATTATTATAAGCAAACTAGGAGATCCAGGAATAGTTTTCCTGTAAGATCTATGGAAAGGGAAGCAATTTATGACCAAGGAAGAGATGGAAAACATCATTTAAAAAACTAGATAATTTTGATTACATTAAATTAAAAAGCTTTTGCACAGACAAAACCACTGCAACCAAGATAAAATAAATGCAGTAAATTGGGAAACAATTTTTACAACTAGTATTTCTGACAAAGGTTTCATTTTTTAAAATATATAGAGAACTGAGTCAAATTTATAGAAAAACAAGCCATTCCCCTATTGAAAAATGGTCAAAGGATATGCAAAAGAAATTTTACAGATGAGGAAATCAAAAGTATCCATAGTCATATGAAACATTGCTCTAAATAAGTACTTATTAGAAAATACAAATTAAAGCATCTCTGAGGTACCACCTCATACCTCTCAGACTGGCCAATATGACCAGAAAGGACAAGGATAAATGTTGGAAGGGATGTGAGAAATTTGGTACTCTAATGCATTGTTGGTGGAGCTGTGAACTCATTCAACTTTTCTGGAGAGCAATTTGGGATTATACCCAAAGGGCAACAAAAATATGCATATCCTTTGATCCAGCAATACCACTACTGAGTCTATACCCTGAAGAGATTATGAAAAAAGGGAAAAACCATAACATGTACAAAAAATATTCATAGCAGCCCTGTTTATGGTGGCACAGAACTGGAAATTGAGTGAATGTCCATCAGGTGGAGAATGGCTGAACAAATTGTGAGATATGTATGTTATGGAACACTATTGTTCTACTAGAAACTAGCAGGGATGGGAATTCAGAGAAACCTGGAAGAATTTGCATGACCTGATGCTGAGTGAAATGAACAGAACCAGAACATTGTACACCCTAAACAGCTACATGGGGGTGATGATCAACCTTGATGGACTTGCTTATTTCATTAGTGCAAGGATCTTGGACAATTTTGAGATATCTATATCCAAAGAAAGAATTGTAGGGTTTAACAAATACCAAATACTATTACCATTAATTTATATTTAAAAAATGTATCTTATGTAATTTTGCTATCTCTTATATAGATATATTTTTTCTTAAGGATATGATTTCTCTCTCAACATGTTCAATTTTGATAAATGTATAGCTTAGAAACAATGTAAAGGCTATAAGACTGCCTTTTTGGGGGTGGGGAAGGGAAGTGAGATTGGGGAAAAATTGTAAAATCAAAAAACAATAAAAACAACAAAAATGGGAAAAGTTTTTAAAAAAGATTGGTTATCTTGTCTTTTGTCTTTCTTCTTTTTTTAAAAAAAACCCTACATTTTTCCCTTTATAGTGTGGAAACTGGGGATAATGGTTACTATAATTAGGTGGGAAACTTCTGTGATGGAAGTTTCCTTCAGTACACATTCTCTGTAATTTATAATCTTGAATAATTTTCTGGGGGCTGCACTGAGAAGTCAAATGGTAACACAGCTAATATGTGTTGGAAGTGGGGTCTTGAACACATTTTTCATTTTCTAAGTCAACTCTTTATTCATGATTAAATCCAAATAAAGATGAAATAAAGGTGAGATTGGATTTGACATCTGGCTACTTGAGACTATATAGCAAACATTTTGTTCTCTCTATATATATAGGCAAAGTGTCTTGACTGTTCAGTCATTTTTAAGCTTTATTTAGAGTATTTTTTTCCATCTTGACTTCTGATTGGTTGAGGGGGATGAGTTCATATTTTAGGTAGTTGGCTTTTTTAAAGATGTTAATGAATAATTATTATTATTTTGTGGTGTGCTTTTATCTTAAAGTTGCTAATTATCAGAAGTTATCTTTAAGAAACCTAAAATAATATGACCCCTACTGGGAAATGGACATTTTAAAAGCTGAAATGCAGAGAGGTTATCACAAAAAGGAAACACTTTACTGTAATCCAATCCTCAAGCAGTCAAGATTGGAAAGACACTGAAATCCATTAAATCATAATTGTAGTCAGTGCACTCACGAGAGAGAGAGAGAGAGAGAGAGAGAGAGAGAGAGAGAGAGAGAGAGAGAGAGAGAGAGAGAGAGAGGAGGCAAAATTTTTAGGTAGTTAAAAGGCAATCATCAAGGTCAACAGAATAACACCAAAATCAATGTTAATTGTATAAAAGGTTTTATACACTGAGGCCAATCTGAGCAGTTAAACAATCCATTGTTTTTAAACATACAGTGGTTTGAAAAGGGAGAAATAATCAAATATTCATCATTAGTGTTATTTCCTTCTCACTGATGAAAAGACATTTACTTAGGCTATTTTGCTCACCCGTGGAGATAATCTGTCAGAATGACAAATAACTGAAGGCCATTGGAATGATTCTGTTTTAGCCCAAAGCCATGATCCCTCTGGCCCTAATTATATCTTAAAGAAAAAAATAAAGTAAAATATGGAGTAAAAAATTTAGGAAACATAGAACAAATTAAGAAACAAGACCCATTGATCAATTCAATCTGCTTTGTTAGGTTTAAGAAAGCAACTAAATGGTGCATTGGTTAGAGTGCCTGATCTGGAGTTAGGAAGTCTCATTTTCCTATCTTCAAATCTAACCTTAGACAATTATTAGTTATATGACCCTGAGAAAGTCACTGAACCTGTTTACTCCAGTTTTCTCACTTGTCAAATGAGCTGGAGAAGTTAATGGCAAATTAGTTCAGTATTTCTGTCAAGAAAATCAAAAGTTGGATCACAGAAATTCAGACACAACTGAACAACAAAGAAAATGATGAAGAAAATGTTGATATTGCAGAACAGACTTAAAATATGTCATATATGAATGTTGATGTGCATATATGGCTATTTTGTTAAAGAATTTGTTTCAGTAACTCAAAACATTAAATGTTCTTCAACAATGTGTTGTCAGTGCATATAGAAGAGATAGATTACATAGTGAATAGATCATTGGATTTGGAGTTGGGAAGACCTGAGTTCAAATCCTGTCTCAATTGTGTGATCCTGAGGAAATCATTAAAAAAATTCTGTCTCGCTCAAGTTTCCTAATCTGTAAAATGGACATAACAATAGCACCTTGTTCATAGAGATATTTTGAAGAGCAAAGAAGTTAATATATGAAAAGTGTTTCACAAATCTTGAAAACCTATGTAAATACTGGGTATTATTAGGATTATTATATGTTATCATATAAGGTTCTTTAAAGGATGTAAAATTAGCTTTCTGACATGGATTCTAATTATAAACATAAAAGCAAAGCTTAAAACTTGAATTACGTTCACAAGAAGTCTCAAACAATCAGAAGCCCAGTCTCATGGAAGAAGGAAAGATCAGGGAATGACCTTGAAGAGGATAAAAGGAGATGATCCTTTGTTTGGAGTTTTGATGACATCTTTCTATTTGTAGACCCATTCACACTTCACTAAGGATTGAATTTGTCATTTACCAGAACCCCAGTGTGATTTAAGAATTATGTCCTTTCTTTCTCTAGGAGTCAGGTTCCCAGAACTTTTGCAATTCTACCTATGTTTCTAGTCAATCTAATCATATATAAAATGATCTTTGCTAATATATGATTTTCTAAGTCAAATATCTAGTCAACAGGGATCCTTATGTATGATTTAGTGGCCGCCTTTCTACTTGAGTTTCACCCCACTGTTCCCGGCAACTCCCTAAGAATATAAGTTCCAGGAAAGGTGCCAAACTACCACAAAGAAGGGAGTTTCTTCTTCTTGAAATTCTATCAATGAAATCATAGGTCCAGTCCCTTTCTATCAGTAATTCACTGTTAGACTGCTATGAGTTAATGAGGCCATTACAAATATGAGAGATGAGTCTATTTGTGTGTGTGTGTGTGTGTGTGTGTGTGTGTGAGTGTGTGTAGACTCACATATGAGAGGATAATAAGGGGTATGATGAATAGATCCTAGATGCCCAGGAGAATGGTGAAACATTTATAGAGATGATCAGTAACAACAAGCATAATCACCCAAGAGTCAGTGAGGACAAGACTTCTAATGATTGGTAGAGATCAGGCACATGCATGTCATCAAAATAAAATGCCTCGTTATTTCCTCCAGTTGAAGGGTAGGAACCCTCTTGAAGTCTTATTTTTAGTGTTGACTCAAGTATTGCTTTTGATGCCACATGAATTACATGCAAAGCAGACCTGAATGATCTAAATCCTGTTGTTGAATTCTAGCACATGAAGGGGAGAGCTTTCTGGAAACTCAAGTCTTTTTCCCCCTGGAGTTCCCAGAGGGAATTTGTCTTTTCCAAAATCTTTTCCCATCTACTGTCCAAACTAAAATGTTCAAAACCTGACCATTTTGTATTCATTGTGGTTATCGCATCATCATGATCATAAATTTAAACTAAAAGGACCCAGAGAACATTGAGTCTAACCCCTCCATTTTACATTTGAGGAAAGTAAGACAGAGAAAGGTCAAGTAAATTGCTTAGGAGGTTTAAATTCAAATTATGTTGAGACCAGTTCTGATATTCTATTCATTATTTTGTATTTCCTTTCCATAGGAGATTGACAAGTCTTAGAGAATGGGGGAAACGAACATTCCCAACAGCAGAGCTATGGTAGAGAAAGTAAGTTAGAAATGTATCCTGGAGGAGCCAGCTAGGTGGCACAGTGGATAGAGGATCGGCTTTGGAGTCAGGAGGACCTGAGTTCAGATCTGGATTCAGAAACTTAATAATTACCTAACTGTGTAGCCTTGGGCAAGTCACTTAACCCCCATTGCCTTGCAAAACATAATAAAAAAAAGAAATGTATCCTGAAGAGATGAATACATGTTTACATGGTTGGTGTGGGTCATCTTCTTGCAATGGAGGTTCAGAGAAGAAATGACCAGAGAAATGACCACAGAGGAGAAAAATGCTTCCAAAGTCAGTAGTCCAGGATTGGAGTGGGCTTCCAGGAGAGGATGTTTCTATGGCATGGTAGAGACAGTACTGTGGAGTTAGGAGTACAGCCTAGAGATGAATGAAACTGGGTAAGGAGGAGTTATAGATCTCTTCTGAACTACACACTTCTTTCTTGAATAGGGCTGAGATAATGGGAGAAAATATAGATCTCTAAGGACACAATCTTTCTAATGTTATTGAGCAGTGGGATTATCTCTGTGACTGATAATTCCTGTTTATTGGTTTCCCTTGAAAAAATTTGGAGATGTACAATTTTTCTCCCTTCTGAGTGACTTTCCCACTTTAGTAAATTATTTTCTGATGGGGACTTTCTTTGATCAAAGTGGGTCTAGGCAGGTCAAGGCCATGTGAGCCTTTATAGAACTGTGGAGTAGGGCACTCTCTATGAATGTAGTTTTCTAATTCTCCAGGGGTTAAAACTCAAATGAGAAGTGAAAACTTCAATCAATCATCTGAATGGTTGTATAATCATTCAGGTATTTGCTATCAAACATCTGGAGGACTAATTGACTTTTTCACTCACTCCTCCCTCCCCAAACACATTCTGGCCTTGTTCAGACAAGCTCCCTTGTTTTTTGTGGCTGATTGAAACTTTCAGTTGAAACAGGTGCCACTACTGATATTTGCCCTCAATTTGTCCAGGGTTCCTTGGGAATGAAAACATAGAGTAAGAAATAACATGATTATAGGTCTTTAAAGTAATTATAGACAGGGTTCTCAAATGGAAACATTTATTATTCGTGGATAAACTATAGGAGTATGCAGAGCATAACTTCTCCACCAAATATATCAGATTATATTCTTATCACTTTTCAGGAGGACCTGTCTTATGGGCAACTCAGTTCCTACCCTTCTTTCTCAGATTCCTCTTCTCTTGTGTTTTTGAACCCACTTAAACCTCCTTCTTTGGGACCTTTCTCCATGTTCATTTCCAGCCTCTTCCAAATTTCCAGTTGCTCCCTCTCTGGAAGTCCTATTCCTTTTGAGTTCAAGAGCTCAATGCTTTAAACCTGAAAAGAAAATCAGAGGTCATCTACATTTACTCCCTCCTAGAACAGATAAGGAAACTGAGTCTCAGCAAGTGATTTATCCAGGGTTAAGTAGCTACTAAATAACAGACCTAGGATTTGAACTCAGTTTCTCTGATTCCACATTAATTTTCTTTCCTTGGCATCATGCAGTCTATAGGAACTTGGTGACATCTTCCTCACTCTCACAGTTTCTGATAGTTCTTCTACTAGATGCCTCAGATTATGATCTCATCTTTCCCCCCATTCTCTGGCACCCTTTCAAGAAGTATGTTCTAGATTCCCTTTGAAATCTTTCCTAATCTTGCTCTTACCCACCTTGCTCTTCTGAGACTGACCTTTTTTTAGGTCACAAATTACCAAAAGGTGACTCATTATTGTCAAAAGACAATTCTCAACCACGTTTGATTTGCCTGTCGCATTGGGTACTATTTACCAAACATTTTTCCCTACGTTTTTTCTCCAGTTTTAAAACTCATTTTTATTTTTTTAAACCTGCATATGCTAGATTGCTTACCAGTAAACAATTCATGCTTGTAAATAGCCTTGTCAGAAGTCACCTCACTGCAGGCTGCAGCATGTTTTGAGCTTAAGGCTAAAAACAAGATTGGAACAAGGAGAAATACATATCCCAACAAGTTCAGAGGTGCTTTCTCCTTCTCTTGACCTTGTTACAAGATGTTTTCATCCAACTGCCAAGTCTTTTCAGACCACAGCATGTAGACATCCCTAGTTAGTTTTAAGTCACTAATTTGACAGTTTTCTTGTTGTACATTAAAATTCATTTCACTTTCATGTGTATTTTACTGTACTAGAAGAGTGCTTTTTGCCTTTTGTTTTGAAGGTGACCAAGACCCATGGTATCAGAATAGTTTAAATTGCCTTTGAAATGGATTCAAGTGAGGCAGTTGCACAATCATTAGCCTCACTCTCTCTTTTGGAATCATCAAAGCATATCTAGACAAAAGTCAAGATGCCTGGCAATGACCCAGGATGCAATGGGTGACCTTGGTATTTCTGATGTCTGATGAAACTCCAAGTGCTCCTTGGTTCCTGCTTCAACCACTTTCATGGCTATTGGAACATATTGTTCTCATTGGCCCATTCCACCAGTGGTCTTCACATGCCTGTAGTAGGTATATCCCTAAGCCACCAACAGATTTGAGGACTGTCAGTTATCCTCGATCTAGTTTATTTGTTTTGGGTTTTTTTTTTTTAGGTTTTTTTCAAGGCAAATAGGGTTAGGTGGCTTGCCCAAGGCCACACAGCTAGGCAATTATTAAGTGTCTGAGACCAGATTTGAACCCAGGTACTCCTGATTCCAGGGCCAGTGCTTTATCCACTGAGCCACCTAGCCACCCCCTCGATCTAGTTTCGGTTGTCTGCAGTTATAGTTTTTACTAGAGTGCCACCACTGTGCATGCTACAGCTTCTTGGAGTCACAGTTGAGAGCTGGGTGACAGGTGGACACCAAAGGTGGATGGGCAGTCCTGCAAAGAGCTTGGCAAAAACTCATGCCAGAGGCACTAGTCCTCCCTGAATACCTCATACATCTCACTTCTACATGAATTATCTGGGCTAATACACTGATCAACCTGATATCAGCCTTGTGTCCTCATGATGATTGCCTCAGAAATAACCAGATCCATACTATACCACATAAAATAAGTGATTTTTTTTCTCATTTACCTTAGTTCCCCAAATCATTTCAGATCATCAAATAAATCATTCATATTGCCAATATTGTTATTACTTCATGAGATACAGGTTGAGATCCATCTATACTTGGTCATTCTCAGTGAGTACCATAGCTTCCCATAATTTCACTGAAGTCAGTCTATCCAACATGTTGGAAGCCTTTATTTTTCCTGACATTACAAGGATATTGGTGTAGTGTTTGGGCTGTTTACTATGTAACCTGTCCTTTCTTCTTATATATTTCCCAATGAATATTTCCTATTCAAAGTTCCATACTTGTTCTAAGTTGTTGTCTGCCCATATTTATTATCTCCTTTACCCTCTGTGTAATTTCCATTTATCTTGAAATAATTAAAAATAAACTAACTTCAGAATGGGTTCTGATTTATTTCCTCTTTCCTTTTAAATTTTATTTTTTCCCTTTAATTGAATCATCAGTAAATATTTATCTTAAGAAAAGCATTAAATGTTCCACTTCAATGACATTGTATTCCTATGGTTTTCCTTTTATCCTTTACCTTTCTTCTTGATTTAATGATTCAAAAATCCTTCAGGGGTTCTCCAGTACCTAGAAAAAGAAGGTCAAAGTCCAAAGTCTGGAATTAACAATTGTTATTACCCTGCCAACAAAACTGTTTCCAGCCTCAAGTTTGTATTTAAAAGCCTATCATATAGACGATGGGCAGCACTTATTTTCCTGGCATAATAAAACGATGATGCCATTTTGTCCCTTGTTCCTGAAGAAGATCATGACATCAGGAAGGTGATGGCAAGACAAGTACATGAATTGTATTTGAGTAAGAGGGTACCATGCTGAGATAATAGAGGTAGAAGTATACAAAGTCAGATATTAACTAAATGCAAAAGTCAAACAACAAATAATAGCTAAGATTTAGTTCTTTAAATGGAATATATGTTTATATATGTTATCTCCTTTAATTCTTTCAACAAAGTCTGGTACTGTTATTCTCTCTATTTTTGCAGCGGTAGAAACTGAAGCTGAGAAAAGTTAAATGACTTACTCAGGGGGACACAGATAGTAAGAATCAGAAGCGGGCTTTAAACTCAAGTCTTCCTGACTTCAAAGTAGATGCCCATCAGTAAGGAAATGGTTGAACAAGCTATGGGACATAAAATGCCATGGAATATTGCTATGTAGTAAGAAATGAAAAATGCAATGAATAGAAAAAGGAGATGTAATAACTAAAAGCAACAAAAATAGTATTTGCCATTTATATAGAACTTTAAGGTTTATGAAGTCATTTACATATAGTATCTCCTTTAATCTCACAACAATATTGAGAAGTTAGACCTGTTATTCTGACTTTATAGAGTAGAAAGCTGAGGCTGGAGCTCAAGTGCACTGCTTAGGTTCACCCAACTAATGAGTATCTGAGACTAAATTCAAACCTGGATCTTTTTGACTCCAAATCTGATACTCTGCTTACTGTATTAGCTATCTAAAAATACTAAGCAAACAAGCAAAAAACAAACCATAAACCTTACTAACATTTAGAGATACCCCAAAAGACAAGGGACAACATTAGAAAGCAGTGAGTTTCCCACTGCTGGAAGACTTTATAGGATTATAGGATTGTCTTCTCTCTAAGTCACATTTGTTTCAAATTCAAATAGAAAATAATTTGTGACTGCAAACTGATTCAGAAAAACCAAGAAATGAAAATGATCTATGTTTAATTTATTTAGTCAAGAATTTTCCTAATGCAATTTGAATTTGTGGATTTTTCTGGCTGAGTTGGACATCTCTGATTGGATAGTGTGGAGAGGACACAATTACCCAAAGATAGATTGTGCAAGATGAATTCTGCCTGCTGCAAAGTCGAAATTCTGAGTTTCTGTAATTCTTCTCTTAGACTATTTGATATATCAATGCCATAGATATGACTGAAATATATACTTTTTCATCTGTTTATTACAGTATTTTTTCTTCAAACCCAGTTCAGTTACTGTCTTCTGCAAGCCTTTGGTGTCTTCTCTCCCCATCCCTTTCTCCTCACCCACCAAAACAATTTGACTTGTAGCTTTACTAGACAATTCATTTTATGTCATAATATACTCAATAGATGAAAAAAATGTAGCTTACATTCATATATATATATTATATGTATACATATAATATATATATGAAATATATTCCATTTGTGTATATATAATTGCAATTGTTCTGCTCCTAGCTTCTGTTCATGTTTCTCTCCCTAGTCTTTAACCAGGGCACTACAAACAGCAGGTACATAATATTTATTGAATTGATTTAAACTGGCATCCTGTCTTGTTTTGGCAATGTTGGTCTGCTCATAGGACCATTGAAGTAGAAGTGGAAGATACTTCAGGTTTCCTGTAATCTAGGACTTTTTAACCTGGAATCCACTGATTTATTTTATTTTTAATATTTTGATAACTATATTTCATAGCATTAGTTTTCATTGCAATTCTATGTATCTTATTGTATACAGAGGGAGGAGAGACAGAGACAGAGAGAGGTGGAGAGAGAGAGATGGAGTGGTGGAGAGACAGAGAGATGGAGAGATAGAAAGAGAGAGAGCCAGCCAGCCAGAGACACAGAAAGAGACAGAGAGAGAGAGAGAGAGAGAGAGAGAGAGAGAGAGAGAGAGAGAGAGAGAGAGAGAGAGCTGAGAAGTTGAGAAGTCATGGACTTCAATATGCCAAGCAGGTCCATATACTAAATACCTCTCATTTTACACATAAGGAAACTGAGTCTGAAGAAGGTAATTTGCCAGAAACCACACAGGCTGCAAACATCTTAATCAGGATTTTTAACCCCAGCTCCCCTGACTTTCCAAAGTACCCAGTTTGCATGTCTAAAGAACCGAACTCAATGCTTCTACTTTAAATTTTTCATCTTTCAGCAAGATTTCATGATTGCGAAAAAAAAAGATGTGCCAGCCAAATGCTTAGGGAAGCACTTTGTAATATAGAAACTGGGTCTGTTTTAGACATCATATGAGTGAGACCACTGAGTCATCTGCTCTAGAATCCCAGGGAGAAGAGACAAAAAGAGGTCATCGTTGTTTGTGCCCCTGCGGGGGTGGCATCTATGACAGAATCTGATTCAATTAAATCTCCTTAATCTTGCTGTAGGATTGCTGATAAAATACAATTCCGATGGCATTATTAGGTTTGTGAACTATCATAAGAAGTTATTTAATTCCTTAATAATTGACTACATAGTCAAAATCATTCCCATAAAAAGAACACTTTTAAGTTCTTAAGAAGGGAAAGGTCTTGGGGATACAATGATAAACCTTAGGTAGACTTACTCTCAGGAGCTTACAGTCGAAAATTGGGGGAAGATGAGCACAAATAACTATAAGATAAAGGAGAAAATAGAATCTGGAAAGGAAAGTTTCAGGCAAACTGCTCTGAGAAATAAGAGAAATTCCTAAGAGGAAAGTGCTGATGGAATCACAGGTTTGAAATGAGCCTGCAAGAAAGGGAAGGATTTAAAAGTTTCAAAGAATGGGGAAGGTTTTAGCCAGGTGAAAAAGAAAATGAGAACACAGAGGTATATGATAGCAAGTCATTGATGGGAAATGTAGTGGGAAGAGTCAACATGTGGAATCAAGAGACTTTGGTTTGTATCCCAAATGTGGAAACATGGGAACACATTAGCCTCTCTGTGCTTCAGTTTCCTCATCTGATCAATGGGAATAAGGGAACCCGAACTTTTCCCCTCAAAGGATGGAGAAAGGGGAGAAAAGTCCTTTGTAATCTTTACAGGATAAAAGAATACTAAATTGTTCTGTTCATTTTGTGTGTGTGTGTGTGTGTGTGTGTGTGTGTGTGTGTGTAACAACATAAAACAAACTGTACCATAAGGGGGGTAAAGAACATTGCATTTGAATCTAGGGGGCCTGCATTTGGATCATGACTGCCTCTAGTAGTTTGACTTTGGAACAATCAATTCATCCAAACTGAATAAATAGTTTTTATGTATTCTTGTTGTTCAGTCATTTTCAATTGTATCCAACTCTTTGTGATATTATTTAAGTTTTTTTTTTTGTTGGCAAAAATACTGTAATCTGTCAGCCCTTCTCCAGATCACTTTACAGATGAGGAAACTGAGTAAAACAGGCCCTGACTTTCAAGAGAAAGGGCAGGTCATCAATAGTAAGGAAAAACAAATGAGGTGAAAGATAGAGTCTTCTAGAAGAGAATAAAAACTGTAATCCCAGCAAATCACAAAACCTAGATGCAGAATTGGGAGGCAGAAGGACAGAAGACCAAAGAGAAAGTGAAAAGTGCAAGGAACAGACATACTGCCCTCAGGCATAAGCAAATTAAACATTTGGCTGAAGGAGAAATAAAACCTGTTAAAAAACCAAAGCCACCGGCTGTGAATGATGATGTTGCATTCATAATGCGTGTAACTTGTGCTAAAAATTTACTAGATTTAATTGGAAGTGCTGCCTCCACCACAAGCACTTGTCACCCTACTTCTGTCACTGGCATTTTTTAATAGTCAACAGAGAATATTAAACATCATGGCATATTTATTCAATTAGCATGAATAACTTAACAAAAACATGTACTATACTTATTTTTATTAGAATTAATTCAAATGCAAAATGGGATCATTAAAACCTTCATTTAATGAAAAAGAAAATGCATGCCTTAATTATGTCCTGTATTTTTCCATTTGTATTCTTCTGCAGAGAATGACCTTCATTGACCCATTTCACTTGGATCTTGTATTCTGAAACTAAAAGTCCGGAAAATGCAGAAGACATCAAGAGGAGAAAAAAATAAGATGTCCAGTTGTTGAGTAGTTCATACAAAGGATGGTTTGGAGACCTGGGATTGTTTTGTCTATAGAAATCAAAGTATTCCAGGTTATGATGGTTTATAATTACACAGCAGATGGTGGTTTGTTCTTCTAAATCTACAGCGAATTAGAATGAGAGGAAATGGGCATAAAATGAAGCAGGAGGGGTTCAAGATTGATATAAAAAAGAATTCCCAGCAGTGAATGTGTAAAGGAGTTAAGATATGATGAAAGATTCATATCAGTCTTGGAAATTGATTGAAACTTTTGGGAAATATTGACATAGTAGAAATATGTATTCATAAACATAGAAATTTAGAACTAGAGGGATAATTTAGGGATCATTTTATCAAAAAATTATTGATTTACAGTTAGAATAGAACATGTAAGTCATCTCATCTGAGCCATCTCATTTTGTAGATGAACAGTGGGACTGAGAGATAAGATTTGATTTGTCCAAGCTCACACAAATAGTAAATGGCAGAATGGAGATCTGAACATAGGATATCTAGGTTTTTTTCCCACTGTATTATACAACTTCTCTCATTTTACCCTGGGATGTTGGCCAAAGGAAGAAAATACCATGGGAAAAGGAAACAATAGAATTACTGAAGGCTTTTAATCCATGCAATTGCTACTCTCAATTTTGCAATATAGAAAGCTGTCCAACCTGCCTTTGAATACTCAAGGTAAGATGAAACTACAATATGGTTCTGCAGCATCATGCAGAATTTATTTTTTTAAATATTCTTTTCATGGAGCTTAAATTATTGACAGTAAACAGTCACCTTCCTTAAAATAATTCTCTATGCCTGAAGCCAAGTATTGAGTCCTGACCCATCTATGCTTTAATAAGTTATATTTTTCAACTGCTTTATATCTTTTGTATTTTGCCTTCTGTATGTAGAACCAGGAAGGAACCTCTGTTTTTGTTCTACTGTTGCTCAGGTCTTTTAAAATCAATGATGTTTTTGCTTAGATTTCCTTCAAATAATGCACATATGTATATGTATATGTGTATGTGTATATGTATATGTATGTGTATGTGTATGTGTCAGTGTATATGTATGCATATATGTATATCTTTACCTATATCTAATCTATATCTCTCTATCTCTATCTCTATCTCTGTCTCTGTTGCTGTCTCTGTCTCTGTCTCTGTCTATCTATTTATCTATCTATTAACAACAAACAAAAAAAGGTACAAAAGAGATACTTGAAAATCATGGGGTCCAATCAGATTTACCTACTGGTTCTGAATAAATAACTCAGTACTCAGCAATTTATCCCCTGGGCAAGACAATGGTCTCAATTATTTACACTTGAAAGGGAGAGAAGTGAAGTCTTAGTGTCTGCTCATTGATCTTTTTTTTTTAATCATGGGAAAGATAAAGATTAGGATGGAACTTAATAGTTACCATTTAACAATAGCTTTTAGGTTTGTAAAGTAATTTATTTATGTTATCCTATTTGATTTTTATAACATTATTATGAGGCAGTTGCTATTATTAGCTTCATTTTACAAATGGAGAAACCAGAAACAAATAACTTACCTGGATTTGTAAATTCAGGTTTTCCTGACTCCAAAGTCCAAGATTCTATTCATTATGAAGTTCTAGTGTTTGGGATAGTGCCTGCCACAAAGTAGGTACTTAATGTTTATGGAGTGATTATGACTGTTAGTGTAGGTATCTTCTAAGAGGAACTAATCTCTACCAATGAAGGTCAACACCTTTTATGAAACTTAAAATTTTAGAGAGTTTCCTAGAACATTGAGAGCATTAAGCAACTCACCCAAAGCTGCACAGTCATTATGTTCCAAAAACAGGACTTGATGTCAGGACTTTCTGGATTCAAGTTTTTCTCTATATATACTATGGCATGCTGCCTTATTGGAAAACAAAATCAAATGAGAGATAAAAGAAAAAAAAAGTGAACTGAGAGAGCCAATGAAGCTTGCCAAGTGGAATTTTTATATTCTGAGAGCAGTAAAATATTAAGGGATAATTAATTATTGTAAATTGAGTAGGTGCTTAACCATTGTTTTGACTAAAACCAGAAAGGCAATGAAAAGAAATTTGTTCTACTCACAGTTTCTTCAGTTTAGTATTCCTATTCCATTCAGCCCTCTTGCTTCCTTAAAATTCAGCAAAATAAAATAAATTTTGAGTCCTTGTTCCATATTTTGATGTTTTTTAATTGCTCATAACTCATTTATTATGTTTTTGATGTCTACAGCTTCATTTTTGTTTGTTTTCCTTTGCATATCATTTCTTTATTATTTTGTTTGGTTGTTTCAGTTATTTCCAGCTCTCCATGACTCTATTTGGGGTTTTCTTGGCAGATTCTGGAGTAGTTTGCCTTTTCTTTCTCCAGTTCATTTTACAAATTAAGAAACTGAAGCAAATAGAGTTATGTGACTTTCCCAGAGTCACATAGTTACTAAGAGTCTGAGGTCTGATTTTAAGTCAGGAAGATGAGTATTCTTGACTCCAGGTCTGTTACTCTATCCAACTTGCCATCTAACTGACATATTTATTACAGTGGTCAGGTCAGTAGCATTACTTTACAACTGATAAGGACCCAGATGACAAGTTCTAGTGACTGGATATGATGCAGAAGACAATGAGAAAAATTTTAATATGTAATAGGATGAAGTAGAATATCTGACTAACTTTTGATGGTGGGCTTATATAATTATATATAAATCTATACATTCATACACATATATCTATATATGCATATATGCATATTCTAATAGTTTTATTTAAAGATTATAAAATGAAATGGAGAAGTCAACATGCTATCTTAATGAAGCAGAAGGAAGAGAAAAGACAGAACAATATGATGATATTTCAAGACAGAATGAGAAAGTTGGAAGGGATGTCAATGGCGATCTTGTCCAACCATTCATCAAAAGAATCCTCATTCTAACATGTCCAGTAAGAGCTCTTCCAGAGGGTCTCATTCCCTAAGAAACCAAAGGAGTATGATCAACAGAGACAATGGATGTCTAATTAATAGCATGGAAATTAGGAGGAACTGCAGCTTATTTCTTCTTTTAGAGCTTGTATTTGCCATGTTTTGAACTTAACCCGAAAATTTCAATAATATTATACTGAGGGAAAACTAACAAATCAGTATAAGGGGGACTCATGCTTGAGTAATATTTGGGAAAGGGCAAAGAAGAGGAACACTGTTGTATTGCATGATTGGGAAGAGGGGTAGGAGGTACCTTTATATCCATAAAGGAAGAAAAACTTGGAAAATATGCACATAAGCAAGCTTAATCTTTATAGCTACTAACTGGGACTCTAGGAGCAAAAGAAAATACTTAGATAAATTCAGGATTCCTTTATGTTGCACCTAATCCAAGAAAATTACAATGGACAAAGGAACTATACTATCTTTTAATTGAGTGAAAGCCAATTCATGAGATTAGTGTCCTATTCTGCTTTAGGCAGTAGGACTGATGCAAGAAAATTAAAAATATAATGCAAGTCTATACCATTGCTCTCTAGAACAAAGGCCTAAGAATAATTTGCCTTTATCACAAGAATTGTGGTCTTAATGAACAGTAGAATGCTTCTCTCTCTATTCACCTTGGAGAAAGAGGCATGCATCCATAAACAGATGACAAGGCAATGGAAATACAGGGTCGAAAGAAAATTCATTTCTGGATCGCCAAAAATATCCCATGTAGTAGGAAGATGACTGCTAATTTCTGGGTATGACCAATCAGTTGTTTCATTTCCTAGCCAAAAATTGGGCAAAGTGAAGGAGCCCTGGAAAATACACAATTCTTTATTGTCATAACTAGGACAGTGAGACTGGATTTCTGCCAAGGGTAATGACATCTGTAGGGATGAGCTTCCCCCTCTAGTGACATGTTTCTCCCCCCATCCTTGTGGCTCTCTTCTGCGGGTCTACTGTGTGGTGCACCTAGCAGTGAGCTACTCCTCTTTTTTCACATTACCATGACCTCACTTTTTCAAGGTCAACTTTCCCCCTAAATCTTTGCTTTCTCCTTTTTCTTTCTCTTATCTCAGCTGGTTTTGCCTCAGGTGATGCATATCTAGTTATGGTTCTTCTTAATGCAATGAGGAGAGCTCATCTAATTATTTCTATTGTTCTGTATCTGTCCATCTCCTTTCTAGAATATACTCTGGAAAGATTGATTCTATAAAAGAATGGGTGACTATTTCAGCTTGCTCAAATGTTATTGTATATTTTTCTCTCTTTGATGGATGGCAGTGGAATAATTTCAAGGTACTTATGACATAATGCTTAAAGTCTAACATCATTTCCTAGGTGAATTGATTGCTTCAATCAGAAATTATGGCCTGTACTGGGATTGCACAGTAGTCTGACTAGGGTGTGAAGTTATTTTGATTGTTCTCACATTTAAATGTGAACAACTTCTGTTTTAAATATTGCAAATCTGTAACTCATCATCAGACTGTAGGCCAGAGAAACAAGGAAGGTATATTTATATCACGTCTGAATTCAAAATGCCTAAATTATCAGTGGATCACCAGGTTAGCGACTATCTTCCAAAGCATAAAATGTACCCCTGACAGCAATCTATTATTCATTGCATTCATATGCATTCAGTATATTCATATATCCGATGGAGATTTACAAACTCACCAAAAAGCATAGCTGGGACATATTTACATAGCATATATTTAATCAATGTAAATGAAAGATCTATGAAAGACTAATGATTCTTTGGATGACACTAGATATTTGTGTTTGTGGGAGCATTTCAGTTTTCTGAGAAAACATGTTGGTTTTCCAGTCTTTTTCCTTTTAGAAGCTAAGTTACTGGAACAGATCATGCCAATTGCAAAACTTGCAATCTCTTTTCATTATTGTTATTGTTCCTAGTTTTTTTACTGAACTGTTTTCTAGTCCAAGAATAACATAAAGCTAAAGATGTCCAAATACAGAATCATGGAATGTTACTTCTAGAAGGGACCTTAGCCAGCATTTAACTCAGATATCTGATTTGACAGAGGATGAAGCTGAAACTTAGAATAAGCAAAGCCTTGGTAGACAGATTATTCAATGGAAAGAACAAAAGATGTATAGTCAGAGATCTGGGTTCCAATCCTTCTTCTGTCACTAATTAATTATGTGATCATGAGCAAACCACTTCATCTTTGCTAGCCTCAGCTTCTTTTTTCTTAAATAAAGGGAATGGAGAAGATAAGCTTTAAGATTCCTTTAAACTCCACAAGGGTTTTCCTATGATGTGTATGTATTCAAGGCTAAAGAGCTAATAAGTAACTGCAAAGGTGGAATGAGGACTCACAGTCCTCCGGATAATTCTACCCCATTATACTGATTTAAACTGAAATGCCGACAGCATGTGTTTCTCATTTCAGGAGCTTAACAATAATATTGCTAATGTTCAGGACTCAGTCTTTCTAAGGTTAATTCAATATTCAAGAACTCTATCTCTTTTATTCTGTACCACAATCACCATATAAAGGAAGGAGAAGAGATAACTGGCTATGTCACAACATAATAAAAAATGTAGTTTCATTAAAGACAAATCAATTCTCTGCACCATAGTTATGTGGGTGGAAATTTGAACACATTGTATGTGGGTGTGTCACTCAATGAATCAACTCAAATCCTTGCTTGTTAAACTTTGGTCACACAGATATCCTTTCACCCCATTACTGTCTATTTAATGCTGATAAGACTTTCAGTTTACTCATCAATGATTCCAGGGCATATTAGACAAAATTCTGAACTTCCCCTACCCCTTCAAATGTCAGAAATCAAAATATTCACCTAGGGCATCTTGAATACCTTTGGGGATTGATGGGAAGTATAATTTCCTCCATGTGATTTTGGAGAGGTGAGAAGAAATGCCCTTTCACTGTTAAGATAATTGATCCTGTCTAGATAAATGTAATTGTCAAAAAATTTATGTACATACATTTAGAAAGCACCAGACGCACTGGTGACTTTATTAGCACAACAGCTAAAAATTGGAATTTATCAGTTGTGTGTGACCTTGCTTGATAGGGATGATGGGAAGCACTGAGCAAAATCTATGCCTTTGTTGGCTGAGTTGATGAGACTGCTCTTAAAATGATTGTGAGTTGGCAAAATAGCCTTTGCTAAGAAACTGGAAGCATCCATTGCTTTCCAAAGCATTTCTGCTCCAATATGTATCCCAAAGAAATAGAGATCTCTCGATGTCTTGGGAAGGAGTGGTTAGTATTTTTAAGGCTTTAGTTTCTTAGCAGATGGCATTTTTAAGGTAATTCAAGGATTTCTGAAAATATTAAATTTATTATCCAACTTGGTCCTTCCAACAATCAGGTAAGGTAGGTTCTATTTTTATTTCCATATAACAGATGAGAAAACTGAAGCTCAGAGAAATTCTTTATCCCCTAGATTCATTACCTGCTCTTTGTCCACCATAAATATAATATTTCATAAACATTAATTGGTTGACTATTTGCAGTTTAAAATTCCTTTTCACTTATTACAAAATGCCTTCCTACACACATAAATGTAAAGTACAAATCATTGTGGCTAAAAAAGAGAAAACATATCAAAAACTAATATTTTCTTTTAAAAGTCTAAGAAGTTAAGAGACAAACTCACTGAGTGGTGTTGATGGGATTTTTATTATATCCCAAAATGACAGTAATATAAAAACTGAAGAAATCAATAAACCTTTAAAAAGATATGAATTGGCTAAGATGGGATCAGTCTTTAAGTTTCTTTCTACTTCCTAATACTTCCTTCGCTCTCATTTACTTGCTCTGTTTATTCTAGGACAGAAGCTGTTTGATTTAGTAGGGAATTCACATATTGTGTTTCCAGTTAGACTTACACAAAAAGCTCCAAGTGGTCTGGGAAGCTACTCATGGCTCTATTTAATGAAATAGAAAATGAAATTAAGAGGATAATATGGTAATGAAATTGTCTTTAACTGAGCAGTCCCTTCTGTCCTATGTCAAATAACCATGGCTTTCATGACTAGAGGACTATCACCATAGTCTCGTGCCTTCAGCAGAACTAACACATCATGATCTCTCGGGATCCTATTATGGGATAATGTATAGAGAGAATGATGGGCAGTTAGTTAGCACCATTGTACATAGAGTGTTGGACCTGAAGTCAGAAAGATTCATCTTCCTGAGTTCAAATCTGGACTCAATAACTGTGTGACCCTGAGCAAGAAACAGTATTGTTTGACTCATTTTTCTTATCTTTCCTAATAATCTAGTAAAGGAAATGGTAAACCACTCCAATTTCTATACTGAGAAAATCCCAAGTAGGGCTACCAAGAGTCAGACACAACTGAAATGACTCAGTAACAACATGGACCACAACTACTCAGACATTGTAAGATGGGTAGATTATTTGCAATATTAACTTTTTTAAAAATTCTGATCTTTAATTTCTTTGGCATCCATTAGTATAGTATATCAAAGGAAACAAAAAATGGAGAAAAACCTCCTTGACATTGAAGGATGTACTAACAGATTTTCTACTAACAGACTAACTACCGCAGTCATTCTGGGTTTCTTTGCCCTATTGAAATCAATGGGCTGAGGATGATGCAAGGGAAGCCACCAACGGGTAATCAGAGAGTCAGTAATGGACCCTGTCCTCTGATGTCTTCTTTCACCATGTGAAAGAAACTTGAGGAAGGCATTGGGTCAAAGGCACCTCATTTTGTTATTTCCCATGCCTGTTACCCTCATCAGATATATTAACTAGATAGTGTAAGAGGCAAAAACTAGTGTCACTATTGGTAAACTCAGAAGTATGTTCAAAGTCTCATATTAATTAATCTAAGTCAAAAGTATTTTCAAAGTCTCATATGTTGATCTCAAAGTATTTTCAAAGATTCATAGTTTTAGGATGGTAGAGAATAAATGTATGTATGAATGAATGAATGAAAATGCATTTATTAAGTGTTTACTATGCTCTACTGTTGTTCCAAATGTTGGGAAAGTAATAGATGAATAGAGTCATAAGTAGAACAGATAACTGAAGCTTTTTTTTTTCAGTGGAACAAAATTTATAAGTCACAAACAGCATTAGAGATCCTTTAGTAGTATAAAAAGTCTAAATTCAGTAGTTAATGAGAGAAATTAAGTATGTTCAAAGTCTCTTATAAGTCAAAAGTATGTGTAAAGTCTCATATAAATTAATCTAATAGTTTTTAGGATGATAGAGAATGAATGAATGCATGTATGAATGAATGAAAATGTATTTATTAAGTGTTTACTGTGCTCTAATGCTGGTGGGGATACTCATAGTAGAATAGAGTCATAAGTAGATGAGATAACTAAAGTTTTTCTTCAGGGAACCAAAATTTTAAAGTCAAAAACAGCATTAGGGATCCTTAAGAAGCATAAAAGTAACTGAGGTTAGTAGTTGGTGAGAAAAATTAAAGTCAGAAGCTAAGGTAATATATACATCTTTTCCAAGATCACTAGTTGTATTTGAGGTCAGCTTTTTCTTGACTCAGTCCTTGTCTTCTTCTCCTCACCTTTCCTATAGGCCTCACAGGGTCCCAGTGTTTCAAGGTTAGTATCCTGGCATCTCTGACTCTCCCATCATAGAGTGGTGTCCTGTAATGTTGCCTCAAATGGAACCTTGTATCTGAGAGTTCTTCTTAACTAATAATTTGTCTTAAAAAGTTGATTCGGGGACAAGATCCATGATCCATGTTGTATGCCAAGGGGATGTTTTGTTTCTATTGCCCTTGTAGTCAAAATCACTAGTTATGGCTCCGATGTCATAAAAATAAAACAAACTAAATAATGGAGCAGTTAGGTGGCACAGTGGAATCCAGCCTCAGACACTTAATAATTGCCTAGCTCTGCAACCTTGTGTAAGTTGCTTAACCCCAGTGCCTTGCAAAAACAAAAAATCAAAAAAAATTATGCTAAATAGACATGGCTCCTTTGCTTGTGATGTGTTCTTGTGATGAGGAAACTAGTTAGTGCATCAAATTTTCCATGTTATCAGACTTTTTCCCCACGCCTACATTTGCTGATTGTCAGTTGTTCTAAGTTTATGCTTTACTGGTTCCTCTCATTATTTTTCTTGTACCTCTTTTCTTTTTAAAATAAGATAAGACTATTTAAAACAGTTAGACATATTTATGCCAAGGACTAGATTGTATTCCATTTAGAGTTTTGTGTTTGGGATGTAATAAAATGTTAAGATCTTGTATAGCTAAAGATGTGCCAGGTTTTATAGGTCATCTCAACATTGGTTATAGCTAATCTTACTGTTGCTATGCAAAAACATCTATAATAAGAAAATTCCATCTGCTTTTATAATAGCTCTAGAGGAAAAAAAAACACATACACATAGTACTGGTACAATGCAAAAGTGGAGTGGAAATTCAAATGTAATTTCTCTTCTGAAAACGGTAACTTGCTGAAGCCTGCTTTTGGACATTATTATGAATATCTTATCCCATATCATAAATTTTAGGGAAGTTTGGATGATTGAAAATTTAATTATTTTCTCTGTATGTGACAAAAAATATGCAGCAGGAATATCAGAAACACCTTTCTCTCAACAACAGAGGGAAAGGACACTAAATTTTTCCCCCAGCGGATTGTTCAGTTGATCGAACAAGGTTATGGAACTTGAGCACTTTGAAAATCTTAAGGTACCATCAAGAGATATAATAGTTTTCTTCACTCACTAAAAGTGTTGGTGGTATTTGGGGGATAAGGCATTGCTAACTTTTTGCCCCCTTTCCAGAGGTAATGAACCAAATGCCAAATTTATTAATTAATTCATTATTTAATTAATATGAATCCAGGTTTGGGAATGTATTTCCCATTCTATACTTTGATGCTGGTTTCAATGAACAAGATAGCTCAAGAGAAAAAATAACAAATCTTTTATTGATATGCTTTACTTTTATATTTTAATCATATTTGAATGTGCCATTCTCACCCTCCCACCCCAATTCTGGAAATAAAATTTTGTCAAGTAAAAAAGAAAAATTGAGATAAGTAAAACAATATATAAAGAATCCAAGTCTCACAATTACTTCAGCATTCTGTCTCTGAAGTCCTTCACCTCTTTCCTGAGAGGAGTCAGGAATGTTTATAATTTATTGTCCAAAGTGGTGAAGTGGATAAAGCTCCTAGCCTAAAGTCAGAAAGAAAGGAGTTCAAATCTAACTGTAGACACTTACTGGCTGTGTGACTTTGTGCTAGTGTCTCTTTTTTATAGTTTAGTTTTTGTTTTTTTTGCAAGGCCATGGGGTTAAGTGGCTTGCCCAAGGCCACACAGCTAGGTAATTATTAAGTGTCTGAAACCAGATTTGAACCCAGGTACTCCTGATTCCAGGACTGGTGCTTTATCTACTGTGCCACCTAGCAGCCCCTGTGCTAGTTTCTTAACCTTGTTTGCCTCAGTTTACTCATTTATAAAATGGCCTATGAAGACACTATCAAACTCCTTCAGTTTCTTTGCCAAGAAAATCCCAAATGGTTCATGAAGAGTTGGACGTGATAAAAAACACAAATCAAAAACAGCTGAACAACAATTCTCCAGAAACGATTTCATGTTTGAAAGTTGCTTCTTTGTAATGATCTTTTCATTTACATGATTGTAGTTTATGTGCATGTCATTCTGTCGAAGTGTATTTGCTCTTCATTCAGTCATATGAATTTCCTTGTATTGGAATGGATTCCTTGACTGTGTCCATTGTTCCATTGCATTCAGACCCCATAGTTGCTCAATCATTACCTAAATGATGGGCCCTACTTTTGCATCAAGAAGCTTTGAGTGAAACACCTTTTTCTGATGCATAACTAGTTGTGTGACCCTGGACAAATCATTTGACTTTTATCAACCTCAGTTTTCACAACTGCAAAAGTACAGATAATAATGGCACCTATATTGCAAAGTTGTTTTGAGGTTCAAATAAGATTGTAATTATATAGCACTTTGCAAACTTATACATTAATATTTTTTCTATCACATAAATCTCTCCATGAATGTTCTAGTAGAATTGGTCTTCTATCTTACATAATGTGACAGTAGCAAATCCTCAGAGGTCCATCATCCCAACTCTTCTTTTAATTCTAATTCATTGTTCTTGTTGTTTGTTTGATTCTGTTGAGTCAGACACTTTGTGACCTGTTTTGGAGGCAAAGAGACTATATAGAGGTTTTCTATTTCCTTCTCTAGCTTATTTTACAAGTGAGGAAAGTGAGGCAAACAAGGTTAAGGGACTTGCCCAAGATCACATTGCTATTAAGCCTCTGAGACCTGATTTTCACTCAAGTTTTTCCAGCTCAGGACTGGAGTTTTATCTACTGGACCACCTCTAATAGCATTATTTGTAGCATCTTTTTTTCAAGAAATGTTTTTCTTCCCAGAAACTAATCTCTCATTCATGGGCTTTAGATTTATTCCTTTCTCCTTTTTGTTATGGTTCACTATGGAGGCCCCAAGAGGACCTAAGTTTGCCTTTGCATTTAACCATCCTATTTGTTGGTGCAAGTAAAGATCTCTCCTTCACAACCTGCCCCATCTGCTCCTTACTTCCTCCATCACTATCAATCTCAAGTTTTTTATCCCTTTCTGTCTCTTTCTCTGGTATCAGTTTGACTACCAAAAAGAGAATAAGAAGCAGAAAGAGGGGAATGGATAAGGGGGCATAGGATTTAAAAGGGAAACATGAACCCTGTCCTCAAGAAGCTCACATCCTAAGGGGAAAGGCACTGTATACTAGATATGCATTATATTATAATATATTTCTAGATATATATACACTAGTGATACAGTACAAATGGAAAGTAGTCCAGAGAGGAATGCACTAGTGGGAAATGAAGAGATACTAAGGACATCCTCTTACAAAAAGGAGAATTTAGGGGCAACTAGGTGGCGCAGTGGAGAGAGCAACGGCCCTGGAGTCAGGAGTACCTGAGTTCAAATCCGAACTCAAGCACTTAATAATTACCTAGCTGTGTGGCCTTGGGCAAGCCACTTAACCCCACTGCCTCACAAAATCTAAAAAAAAGGAGAACTTGAGCTGAATCTTGAAGGAAGTCAGGGAAGCCAACAAGCCAACAAGTGATTGGTTGAGAGAGAGAGAGAGAGAGAGAGAGAGAGAGAGAGAGAGAGAGAGAGCATGTTGCAAGCCTGGGGGAGAGCCAATGATATACTCAAGGAACAGCAAAGAAGCCAATGTTTCTGGATAGTAGAGGATATGAAGGGGAATGAAATATAAGAAAACCAAAAAGTTAGGAAGTAGGTAAATTACGAAGAGTTTTAAAAGTCAAACCAGTGATTTCACATTTGATGCTGGAGATAATAGCGAGCCACAGGCATGTTCTCAGGTCCAGCATATTTGAAGGAAATGCCCAGGAGAGAATACCAGAAGATAAAGTGGTTATGAGATACTGTCTATAAGAATTATTATAACTTGCTTCATTTCTCCTTCTTTTCTCCACCCCCACACTTCTTCCTATTCCCCCTCTCTCTTTGTTGTTATTGAATGCCTTTATTATAGATCAAAAGTAAGACCTGAATAGAGTTTTGGGCCGGGGAAAGCTATACTTTACAACCTGTCACTCTATCATTTTTTCAAGAATTCTTTGAGTCAGTTCTTATAGGGGAAAAATGCAGATATGATTTAAATGAATCTTGCAGTTCTCTGATCTTCTCTCTGTGATTTTCCTTGAGAAATGGAGTAATTACCCTTAGTTCAATATTTTGGGAACTGGAACAGCTGTATCCCTGAACCTGAATAGTTTAGAGGCACCTAGAGAGAAAGAAGATATTGATACCAATAAGACAATAGCAAAAATAAGAATCATGAACATATAATAATTCCACAAATTCCAAATCAATACTGAATCAAAATGCACCAAGCTCAGTTACAAAGGCATATCAAGCATATCACATGGTTTGGGAGTTCATTTCCTCCTTGAAGATGCAAATGGTTGATTTTAATCTGATGCAAAAGAAAAAAAGCAAAAGCAAAAGACCAAAAGATCATCTCATCTGATCATAGATTTCAGACTCAAAGGGACCTTAGTGTGTAATTTGTTTAAACTCTGTAGTATATTGTTTAACCAACAAAAGCATACTTTCTTTGTAATCATAATTTTTCTAGACCTTAGACTAGAAGGTCTAGTATAGTGTCTTTCAGGAAGGAGCTCCAATTTCATGAGAGATAATAAGGACATATATATGCATGGTTACATATATGTCCATGCATATATATTTATTTATGATAGATATAAAATAAATATAATTTCCATGGGGGAAAGCATTTCATCACTGGAGAGAGACTAGTCCATTAACTCAAATAGATTAGTCCATTTGCTGAGTTTTGAAAGAAGCTAGGGATTCTATTAGAGAGAGGTGAAGGGAGGCTGTATTTTCAGCATGAGGGAGAACTGGTGCATAGGCAAGGAGATGAAAGATGAAGTGTCATATTTGAGGAACAGTAAGAAAGCCAATTTGGCTGAAATGTACTGAGTGAAGGGGAGTAATACATAATAAGCCTGAAAATATCTATTAGAGCCAAGTTGTCTTTATATGATATGGGTAATAATAGAAGTTGATAGAGCAGGGAAGTGGTCTGACCAGTCTTGGGCTTGAACAATACCACTTTGGTAGCTCTGGGGAGGATGGATTGAAGAAGAGAGATAGCTGAGCCAGGGAGATCAATTAGAAGACTATTGCAGTAATTCAGGCAAGAGGTGATAAGGAAACTGAAACCCAGAGAAAATTAAATGAGCAGAGGTTACTTAGATGTTAAGTTGCCTTACTCGCATATATATGTATGTGGCATTGTGTGAATTTTCCTTGCATCCAATGTGTTCCTGACTCTCTGAGGTCTATTAAAAACAAAAGAGAGAATAGGAAGGATGAAGAATCACAATTGTTTTAATACAAATTTGTTTCCTTTTCCTAACTTCAACTAATGGCCAACTATTGTTCTCTCTGCACTTAGTAATGTTGAATATGAAATGGCATAGCCTGGTAGAGTACTGGTGTCGAAGATGGGAAACATAATTGTTATTAGCAATTTGGGGCATGTGACTGCACCAGATGTGGGGCATGTGGGATTTTAAATTTCATGTTTTATGTGTGTGTGTGTGTGTGTGTGTGTGTGTGTGTGTATAGGTTAATCATCTTCCCCATTAGATTGTAAGTTCCTTAAGGGCAGGGACTGACTTTTGCTCCATTTTTGTACCCTCCATGCTTAACTTGTATCTGGTGTATTAGATAATTAACAAATATTTATTAATTGATGATGAGAAAAATTTGGTGACTTCCTCAGGGTCACAAGACTAGAACTCATTATTCTAAATCCAGGACTTTATCTACTATTCCACTCAGCTTCTTCATTGTATTTCTTTGAGTTGGTTTCCTCAAGTATAAAGATTGATAGCCTAGCCCTAGTCAAATATGCTGTCAAGATGAAATGGAATTGTATATTTAAAGAATGACATAAATAACAATTATTATTATTATTATAAGTATAAATTACCATACTTGAAAAATCATTTTTAAAAAGCACTTAGCAAAATATCCCATAGGATGTTTCTCATTTGAATATCTGGCTCCTTAATTGCAAAAGGTTCTTTAACATAGCCGTAGTGTCTCATATTACTTGGCACATTTAATCTGAAGATTTATTTATTCAATTCCACAAAATTGAACTCAACTTTTGCTACATCAGGTGTAGGGTGGCCAGGATTTCCATCTTAAAAATTAGATTAGTCTGCTTTTTAGTAATTGCCTTACCATCCCACGAATTCTTTGGAAATTGTCCCATTTTTCCATTTATATTTTACCATTTACTGCTAAAAGAGGGTAGCAGGATTCAGTCCCTTTATTCATTATAGTTATTACATTCCCACTTGTCGAGATTATAGTTTTTTATAGTAGAACAGCTCAAGGGGATTGAGTATAAAGTGGTAGCTTATGGTATTATTCAGGGTATAGGGAAGGATCAATTTTATAAAGAAAGGGTGGCTATAGTATTACTTTTAACAGGATTGGAACAATAAAATGGTCTCTAAATAGGAAATGCCCCAGCTATTCAGTGCCTTCATTCTGAATTTCACATAGAATATGTTTCCCTGATAAGGCCTAGCCTTCTAATCCATTATTCTTCTAAGAAACTCTGTTTGGGATAGTCAAATGTACAAGACATTCTGTATATTTATATGGTAGAGCATTAATAATAAGAGCTCCTAGCCTGGTGCAGAAGAAAATAAAATGACATTTTTCTATAGTGTAGTTTGTCTATTAAGTGGTAAATTGTTGAAGACTTTGGTTTGAATACAAACATTTTCCCCATCCAGGATTAACCAGTTCAACTATTCATTCCCTACAGAAAAGGAAAAGAACAAAGTGCAAAGCCCTCTACAAGAGTATGATAGAAGAATTCAAATATATAGTGAGTGTCTGAGTGAAAAACATTAATTTCACCAGTAAATATACCCCTTTCACCTATAGAGACATCCTTTATAACTTTTTGAACATTTGCTGGAACCTTAGTTTGTGATCACATAGCTAGTATATATGGTTTTTGTCGTTCAGTTGTATCTGACTTCCCATGACTCCATTTGGGGTTTTCTTGACAAAGTTGAAAAAGTTGTTAACCATTTTCTTCTTTAGCTCATTTTATAGATGATGAAACAGGCATTACTCTGACTTACCCACAGTCACACAACTAGTATTTGAAGCTAGATTTGAACAAAGATGTTCCTGAATTCATATAGAAAGTTCTATACATTAGTCACTTTCTATATTTTTGAAAAATGAGGCTTTTATCAGACTCTAAGGTGGCCAAGCTATCAACTATGTAATGCTGCCTCTCTAAGGCGGAACTTGAGATATTTGAGAAAGCTAGCTTATTCGCCTTTTGTGATTGCAGTATATATAAACAGCCTAGATATTGAGTTCTAGGCCTGACTTCTGTCTTCATGCCTTCTCCCTACCTCCTCCTCTATATTAGTGAATGAAAGATAATTTGGTCAATTATTTGTAGTTATATCTGACTCTTTATGATCCCATTTGGGGTTTTCTTGGCTAAGCTACTGGAGCTGTTTGCTATTTCCTGCACTAGTTCATTTTGTAGATGAGAAAACTGAGGCAAGACAGGGTTTAGTGACTTTCCCTGAGTCACATAGCTTGTAAGTGTCTGAGGTTGGATTTGAACCCAAGAAAATGAATCTTCGTGACTTCAGACTTAACACTCTATCCACTGTGTCACCCAGTTTTCCGGTTTTAAAAACTGGACAATCTTGCCATCTCCTGATAGTCTAGCCTTCAGAGATTAAAATGGAAGAACATAGAATGTTTACTAAAAGTGAGGGTGAGTTTCTGACAGTCTGAAATCTCTAGACAAGGAAAAGGATTACAAAGAAAAGAGAATCTTCCATTTTGTTTTCAGTCTTGGGCTTGGTGCCTGAGGCTGACAATCTTGGACTAGTCAGATGAGAGGTTTCTTAGCCAAGAATCTGAAGAACAATCTGAAGGAGCCTTTTTATTGATCCCAAGCAAGAGACTCTTTCTTATTTTAAATGTCCTTTAAAAAGCTTTGCCACTTCCAGCTTCTGACAATTGAAATCCTTGACTGTTCCAGAAGCCTGAGGGTTGCCATCCTGCTCTTTCAACCTAAAGTCCATACGCTTTTAATAGGACCTTTAGAATAAGACAGAATCATAGCAATCAAGAAGGCTTATAGTTATCATCTGGAAGGCAGCTCAGAGGTCATCTAACTTTATCCCCTGCTTTTACAGATGGTGATGGGATGTAATATTTACAGATGGACAATTAGATTGAAGGAAGTTGAGTTCCTTGCCAAAGTAGAAGAGTAAGAATTTGAATTCAATTTTGGACTCTAAATCCAGTACTCTTTCTGCTATTGCATTCATGTCGCTTCAGGGCCCCCAAATTCATCCATCTAGACAGAATCTCAGAGATGGAAGGCAACTGAGGGGTCCTGTGGTCATATCCCTCTACACAATTGTCAACAAGTGGTCATTTAACTTCTGCCTGAAGGTCTTTAATAAGGGCTAGCCTCTACTTACAAATCCCTTATCGTACTTAGTCAAATAATACCATTAACTTTCTTGTAATTTTGTTCACAAAAATAATGATTTTATATCTTCCTTGTCCCCCATCAAGCTTTTCATTACTTTCCTCTTCCCAGTTTCCTCAACTGAGGACTGCACCTCATAAGTCGCAAAACAAAACATTGAGCCTATTCCCTTAGAATTCTCTCTTCTCTCCTCTTTACTTCTGTCTATATTGAAGAGGTGGCCTTTCTGGCAAGATAAACCCCTCCATATGTGTTGTGTCCATCCCTTACCATTTCTCTGCTTGTTTCTAATCTTCAGTCTCTTCTAATCTACAGTTATTTATTACTTGCTTCTTACAAACATGCCCAACTTTGAAAAAAAAAAAAAACCAACTTCCCTTGATCTGCTCACTCTTATCACCTATTGTTCAATATCTCTCCTATCCTTCATGGATCAGTTCCTTTCACCTTTCACGCATTTATCAACCCCTCTCTAATGTAATTTCAAAACTCAACATGCAACTGAAACTTCTCTCTCCAAGTTTCCCTCTGTCTCTTAATTTTCAAATTAAAGGACTAATTTTTTATTCCTCACCCTTTCTGACTTCACTACAGCCAATGGCACTGTTGAACACCATCAACTCTTAGATAGGGTCTCTTTTGTGACATTTTTATCCTCCTTCCCCTAACTGTTAGATAATTTCTCAGACTCTTTTCCTGGATCTTCAGTTGTGTAATGTCTACTGACTGTAGGGATTCCACAAGCGTCTCTTCCTAGAACTCCTCTTTACCTCTATAGTGTCTTACTTGGTGATCTTATCAGTATCCATGTGTTCAATTATTATTTCTGTGAAAGTTATTCCCATCTCTATATATGAAGCCATTAATTGTCTGCAAAATACAGTTGCAACTACCACCAAGTACCTCTGGGACATCTCAAACTGGATGATCTGAAAATATTTCAAACTCAATACATAACATACTTCTATGTCTTTGTCTCCAATTTTCCAGTTCACTGTTAACAACAAGATGCCCTCATATATTCATATAGGCTCACAATCCACATGGTATCCTTGACTCCTTACTCATACTCATTCTATATATTCAATCATTTGGGAGGCCTTGTTATTGCTACTTCTGTAATATCACTTCCATACTTCCCCCCTTTTTCCCAACTTGATATGGATCTTCTTAATTTTCCCCTGGACTACTGAAATAGCTCTCTTACTGGTCTTGTGGCTGCAAGTCTTTTCTGCAGTTCAGTCCTCTTCTACTCAACTGCCAAAGTGATTCTCTCTTAAAGCATGTCTGCACACATTATAGTTCTTGGTTTTCCTGTCGTCATCTCCTTCACATCGGTAGAATTCAGAAGGATTTGAAACTGTTCCAATGTGTCCTACATACAGCTAGTCTTTAGTTCTCCTAAGTGTCCCTGACATATTTCGAGAGATAGATGGGATGCATTTTACATGAAATCTCATTCTACCTTTCTACAACTACTATGAATATACCTAGTATTGATCTCTGGATCCAAGCAGAATGATTATTATCATTTTTCTACATAACATGATTTCAAATATTTGAGACAGTTATCATGTCACCTCTGAGCTTTCTTTTTCCCAGCTAATGCAAGTCTATTTCCTTCAAATAGTACTCATATGAAATAATTGTCTTGGAGACTTCAACTACCCTGATTATTTTCTTCTTAATTATACATACATCACTCTACTTTTGCTAGCAGCATACATATGCTTCTTCCATTTTTTTAAAGACAAGAGGAGAGAAATGCCCTTATCCCAAAAGAAAAAGAAAAAGAAAAGAAAAGAAAATGACCTCAGATGGAATTGGCTAGGTTTCCACTCATAATGTGTGCTCCATCTGTTCTTCGGGAGAGTTTTCTTAAAGAAAAAATGCTAAATGGTCCTTATGTATATCCTTTCATATGATGAGTAAGAGACTGAAGTCACGTCTATCTATATTCTCAGAATTTATTGATTTTCTATATATTATTGTTATGTTTATTTTGTTCTAGCTGTTATTATAACCTATCTGCACAATTAGTTGAGTAATGGGTAGTTAATCCAGGTTTAATGATAAACTGTCCAAAAAAGAAGACAGAGTGAACTTTTTTTAAACCTGGCATTTTTATTACATAGATAGAGCTTGGTTTTTTAATTATCATCTCCTTTTGAACTATCTGGACTTCTTTAAAGGGTTTTGGAGCATGGGGGGAAGGGTCATGATCTTTGGTTTCCTTGGTGCAGGATATTCTAGGTGTGTCAGTCAGTTGGTAATTACACCCTATTCACTCATTCATCAGGAACCCTAGGTCTACCATCATCTTGTCCTCTACTCTTCCACCTCCCCACTTCCATAGACTATGTCTCATCTGCAAAGGTGAATTTATCCCCTGATTTTAGCACTACCTTCAAGATTAACTGTTTTGATTGGTGATTAAGTTCAAATTCGCCTAACTCACTTTATCTTCTTGGTCTCATGCTTTGATCTCATGCTTTCATCAATCAGGAAACCTTATCTTACAAGGGCATTTGACCATCTGCCCTGTTGTCTCCTCCACCCCTTTGTTTCCCACTTTTTGTTGTGGAAATAGTAATCAAATCAGTATTACCACTGTTACAAGAAAGATTATGAACATGGACATTTGTATGGTTCCTTATACCATTTCTGGGCCTCCCCAGAAGAAAACTCCCTTCCTTACCCACTACTCTCTATTATGTGTTGTTTTCCTCTGTTAGAATGTAATCTCCTTAAGGGCAGAAATTGTGCCTAGGAACACAGGGAATGTTTGTTTGCTTTTTCTTTTACATTTTCAAATTTTGTTTATGAAAAAGTACCTTAGGTAACCCATCAGAATCCAAGTCTTTCTAACTTTAAGACTAGTCTTCTGTCCATCATAGCATACTGTTTACATACCACTCTGTTCCTCATTTGAATTTGAAATATTTTCCACAAAATTACATTTTATAGACTATAATAGAAACAACTAAGTATTTTTCAATTAAAAATATAAAGGTAGTTTTCAAATGTTTTATAAAGTAATGAAACATTTACATATGAAAAGTATATAAAGTGCCTTGTGACTTGACTTCATTTATCATCTACTAAGCTTCTGGCTTTGTCCAGTAATATGTTGCTAAATGGTATTTGATTTAAATGTAATTCTGAATTAATTATGTTTTGAGCCTGAAATTGTTCTGCAGAATTCATATTAATACAAGATGGAGGTTTCAATCAACGGTATACAACATGAGTTCTTTTCTAGAGCTCCCTAACAAGGAAAAGAAATTATTAGATGTTATTTTCCAATTTTCCAATCACTATTTAAAATTGCAAATACACCCTCATATTTAACATTGCCAATGCAAATCAATACTTTTCCAACCTTGAATGTCAAAGGAACAAACAATTTGGGGGTATATTTGTTTGTTAATTAGACCTTGAATTTTAGTTTCTTCTGCTTCTGCTTCCTTTCTCTATTTCTCCCTAAAGATTTTTTTCTTTAAAATTCTAAGTTTTCTAGGCACTGTTATAATATATGACTTTGTGCCACCTTCCCAAGCAAATCGTGACCATGTAATTGGGAATAAATAGGAATTAAATGCATCTAATTTAATGGCCATTTTTTGGAAGCTACATAATTATTCTCAGAAAGGCTGATAATGTTGTCTGTCTGTGGAGTATAAAAGGAGTACATGGTGAGACTATGTAAAGTAGAAAAAAGGGAAAATCACAGCTGGAAGGAACAATTATTCTCCCAATATCTTGTGGCATGAAACAGAGAATTTGATAATTTATGGTCTTTGCACACAGCCCTTTTGCATGTTCAAAGTCTTTAGGCAGTCAAGATACAGGGCTTTGTATTGTCACATCTGAAGGTCTCTTTCTCTCTTTGCTGTGGTGTGTGTGTGTGTGTGTGTGTGTGTGTGTGTGTGTGTGTGTGTGTATGTATATAAAATATTAATAAAATATTTTAATAAAACTTACTATGTGTTACTATGGAACATTTTGTTAAGCTCTTTACAAATATGACCTCATTTAGGTAGTTAAGTTTCCATTTTCTGTCTGTAAAATGGATATATGTAGACCCAAAGTACCCACTATGGTCCATATATCTCTACCATATCTAGTAAACCTCAAAGGTAGTATTTGAAACCAGATACTTCTGAATCCAACTCCAATATTCTTTTTTCCCACTTCTTTTTATTAATTTGAGGATTCCAAAGAACCATATATGATCACCCCCATTTTATCCCCATGACTATCTCATGAAGCACCATTTTTCAGAAGAGGAAAGTGTGACTTAAGTGATTTACCAGTGGTCCCACAGGTGCTTAAAAAGTAGAATTCAAATGTGGGTTTCTCTTGACTCCAGTCCAACTCTCATTTCTTTTCCTATTTCCCCCAAATCCTTGGTTCCTTCTTGCCTTTCTCTAAATTATGTTTGACCTTAATTTCAACTGTCAATTCTTCACAACTCTAATTGAGAATTGGGAATGTTTTCTGACTTCAGAGCATCTGTAACTACAAAGCAGGTGGCTAATAAATAACAAGTTATCTTAAATATCATTTTGTCATATAGCCCATGAATAGTCAATAAACATATATTAAGTATTTCATTCTTGATTCTGTTAATTAGTAATACTTTATTTTAGAAGCAACATCCATACATATGGTCTCTCCCCACCACCACATTAGACAGTGAGCTCTATAACAGGAGGCATATTTTGTATTTCTTGGTATCCACAGGACATAGTAGGCATTTAATATTTATTGACCACCTGACTGAAGCATTGGAAACTATGCTATGTGTTGGAGAAAGAAAGAAAGCAAAAGACAATTCCTCCTTTTTAGAACCTCCCAATTTACAGGAGGAGCTTCCATCTAACAACTGATAAAAATGAGAGAACTATTTTTAGATCAAAGAATCACAGAAACTTAGCAAGGGATCTTAAAATGCTCTAGTACAATGTCATTTTGAGTTTCAGTAGAGATGATGCCTATAAACATCTTGCAAAATTTAAAGCACCAAAATGCATATTATTATTAATATAATTATTAATATATACCTATTCTATCTAGCTTCATGGATATAAAAACAAGCAAATAAAAGCCACATATCCTGAAATATGTTTTATGGGGGGGAGGGGGGAGAGGGCATCTAGATGGTATAGTTCTGAACGTAGAGTTTGAAAAACCTGAGTTTAAATATAGCTTCATTCACTTAGTAGCTGTATGACTCTCCACATGTCACTGTTCCATTTGCCTCTATTTCCTCATCTGGAAAAGTAAATGGAGAAATAAGTGGTAAATGACTGCAACACTTTTGGCAAGAAACCCCAAATAATTTGACATAATGAACTAAATAAACAACAACAGAAGTGGGTAATGGAGAGGTGAATATACATAGACATAAAAAAGACAAATTAATTTGCAGAGTAGATAGAGCACCAACAATGTATAGAAATCAGGAAAGGCTTCTTGAAGGAAGTGAAGAATGAATGGAGTCTTGGAGGAACATAAGATTTCTGTACTAAAGGCATGTGGGATAACTGATGTGAAAACATTAGGGAAGGGAAGGGAATGTCAGAACAATGGGAACCCAATGCAATAATCGAGGGGATAAAGGGGACTCATTAAATAAGTCAGGGAAATAGCCTTTCCATTCAGTAGAAGTCTTCATTTCACATGGAAGGCCTTGCTCTTAAGCCTATAACAGCAGGGAGACATGATGAATTTTGAATTGGAGAATGTCTTGAAAAGATTCATGTCTTAGGAAGAATCTTTTAATGGTTGTATAGAAGATGGATTGGTTTGGGGAAACTGAAATAGGGAAGCTAATTAGGAGGCTATTGCAATAGTTTAAGAGAACAGTGAATCCTATGGTCCTGTATCAGAAGGACAAATGTTATTAATAAAATAAAACAAAATAAATAAAAAATGAGTCCATAAAGGATAAGGATTAACCCTGTGATTTCATAGGTATAGGGAACTTTGAAGGAAGGAAAGTCTCTCTATCAAAAAAAGTTGGTACTTTCTATTTAACTCATCTCAAAAAGTAGAAATATGAACCCAGATCCTTTTGGCTTCAAAGTGAATTTCCCATTTAATATGTGAACCATCTGTCTGAAATTAATATTTTATACATATATATATATATATATATATATATATATATATATATATATATATACTCTTCTCCCACAGTGATACAGTAGTCTAAGACACTACCGATCAATGCCAAATGGATCATAAACCTTTGCATATTGGAATGGCCAGAGGCCCATATGACTAGCTTCCCATGTAGTAATTATAACTGACTTTAAGTTTTATATAGATGACTTGACATGTTATCTTGTTTTTTCCTTCCCAGAATCCCAAGAGGTAGCACTGATTATCCTCAATTTATAGTTGAAATCTGAAACTCAGAAATTCATTCATTGTAATGATAACAATAGCTCTTGTTCTTTACATACATTATTTATTTGACAACTATGTCTGCTCTAAGAAGTAGGTGCTATCCATTTCATTTCACAGAGGATGGGACTGCAGCTGACAGGGGTTAAGTGACTTGCCCAGGTTCACACTGCTAGGAGGAACTGGAGGAAGGAAAAGAACTGAGGTCTTTTTGAATCCCAAACCAACATTCTAACTACTGAGAAATTGATGTGGATGGGGTTTGAATCAAGATCTTTCCCAAAGTAGTAGTATTCTTTTCATTATATCTTGCTTGCACATATGCAGGAAGCAGTTCCTTTGCAAAGCAATACTTTGAATTGTTCTCATTCCCCTCAGACAAATAGTTTCTTTTGGGGGGAAGAAGCTAATCTCCTCTGACTTGAAGGAAAGAACAGAGCTCCCTTTAGACCAAAGGCAAGTATGAACATTGGAAATGGAGCCAAACCTGAAGTCCTTCCAAGCAGATAGAGAGCGGCCTTCTCTCTGGAGAGCTCTGGAAAGAATTATTCTGTTCTTTTGCTCCCTCAAAGATGTCCCCACCTCATAATGCAGTGTAATAAAAATGAGATTAATTGTGTATTGAGCAAACTCCTGAAGGAATCTTGACTACCCATTGAAATGAAAGCAATCTAAGGTTTTGATGAATTCATTTACCAGAATGCAACACTCAGAGATCCCTCCAGGATCTCTTTCAGGGCAGACTCCATTTTTCACTTGTATTCCCTCCTTTCTCAGTGTTGTTTTGCAAGGAAGAGAAAAATGCTTTTTTTTCCCCTGTTTCTTCTCTTAGCAAGAACTGGGACCTTATAAATTGCTCAACTGGGCTGATCTGGATTGCATTATGGATATTTAGGGAGCAAAGCTTGCTTCTTACTTAACAATGTGAGTATCTATGTTGTGTTTGCTGCAGTCTCCTTAGTTACTTGTTTCTAAGAAGAAAATGAAATGGTGTTCCATCTTTCTGGTTCTTTGAGAGTAGTAATAATACTGTATAATGATCATAGCTCTTCATACATTATAAATCAATCCACAAGCATTTACTAGGGATCTTCTATTTGCCAGATACCATGATTGACATTGGGGATAAAAAGATACAGATGAAATAGTCCATACCCCCAGGCATCCTACATTGTATTGTATTGTATTACACGCACACATATAACATGATGGAAGCAATGTGATAGTGGACTAAGCTTTACAATTTGCCAAATTCTTTATATACAGTTTCTCATTTCATCTTCACAATAACTCTGTGTGTGGGGGGCTCTATTCTCCCAGTTTAATAGATGAAGGAACCAATAATGATAAAAAAGGAAGGTGATTTTACAAGGGTTATATAGTTAATAACTAAGGCAGAATTAAAATTGAGATTTGATTTTGTTTCTCTTGTGTCTGACTTTTCATGACCTCATTTGGGATTTTCTTAGCAAAGAAAACACTAGAGTGGTTTGCTATTTCCTTTTCCAGATCATTTTACAGATGAGAAAACTGAAACAAACAGGGTTAAGTGTCACAGAGTTACTTATTGTCTATTGTTGGATTTGAATTCAGATCTCCTGACTCCAGTCACTAATTGTTTAAGGTTGGATTTGAACTCAGATAGCCTAACTCTTGTCAGATGCTCTATCCATTGAGCTGCCTAGCTAGAGCCTGAGAACCTGGCTTCAAATTCTACCTCTGATTTTTTTGGTGGGGAGGTACTTTTCAAGGCAATGGGTTCAGGTGACTTACCTAAGATCACACAGCTGATTAGTATTATGTGTCTAAGGCCGGATTGGAACTCAAGTTCTCAGTGCCCTTACTACTAACTCAATACATACAAAAGCTTAATTCCCTAAGTCTCATTTTCTTTATTTGTAAGATGAAGGATTTTAGATTAGATAACTCTGAGGTCCCATCCAGCTCTAAACAGAACAAATACTATTGTTTTTTTTATTTTTTTTTATTTTTTACAAGGCAATGGGTTTAAGTGGCTTGCCCAAGGCCACACAGCTAGGTAGTTATTAAGCGTCTGAGGCCAGATTTGAACTCAGGTACTCCTGACTCCAGGGCCGGTGTTCTATCCACTGCGCCATCTAGCTGCCCCTTGTTTTTGTTTTTGTTTTTGTTTTGAGAGGACTGAGATGTTCTGGTTGAAATATTCCCTTAATTGTCATTTTGATCAAATGATTTTTCAAGGACAAAAATCCCTGTCTTCAGAAAGAAATTAGAGAGAAAAACAATAAATACTGCACATTAATATAATGCTTTAAGAGCATCATAAAATCACAGATTAGGATAGCTCAATCCTCTCCTTGGACATTATGAGAAAACTAAGACTTAGAATTCATGGGGCTCCTCAGAATGCTGTAGTTATTAAATGATATGAGCTACATTTGAAGCCAAATCATCTACTCCCAAAGTTTACTATTCCTTCATTGGACCATATTGTTTCATCCTATCCCATTTAGTAGCAGGATGTACCTTTTTTTCCAAAAGAATTTTTGGAGGCAATGAGAAGTAAGTGACTTGCCCGGGATTACCAAGCTTGTAAGAGGGATGTGTTGAGAATAAAGGGAATGGAGGCTTTTTTATCATTTAAATTGGCAATCCAGTATTGACTCACTTCGGACTGTGCAGGCAAAGGAATACTTCCGAATTTCTTCTTCTATTTTTCTAAGGTTCCTGGGAGAAAAAAATAATTGCAACTAATTTTAAGACTTAGAAAGCCCTTCTTTCACAACAGTCCAGTGAGGAGGGAAATAAGAGCATCAATTGCTCCTCTTTTACAGAAGAGGAGACAGGTTCCATAAAGCAGAAGGGATTGGAAAGTATCACACCCTTTCTATGTTTCAGAGCTTTTGCCAAGGTAGTACTTTCTCCCCCACTCCACTCAAAGTATAGGAACACATATAGTGTTCTATGTAGATATTATCCAGAAGCTTCCTTCATGGAACATCTATTGTTCTATGTAGATATTATCCACAAGCTTCTTTCATGTAGCATCCACTATTCTATGTAGATATTATCCAGAAGCTTCTTTCATGGAACATCCACTGTTCTATGTAGATATTATCCAGAAGCTTCCTTCATGGAACATCCACTGTTCTATGTAGATATTATCCAGAAGCTTCCTTCATGGAACATCTATTGTTCTATGTAGATATTATCCACAAGATTCCTTCATGTAGCATCCACTATTCTATGTAGATATTATTCAGAAGCTTCCTTCATAGAACCACCACTATTCTATCTATATATTATCCAGAAGCTTCCTTCATAGAACAACCACTGTTCTATATAGATATTATCCAGAAGCTTCTTTCATGGAACATCTACTGTTCCATGTAGATATTATCCACAATCTTCCTTCATGGAACATCCACTGTTCTATGTAAATATCCACAAGATTCCTTTATGGAATCCAGAAGGCTACTTCTACCTGGCTTCCTTCAAAACTCAAGTAAAGTGCCCATTCTTTCACTGGTTTCGGATCTGGGGGAGTTGCTGAATCCCTAGCTACTAGAATCTCTCTCCTCCATTTGCCTCTGTCTGCTTTTTCTGTGTCTTGTCTATACTGTCATATGGTCTCCCTGGTTAGACTGCAAGCTTCTTGAGGTCAGACCGTCTTACTTTTGTCTTTGTGGCTATTTTTACAAATATATAATAAATTTTAAATTCATAGACTGATAACGTGCAAAACTTCAGGGAAAGACTCCCGCTTCAAGGATGGCTATCTCATCTCCCCCAGGATATTTGCTGATTGACCCTTATTAAGGGATATCTCCAGATTATGGTCCCTGAAAGCTCCTGGCTTTCTTCCCAAGCTGTCAATGATGCAATCATTCAATTTTCCTTCCAGATGAGAAATCTTGGAGTCATTTCTGCATTCTTCTTTCTTATTCTTTCCTTGTCCCTGTACCTTATCAACTCATTCTTTGAAAGTTCTCTACTGTACTTTGCTCTATCCTATGCATTCCCACTGACAACTCCCTTCTTTTCCTTCCACCATTCTGATTCAGTCTCTTCTGAGATGGGACTGGGATGATTACATTTTAACATAGTCCAAGAGTATCTTTATCACTGATTTTTCCTTTGTCTAGTCAGTCTTCCTCATAGCTGACACTTATCTTTCTTAAACACCTTTTAATTTTAAACATTCTTTTGCTCAAGGACCTGCTGTGCCTTCCTATCACTAATCATGTCCAAATGCCACTCTGTCATTCAATATCACATAAAGACCCAATACATCAAGGGACATCTCAAGTTATCCTGATTCATATTTGAACACTGGACCCAGATGCCTCTTGAGGAGAAAATGAGACTAGTTGCACAACCCTATCTCACTCAAATCCAATTCACTTGTAGGCCATACCATCATGTCCTAGATAAATTGTCCTCTTTGAGAACAACAGACAAACCACAACAACAACCAATCTCTCTGGGTAATTTCTTAACCTTTACTATCAGACTACTAATTTGTACCTATATTTGACATGTTTGGAATCTTTGTTTATATTTATAATCTACTGCCTTCTTGAATATCTGAAATTCTTTCTGATTTTCTTTGCTTGTTTCAATTCCACTCATTAATGCTTAGGTGAGATTCCAACTCTATCATGAAGCTTCATCAAAGAGTGTTCTGCACACTATAAGGCAGGTAGAACTGAAGCAACTCAATGAAAACCTAAGATATGTAATTTTATGTTTACAGTAAACTTTCCAGGTGTTCACATGAATGATTTGTGCCCAACCTATGGTAGAGCATTCTAAGCTCCTATTGGTTTGATCAGTCACAGTTGGATGTGTTGCAATTTGTCTCAAACATAGTGATGTCATTTTGGTCTTCACTGATAATGAAGGACAAGAACCAATAAAAACTATTTGTAAAGAACTTAACGGGGGCGGCTAGGTGGCATAGTGGATAAAGCACCGGCCCTGGAGTCAGGAGTACCTGGGTTCAAATCTGGTCTCAGACACTTAATAATTACCTAGCTGTGTGGCCTTGGGCAAGCCACTTAACCCCATTTGCCTTCCAAAAAAAAAACCCTAAAGAAAAGAACTTAACAGTACTGGCCCATAGTAGGTATTAATATTATTATTATTACAATGATGATCCCATTATTATAATGATCTCCCCATTTTGAACATTCTACAGATTCTCATGAGGTTGTATGAGTAGTAGATAAAGAGGTGGCCTCAAAGTTAAGAAAATCTGGGCTCAGGACTGGTCTATGAAATATTCTGACTATGTGACCTGGGCAAGTCATTTAATTTCTTAGTGGATTAGGCAACTCTCTATGACTTGAAGCTTTAGAGAAGATATGAACCCATATTGATAAAAGGAATTCCTTCATCATCAAGGAGTTTCCTATAGCAATGAGATCAAAGTTTTAGTCCTTATTCCTATTGCCTTCATTGTTAGACTTCACAAAAACATAGGGATTATTCACATTATAATTGCTTTATATTTATGATTATTGTTCCTCTAACTGTATTGTAAACTCTTAGGAGGCAGTTATGATGTCTCATACTTCTTTTTATCCTGCACCTAACCAAGCGTAGTGCCTTCGATTTAGGAATGCTCAGGAAATATTGGATGAATGAATGAAATTCAGTACTTTTTTAGAACATAAACTTTCACTCTATTTCTATCTGGAAAGTTCTGTGTTCTAAAGCCAGAGTGTTAGATGAGCCCAGTCAGACAATCATTTATTAGTATCAATATTTAAAGCTACCTTGAAAGCTACCCATAACTTTCTTTTCTCCTCATTCTTTTGGAATTCAGTTTCAGGGATTTTTTTTTTCTCATTTCAAATAATAGAATTGCAGAAGATTTACTCAAAAATTTCCACTGGAAAACACTAATAGGCTAAATGACAAACCCTCTTTCATGCTATCCCCTTCTACTAGACTCTGAAACATTAAGAGACAGAATGCTAAAGCTATTCTGCATTGCAATAAATAATGCTTTTCAATTCATTCTTATGGCCCATGCTCCATTAGTGGAGTGTTGTAAAACATCTCAGAAATATCTTTTCCAAACAGAGCTGCACTCTATCAACCTAAAATATGATTTATACTTTATAGATTTGTACATGACATGATGATTTGCCCAGATCTTTTCGGATGCACACCAGTAATACCGACAGTATATTAAAACCTAGGAACATATTTATTAGGAAATGAATATCAAAAATGTGGGTATGCATTGAAATTTCACTTTTGAGACGCCTATTAATATTTTAGATATCTAAATCCTTCTGGAGGTATTCAGTTAATTTTGCAAAACCTTTTAAAATTATTTGTTGGGATATACAAAAGTTTTACAAAACCTGAAAGATATGCTGCTATATTAAATGTAAAAATATTTTATTTTCTATTTACCATCAGTCTAAATTTTAGGAGACAGACTTGATTTGTGAATTAAATAACCACATTTCATACTCTGATATAATCTTTCATGGAGACTATGGTCTCTCATCATTTTTTCCTTCTTACTTCACAGAATGATTGATTTAGAGATAAGGACCTCAAAAGCTAACAATTCCTACCCCCTCATTTATAAGGGTCACACAGCTCATAAGTGTTGGAAGCACTTGACTGTAAGTTAAATTCTCTATTCACTAATCTACACTGTTTCTAGTTACTTTGCTTCAATTATGATCTCATCATTGTTGATACTTGCTCTATTAGCAGAGATCACCACCTTTCCCAGGTTTTGCATTGCATACAATCTTTGTCCATTCATCTGTTAATTTCTTCATAAAAAATTCACCTAAAATAATTGACATTTTCTTCTTTGGTGCTTCAAATATTTTAAGAGCAACAATGGACACCCATTATCTCTCGCCCTCTCATTTTTTTTTGTCTTATATATTCTGTGAAACAATCTTAAGCTACTTCATGTTCTTGTTCACTTATTTCATTCATGTCCAACCCTCTTTTTCTTGGCAAAGATAATGGAGTGGTTTGTCATTTCTTCTCCAGCTCATTTTATAGGTGAGAAATTGAGGCAAGCATTGTTAGGTGACTTGCCCAGGACCACATAGTTATTTGAGGTTGAATTTGAATTCAAGAAGATGAATGTTTCTGACTCCCAGCCTAGTGCTCCATCCCCAGTATCACCTAGCTGCTGCAACTTTCTCACAAACAAGTTGCCATTGATATTAAGCTTTAGTGACTTTGCATTGTCACAGAAGTCCATTAAAAGTCAGACTCCTCTGGAATCATATTGTATGTCGCAACCACATCGAGTCACCATGATTGTATGAGTATTAAAGAGATCAACTATTTGTGCATTTCCTTTCACTCAACAATAAATGAAGCTCATTTTTCATTTGTAGCATTTGTCAAACAAGTATTTTCTGATGAATTCTTTCATGGGTTTCCCATGAAAAAGAAAGAACACTGAGTTAGGCGTTAAAGGGTGAGTTCATATCTCAGTTCTGTTAGTAAGTGCTGGTGGGAATATGAAAAAAAATTAGTCCATCTCTTTAAATCCCAAATTCCTCAATTCTTTAAAATAAGAAGGTTAGACGAATTGATCTCTAAAGTCTCATATTTAAACCTTGAACTTTTGATCTTATTATCAACCAATTCATTCATTTCTACAGACAACTAGACAATATACATTTTTCATCTACTTTATTTTTCTAGTATGGATAGTCAATCAATTGTCTCCTTTAAATAATTATAAATTTTGTGAATGAGGCTTTTTAGAGTGCTTGGTGCTTAGTTGAAATTAGTGTAATGCTACATGTTCTTTATAAATGTTTTGGGATTTCTAAAATTTTTGTTTCCTACTTTTTGTTCAGTATATAACCTTCAAAAGCAGGGATGAAAAACTGCAAGCAAACTATAACATTTGTAAACTACAAATGTTTTCAGCAAATAAGATTCCTGAAAAAAAAGTGTTTTATACCTAGATAATGATGGAAAAAGACAATGTGCACAATATTAGGGTAACGGGGTAGTCCCATTTTAAGAAGTTACTCCATTTTTCAATATTTTATCCAAAAATTTCAAGTTAACACTTATCTAGGCACTTTCCCCCATATTCTTCCTCACTTAATTTATGCTTCTTAAATAGAATGTGTATTATATTTGATGTTCAGTCATATTTCAGTCATGTCTAACTCTTCATGATCTCATTTAGAGTTTGTTTGGCAAAGATAATCTGGTGGATTGCCAATTTTTTTATCCAGTTTGTGTTATGGATAAAGAAACTGAGGCAAAGTGAATTTAATGATTTACCGAAGATAATACAGATTGTAAGTGTCTGAGTCCAGATTTGAATTCAGAAAGATAAATATTCTTGACTCCAGGCCTGGCATTCTATCCGCTAAATCACCTATCTGCCTGGGAGAATTACATATAAACATACACACACACACATACACACACACACACACGCACGTGTGTGTGTGTGTGTGTGAGTGTGTATGGAGAGAGAGAGTAGATGAATCATATAATTTTTTAAAAAATTAAAATTCAGAATTAAAACAAAATAATGACCAGAAGAATACTGCCCACATTTCTATTTTTCTATTGCCCATATTTTTATACTCAATTTCTTTTAAAATAGAAGATTTTGAAGGAAAGACATCATCTACTTTCATTTCACATTATATACATACCTCAATATTTACATTTTATATGTCATTCTATACATGATTGAGCTTTAGGAATCGGACACCCTTTTAAATAGGATTCTCTTCCTTTAAAGCATTTTTGACAGGGTAATGGGAAATCTTTAGTTCCCAATGGTCGTTCTTTTCTATTTTTTCCTAATTTCATCCGTCTTTATAAAATATAAAGTATATTAATTTAGAAAGCATGGGAATGGAAATTAGTGCTGCACATTACTTTTAAAGATAGCTATATAGTTCACATCTGCCTAATACATCACTAATGAAACCTACATTTCAAAGGCATTTTTTGGTTACATAATCATAATCACAAAATTTTAAAATTTGAATGAACTTCAGTTACTATCTAGGCTCACAAGTGATATCCTGCCCCTCATTGCCAAGAACTTTATTATGATACACCTAAGCTTTCATTGAAGAGGAACTGACAACCTCCTAAAGCACCTCGGGTCAGACTCTATTTTTGTATAGCTCAGATCATTAGGAAATTTCTTTTTCTGACATCAAGTCAAATTTATTTCTTTATAGCTATTTTCCATTGTTCTTACTTCTTTTTTTCCAAAGAGAGCAAGTAGAATTTTCCTCTTACAAGACAGTTCTTCAAATATATGAAGACAGACATCATGCTTGCTACCTTTGAATTTTCTCTTCTGGTTAATTATTCCATTTTTTTTTCCAATGTGCCTGTTTGGGGCAAGACTTAAGACTTTTAAACAATCCTGATTGTTCTCCTTCAACATTCCCTATTATTATTCTTCCTTATATCTAGTGCCAACAACTTAACACATATTCAGGTTGACATCTGTGGAAGACTGAGAACAGTGGAACTGCCACTTATTACTAAAAACTATAACTCTTTCCTCCTCACAATAGTGTCCTGTTCCTTGCTCTAAGTTGGGTGAGGTTAAATCACTTCTTTGAGCTCTTCACTTCCCCAATATGTAGGATGTGTGCTTTTCATATGGTCTGTACTGCTCACTGTGACTTTTGGCAAGGATTAAAAACATGGCTAGCTTTCCATTTTGCTCTTTTCTACTTTCATAATGTCTCAGTTGATAATATCTGGACTGTTCAAATTGTGCCCTGGTTTTGACAAGCATCCAGAAATCTCCAAAACACCCAGAGTGGGAAGGCTTTTTTTCCTTCTTTTACATGAGAAAAAAAATACTGCTTCCCTCACAATGGGAAAAAAAAATCAATTGAAGTCCAAGAAGAGACATTCATTTGTCACTAGTCCAGCAAGAAGGGTCATACATTATTAAGATTTACAAGAAATCTTCCCCCAAATTCCCAAATTGGGATAATTAGCCAATCTAAAAATACTATGCACATAGGGTTTTCCTGAGGAGATTAAAAATGATGGATGTCACTTCTCCTCCTCAAATATCAGAAGGAAAAAAAGTCATTTTAAAAACACAATTGATATAAAACAACCCATAATATGAAATTATGTCAGAAATGCAAATACGCATGTAGAAATACATACATATAACCACATGTATATTAATCCTAAATATGTAATACACATATACAAACACACACACACACACACACACACACACACACACACACACACACATATATATTTGTATACATACATACACTTCCATAGGCCATATAAATGCTAGCTGTTTTTAAGTTGAGGATCTAGGCTGTATATAGAGAACTGAACTCAGAGTCAGGAAGTTAAAATCAAGGCTTGGCCACAATGTGATCTATAGCAGGTCACTTAACCTCCGTCTGGCTCAGTCTCTTCAAATGTAATAGGGATAATAATAGGACTTAGCTCCCAGAGTTGTTGTGAGACTCAAATGAGATAAAATTTCCAAAGTGCTCAGTACATGACAGTCAGACTGTAGATACTTTATAAATGACAACAATTATTATCACCAATTCCATACCAAACACTTGTTGATTCATCTTTTGGCATCACAGTGTTGAAATAGTATATGCAAACAATTTGATCACTGATGAGACTCATCCAACATTGAAAATTAATAAATTACTATTTGAGATTCTATATCTCTTTTATATTTTTAATGTTTTTTATTTATTTTTTATTCTCATTTTGTACAAATGTTTTTTTTACATTAATAAAATATACTTGTTTACAAGTAAACAAAATACCCCTCCCCCCATGAATATAGATAGACTTGCTTGGGCAAAAAAAGTAAAGGGGAGAGAAAAAAATTAAAATAAAAAAAATAAAAGTAATAATTGTAGGTATGGCCAGGTGGTGCAATGGATGAAGCCACAGCCCTGGAGCCACGAGCACCCGAGTCCATATCCAGCCTCGTAAACCCAATAATCACCCAGCCATGTGACATACAAGTCACCCGATCCCCACTGCCCTGCAAAAACCAACAAGAAAGAAAAAAAAAGACCCAAAATAAAATAAAATAGTAATAATAGTAGGGGTGGCTGGGTGGCAGACAGAGCATTGGCCCTTAAGCCAGGAGCTCCTGGGTCCAAATCCGGCCCCAGACACCCAAAGATCACTCTGGCCCCAGGCAGGCCACCCAGCCCCACTTGCCCTGCACCCTCCCCAGATAATAATAATAACAAAAAATGTGCCTCAGTCTTTGTTCCAACACCAACAACTCTGTCGCGGGTGGATCACATTCTTTATGATAAGTCTATCATAAAAGTTACTTCCATATTTTTCCAACGTTGCCATTGCTAATCGCAACTCCCTCCTTTCTCATTTCTCCACTACCATGTACTATATTTTCTCTCTCCTTTCACTCTGACTCTGCTGTAGGGTTGCTGAGTGGTGCAGCAGACAGATCCCTGGTCCTGGGGCCAAAAAGCCTTGAGCCCCCATACCACCCCTTAGGCCCAGAATCCACCTGGCCCTGTGGTCCTGGGCAGGCCATCCAATCGCAGCCCCTTGCAAGAAGTAAAAAAGAAAATGTGTTATATCTGACCACTGTCCCCACATGGTCCATCCTCTCCTCCTTTATTCACATCCCCACCCCTTCCCCCTGCTCCCCCCTCCTTCTTAATCCAGTTGTCTATACCCCATTGAATGTATTTGCTGTTTCCTCTCCTAGCCATCTCTGATGAGAGCAAAGGTTCCCTCATTCCCCCTTGCCTCCCCCCTTCCATATCATTGCAATAGCTCATTGTAATAAAAAAATCTTATGTGAAATATCTTGGACTATTTCCCCTCTCCTTTTTCTTTCTCCCTTTCCATTTCCCTTTTTTTCCTATTGACTTCATTTTTACACCATATTTTATCTTCGAATTCATCTTTCTCCTGTGCTTCAACTATAAAAGCTCCCTCTACCTACTCTATTAACTGAGATGGTTCATATGAATATTATCAGTATCATTTTTTTATACATGCAGCCCATCCTCATTAAGTCCCTCATATTTCCCCTCTCTCCTCCAATTTCCATGCTTCACCTGAGTCCTGTATCTGAAGATCAAACCTTCTGTTCAGCTCTGGCCATTCCAAAAGGAACCTTTGAAATTCCCCTGGTTCATTGAAAGTCGGTCTTTTTCCCTGGATGAGGACATTCAGCCTTGCTGGGTAGTTCATTCTTGGCTGCATTCTAAGCTCTTTTGCCTTCCGGTATATTGTATTCCAAGCCCTATGAGCTTCCAATGTAGCTGCTGCTAAGTCCTGTGTGATCCTGACTGCAGCTCCACAATATTTGAACTGTGTACTTCTGGCTGCTTGTAATATTTTCTCTTTGACTTGGGAGTTCTGGAACTTGACTATAATATTCCTGGGGGTTGATTTTTTGGGATCTCTTTCTTGGGGGGATTGGTGGATTCTCTCCATTTCTATTTTGCCCTCTGCTTCTAGAATATCAGGGCAATTTTCCTGTAGTAATTCTTTGAAAATGATGTCAAGGCCCTTTTCCTGATCATGAATTTCAGGTATTCCAATAATTTTCAAATTATCTTTCCTAAGTCTGTTTTCCATATCAGTTGTTTTTTCAATGAGATATTTCACATTTTCTTCTAATTTTTCATTTTTTTTTTGTTTTTAAGTATTGATTCCTGATTTCTGATAAATTCATCAATCTCCCTGAATTCTATTCTTTGTCTGAAGGATTTGTTCTCCTCAGAGAGTTTTCTTATCTCTTTTTCCATCTGGCCAATTTTGCTTTTTAAAGCATTCTTCTCCTCAATAACTTTTTGAACTGTTTTATCCATTTGACCTAAGCTGTTTTTTAGCATGCTACTTTCTTCAGCATTTTTTTGGATTTCCTTGACTAAGCTGCTGACTTCATTTTCATGTTTTTCCTGCATCTCTCTCCTTTCTTTTCCCAGTTTTTCTTCCAACTCCCTCATTTGATTTTCAAAGTCTTTTTTGAGCTCTATCATAACCTGAGGCCAATTTCTGTTTTTCTTGGTGTCTTTAGATGCAGGAGCTTGTGCTTCCTCATCTTCAGACTGAGTATTTTGATTCTTCCTGGGCTCATTTGCAAAATATTTCTCAATGGTCTTCCTCTTGTTTCTTTGCTTGTTCATTTTCCCAGCCTAAGCCTGTTTTTTGGGTGCTTCCTGAGCTTTTGGGACACTCCCACAAGGGTCTCAGTGTGTGTGAGGGTCTGTCCTCCGTCCTGGTCTGTGAATGACCATAAGTGCCCCTCTCTGCCACGGGGCCAAGGTGGTGGGGCCCTGTTGTTCCATGGGGGGGCCTAGACTGGGATCAGGATCTGAATGTGGTCAGAGCCCCAGAGTCCTGTTCCAGGGGCAGAGGACAGAGCTCTGCAGTCTCTCTTTACTCCCCTCCCTCAGCTCAATGGGCTCATGCCCTGGGGGCTCCTGCTTACCAGGCTCCACCTGCTTCTGTTTCTGGATCTGGGCTGCAGAAAGACCAAGCTGCGGGCTGTGTGCCCTGAGGGCTGGGTTCCATGTGCTTGCTCTGGCAGAGGTCCCCTGCTGTTCCCCCACTTTGTGCCCAGTGCTCCCTGGGGTGCAGCTCAGGAGACTCCCTCGCTGCTGTGAGCCATGACTCCCAGATCCCTGGTGCTGCCTCAGGGAGGCTGAAGTTCTTTTGCTCTGGCAGGCCACCCCTCTGGCGGGCCGCCCCTCCGACCCCGGGGAGCAGAGCCTTTCTGCTCTTTTCCAGGTTACCTCGAGTAGGAGAACTGCCTCACTGGGTCCCTTTGTGGGTTCTGTCTCTGGAAAGTTTAGTTAGAGTCCTTAGTTTATGAGTTTTTATCAGAGAGCTCCTAAGACTGGATCCCTTCATGTCACCATCTTGGCTCCGCCCCCTCTCTTTTATATTTGATCAGCATGAATTGCATCAAGTTCTGATCATCCTTTGGGAAAACTTACAAAAATGAAGATCTGGACATGGAAAACTGAGGACCAGCTGGACACCTCATCTATCTTCATTATAGTGAATTGCCATTCAACCCCATCTCTGCAAATGGAAACACTGATTGATTTTGTTTACATTATATGAAATGAAGAATCTGAATATGTAAGATCACAGATTATATCACACTCTATCTATCTCCCCAATTTATAAAAATAAAAGAGGCATCCCAATTATACATTTACATTTGCTCTGGCCACAAATATTTAACAATAATTTCAATGTAAAACTGCAGTTTACTGTATAAATGACATATCAACCAGAGAAAAGACTTGTGTAAGTTGTCTCCTAAATTATTTGTCATCATATTTTGGAAATAAGCAATGGGAAAATGGTTTGCATTTGTTATACAGTGAAAAACATAATCATTTTCCATTTATTTGGCCATTCAAAGAAAAGATTTCAAGATTCAGGATGAATAGATGACTTTTTCCTCTCCAGTATCCTATTTAAAGTGAATTGTTTCTCTTCATTGTTCAAATGGCCTAGATTTTTATTTAAGTACTGCTCATATACCAAATATTCTCTTGCTGATCTTATAGAACGTGAGTGTGAGGTGGCAAACAGTGCAATAGATTAACTGGCTTCTCTGCATCCATCTTCTGGAATAGCTAGAGGGCTGGTGCTGTGGCCTGAGACCTTAACGAGCCAAATCTGCCTGAGTTGTCTAATTCCTCATTTAAAGTGACTACAAAGGATAAGGACCAATCTGCCTGTTTTCTTCTTCTGTCACTCTTTGTGTGCTTATCTGAAAATAGGTGAAATGTTATCTATTTAAACTGTGGACTATAAGTTGTGAATGCTTTGAGACTTTACATACAATATAAAAATTAAAACATTTCTATTATAAAGGGAAAGAGCAAAACAAGAAAGAAGTCAGACTTCTTCCAGGAGACAGGAAGAGGGATCCTATAGTGAGGGATTCAACCTATCTACTGTGTGACCCTGGGAAAGTTATTTATCCCTTTTTGCCTCAGTTTCCTTATCTGTAAAATTACCTGGGAAATGGCGAATTAATTCGGTAACTTTTCAAAGAAACTCCCTGAAAGGGGTCACAGAGTCAGACATGACTGAAAATAATAGCTAAACACAACAAAATCTGGAGATCTATCAGTAAGGCAGAACCCAGTTGATAAACAGTACCTGACTCCTTCATTTCAGAAATTGATCTGATATTGGAATGTGGCACTTGGACAAAGTGTCAAAGAAAATTAGAGCTTCTAAGAGTTAGGGATGGGAATACCATGTAGTATGGGAATGGCACCAATGAAGTGAGATGGAATTTCATGTGTAAAGAAAAGTAAGATGTTTTATTTTTTTCTTCTTTCATAATGCCCTCAGCTGATAATATTTAGACTATTCAGATTGTGCCACAGTTTTTCCAAGCGACAAGAAAACACCAAGAGAATTAATATGGGAATGATCTTGTCCTTCACCTTGTCACCATATGAGAAAAAAAATCAAGCCTCTCTCATGTTGGGATAAAATAAAATAATTGAAATTCAAGAAAATACATTCTTTGTCACTAGCCCAGCAAGAAGGGTCATGCATTAATAAGATTTATAAGAAATATTCCCCAAAGTAACCCACCCTACAATGCCAAGTAGATAGGGTTTTCCTGATGAGCTTAAAAATGATGAATTTCTCTTCTCCCCCTCAAATATACAAGGAATAAAAATCATTCTAAAGTTCACTTGATATAAAACAATCCATAATATAAAAGTATGTCAAATACAAACATATGTGTATATAAATACATATATATAATTGTGTGCATATTTATTCGTGTGTGTGTGTGTGTCTGTGTGTGTGTGTGTGTCTGTGTGTGTGTCTGTGTGTGTGTGTGTGTTTTGAAAAAGCTTATTGGAGCCAGGTAATGAAAAGTTTTAAATGACAAATAAAGGAGTTTATATTTGATCCTAGGAGTAATAAGGAACCATTGGAGTTTATTTACTAGAGGAGTGATATGGTCAGATCTAGGCTTTAGAAAAATCACAAGTTTTAAAGATGTCATCTAGGATTTTTTTTTACATCAATCAGACAATCAAATATGGATGACTCTAAGGCTTTCCCATTTATCTTACATAATAGATCAGTTGAGTTCTGATTTATTTTGACATACCTTCTTTCACTTTGAGAGAAGTAATGAGTTTTCTATTATATTAATGACCAATTATTAATTTAGGATTAAGACTTTTTCTCTTTATTTACTCATTCAGGGACCAGCCCTTATAAAGTCAATCAAGACTGCTTCTAAAAGACATTGCTGAAAAGTAAAATTACCCAAATCCTCCAGGAATATAGTTCTTATTCTTGGGTGGGACCTCACTTAACTAGGAAAGAATTCTTCCCTTTAGAGTGTAAGCAGAATCTAATCAAGGTGGATTTCAGCCCCAAAGCATCAAGTTTAGGCCTTTGCACTTCTCCATTGGAATAGAGGATGACCCAGCTCATGAAAGAGAAAACCAACAGGAATGGTCTGATTGGAGATGGATTTCTTTGTCCAGCTTGCTGGAGGTGGCAGAATCTTAGGATAAAGCCACTTCTCAAATGGAGGAGTTAAACGTTTTTAACCCATCTCCTCATTTGAATAAATAGTGTTCTTATCAGTTGTTCACCAGTTAGGGTTGCTTTTACCTGTCAGAGGCATTTTCTTTCAAAAAAAAAAACCATTAAGACAAACCAGTGACTATCAATATAGTGATTAGCAGCTATTCTAATTAATAAATTGGTTGTTAATTACCCCAAAACTCTGGCTTTCAGGATTTTCATTCATTTCAACTTTATTTCAATTCAATTTAGAACAAATTTATTGAGCATCTACTATATAGGAGATGTTTTCTTGTTGTGTCTATCTCTGGAAGCTAGTATGCTATGCTTATGTGTATGACTTTGCACTGAGTTCTGGAGAAACGACTACCACCATGTGACAATTCCTATCCTCAAGGAGTTTATTTTCTACCTTTTGGGTGGCGGGGAGGGTTACAAGGATCAAAATGTGCAAGATTCATAGAACTAAATCCATGCAAAAGATACACCAAATAAATGTGATGTAACAGTGGCAAACTAATTCAATAATCTTCCATTAAATACCCACATTATGCTAAAGCTCACTGTGAGAAGAACTAGAGATACAATTAATAGAGAGTACTTGACCTCAATGAACTTACAACTAAATGGTGAGACAACAAAGAAAGACAAATAAAAGCAACTAGGAAAGGGAGAGCACAGACCATCAGAGGATACTGGGTACATGTTGCTCTGTGCAACTCAAACTAATAAGGGCAATAGATGCATAATGGAGGAATCTGTTAGTCCAGTGTCTTCCCTCTATAAAGGAAGGCATCATGAAGAACTTGGTACTCCTCCGGAGGGGAGGGGAGCCTAAGGGAGGTAATGTCCAACATGATCGGAGTTAACAATATGGGAATATTTTGGGAGGGGAATCTTTTTCAGTGGAGTTGAAACCAGGCAGATGCAAAGTAGATAGCACTCCCTACTAGTTAATTTATTCATGGAAAGAGGTCAAGAATGAGTTACTAATGTTTATGCTTTTCCTTTCCCACAGTAGACATTTTGAAAACCTTCTTATTAACTAATCTTGTAGTGGAAAATTGTCATTAACCCAGGCTATAGCCAGTACCATAGAGATGTTTGGGAAAAGATCCAGGAGAATGTGTGCCAAGTTTTTCTTGAGCCAAAAAAAAAAATAACAAAAAAAGGATAATTTGTATTTTTTGATGGTGAGAATTATTTAAAGTACTTTTCAAAAGTCCCTTTTACAGAGATCAGGCTCTTATGGGATAGAAAATCACTTATTGGCTAAAATACATCTTTATTGAAGATTATCCTCATTGATTATTGATCCCACAATATTTTATTATATATATATATATGCAATATTTATATCTTATTATATACATGATATTTTATCTTATGCAATTTTTAATTTTTAGCCATTATTTTCTCTTGGCTTTATTGGTCTTTCCTTTTCTTCACAGTTTTGGTTTTCCTCATGGGCTGAGTACCCCACATCACTTTTCTCTGTATTATCTTCCACAAATTCCAATTTATGACTTTGACTATCATCTTTCTTCAATACCTCAAGGCCTCAACTCTACTTCTGTTCTCACATCTGAGAAATCATTGATTTCCAACCATGTCAGATTAGAAATATTTCTTTTTTGCCCATTTCCCTGTCACTTCAAACATAACCTGTCAGAAATGTTACTCATCGTCTTCCTCTTCTAATCAGCTCATACACCTAGCTTATCAATCTCTATCAATGGTACCTTCATTAATCTAGTCACCCAGTGAAATACTTGGAATCATCTTTGAATCATTATTAACCTTCAGTTTTATATCCAATTCACCAACCTGTCCTTTCAGTTTTTTTCTTTTGAAATATCTCCTATTCATCTTGTGCTCTTCATTTTGACTGCTATCACTTTTGTTCACCTGGATTATTTTAAGAGCTTTAAATTCAATTTAAATCTGACTTTAGGTTCTGCCATCTCTACATCTTTTTCTATATATCATTTCTGGACAAATTTGTGTAATTACCTATTTTGTCATTTACTTCATGACTTAAAAAACTTGAATGGCTCCTCTGCTTGATTTTCAAGATTATTCATAATCTGGCCAAACATTATCTATTGAACATTTATGCATCAAATATTTAAAATGAATTCCTACATGATAGATATCTTTATTTTACATATAGTCTTGCATATATGCTTTTTCCTTATAGCATTCCTTTTATTTAGAATTACTTTTTTTATTCCTATGCTATCTAAATCCAACTACCCCATCAATACCTAAATTATCATATTTCTCCAGATATAAGATGTATCCTTTTTCAAAAAAAATGGGGTCTAAAAACTGGGAGTGTCTTATACTTGTAGATTTTTTATGTTTTGCCACATTCTGCCTAGAAATGACTCAGAATAGATTTTCTTAGTGTGAATTCAAGTTCAAAGTGACCCTCTTTGCAAAAGTGAATGGAAATCTTGCTGCTGAATGTCAGTCAGTTTGGTCTTCCTCCAATTGAGAAAACAATATGAGACTGGGTATAGGAAGAATACCTGGCTGAAAATTTTCCAGTAGAAGAAGGCCATGAGAGGTAAGGCAGCCAAATGGCTTGAGTTAGAGAGGGAATGGAAGAGATGGATGGATGGAAGAGCAAAGGGTCATTGGAATTCCTGTGTCCACAAAGATAGTTCAGCAGGAGGCTAGAAGAATTACTGAAGAAAAAGAAGTGAATGACTTCAAATGAAGACAGAATTGGTGAAAACAGAATGGAGTAAGCCTAATACATACACCAGAATTGTCCGGGGAATGCTTGTGAACAACCACAGACCAGAGCCCAGACAGGAGAGCAGTCAGAGCCTCTCCTAAAACAGTGATTCTTCATCAAACACTGATGAAGATAAGCTAATAAATGGGAGTTCTGACAATGATGAGGAGTTGTGTGAATTTGATGATGAATAAAACTTGGGTTCAATAATTTTATTTAATGCTTTTTTTTCAAATTTTGGATCCCAAAATTAAGTTTCATCTTATATAAGGGGAAATATGCTGATTAACTTCTCCATGAAATCTTCCCAAATGTACCAGCCTTCACTGGTTTTTCCTTTTATTCATAGCCCTAGAGTACTTGTGTCAAATAATTTATTATATTTTGATATTCCATTTTGCATTACTTGCCGTTGTTTCTTCTATGAAGAAGACAAGTTAGTTATTAGGTCTTTGGGAGATGATGTCTAATAAGTTCTCTTTATTTTTATTCTCCAAAATACTTAGACTATTACAAATAGCATTTTGAAATTCAACAAAAATGGGAAATATTTAAGTGAACCAGAATGACAGGAATGGAAGATAAATTAGCCCTGAATAATATTGTAATTTCCTTGGGAAAAGTTAATTAATTCTTTCTTTTTGAATACTTAGAATTTATAAGTATATCACTTTATGAACACATGCAAGATTAATTTCATTATAATGCTAAGGATAAAAGAAAAAAAAGACCTTGGAAAAATCTGTATCTACCACCCTCTATAATAAATCTGCTATCATAACATCTATTCTATGCTGAACAACCCCATCTGGATTTCCCTTAAATATCTTAATGTTTGTAATGTAATGTAATGTAATATAAAAATCTTAAACCCAGTATGATCCAAAGTGAACTCTTCTTTACCTAGTCTAAAAAACTCTACCCTCAACCAAATTTTCTGATTCTGTAGAAGGCACTGCCTTCCTTGCAGTTACTCAGGTTCATAACCCCAGAGTTGATTCTCCCCTTCATTCCTAATCTTGCAAATGTAATGAGCAATAGTCATCTTGAATCTACACTTATAGAATCCCTTGTACCTGCCTCCTGTTCACATAACCACTAGCCTAGTTTCATACTCATCATCTTTCACTCGGCCTACTCCCTGCCTATCCCTTTTGTAGTTCATTCTCATTTGCCGATGGCAGCTACTTCACAAATGATATATTTATAAGACACTGAACAAAGAGTCGAGCCCATGGTAGATGCTTAATAAATACCTTTTCTTTTTAGGGGCAGCTAGGTGGAGCAGTGGATAGAGAACCGAGTCAGGAGGACTTGAGTTCAAATTTGACCTCAGACACTTAATAATTACCCAGCTGTATGATCTTTTGCAAATCACTTATAACCATTGCCTTGCAAAAAACAAAAAAAAAATACTAATACTTTTTCCCTGACTGTTCCTCACCCTCACAATCAATTAATCATTTAATCAATAAATATTTTCAGTATTAGACACTAATTATCTGCATTATCCTGGTGGAAGGGTTTGCAGAGTTTAATGAAACTATAACCATGCTTTGCAGGGTTATCAAGACAAGTCATAGTGGAGAATTTAAACATAAGGTGATCCACTGGAGAAGGAAATGGCAAGCTACTTTATATCTTTGCCAAGAAAATCCCATGGACATTATTGAAATGATTAAAGATATGACACAGAAAAATGAACCCTTCGGGTTGTAAGTTATCCAGTCCATCCTGGGGGAAGAGCAGAGGACAACTACAAGCTCTGGTACTAATGAAGCACGTGGATGAAATTGAAAGGGTATTGCAATGAAGATGTGTCTGGTGATAAAAGGAAAGTCCAATTCTGGAAAGATCAATATTGCATAGAAATCTGGAATGTAAGATCTATGAACTAAGGTAAGCTGGATGGTCAAATAGGAGATGAAAAGGTTAAGCAGTGATATCTTCGATTTCAGTAAACTTAAATTGATGGGAATTGGCAAATTTAAATCAGATAGTCATTACATTTACTAATATGGAGTAGAATTCCTTTGAAGAAATGGAGAGGTCCTTCTAGTCCATTAAAAAAGATGAGAACAGCAGTCCTGGGGTATAATTTCACAAAAGGGAGAGAAGAAATAGAAGCAGTGTCAGACTTTATATTCTTGGACTCAAAAAATAAAGTCATGAAATTAAAAATTGCTTGCTCTTGCAAGGAAAGCTTTAGCAAATCTGAACAGCATATTAAAAAGTTGAGATATCACCTTGTCAACAAAAGTCAAAGCTAATGGTTTTTTCCAGTAGTAATGTATGATTGTGAGAGTTGAGCAATAAGGAAAGCTGAGCACCACAGAATCGATGCTTTCAAATTGTGATGCTCAAGAAGACTCTGGAAAGTCCCTTGGACAGCAAGGAGAACAGATCAGTCAATATTTAAAGAAATTAATTCAGACTACTCACTGGATGGACAAATATGGAAGCTGAAGCTTAAATACTTTGACCACTTAATGAGAAGACAGGAATCACTGGAAAAGACTAATGATGGGAAAGATTGAAGGCAAAAGAAGAAGGGGATAGCAGAGGAGGAGATGGATCAATAATGTCATAGAAGCAATGAATATAAGCTTGGACAGACTTCAGGAGATAGTGGGAGGATAGAAGGACCTGGTGTTACCTGATCCATGGGGTCACAAAGAATTAAATAAAACTAAAGGAACTACAAATGTGTTAGATTCTCAGTTAGGTATTAGGAACACAAATCTATCTATCTATCTATCTATCTATCTATCTATCTATCTATCTATCTATCTATCTATACATATATATATATATATATATATATATTAGATTCTAGAATTCCCTCTAAAATATACCATGAGAGTATCAAATTTTTCCCTTAGCATTATCTATTGCATGCCCATTATGTCATTCAAGCTAGATGTTTTCAGTCTTAGTAATATTCTTGGTGGCAAAACTCATATCTGATTTTGCCAGCTATGTATATAATATCTGGCAAAATTCTGGCCATATGAACTATTCCTTTTTATGTTGAAACAATCAAAAAGAAAAAATCAAACATTATAAAGAGAAAGATCATGCATTATAAAAGAGAAAAACCATGTGGTACAACAGAAAATTAATCAAGTTTGAAGAAAGAAGGTCTTGATTCAAATCCCTTCTTTTCCATATATAGATGATGTGATCATGGTCACAAATTCCCCTCCAGTCTCAGATTCTGCATTTATAAAAGATGAAACTGCATTAGATGACTTATGAGGTTCATTCTAACTCTAAGTCTATGGAAACATAAGAAGTTCCACATTTCATTTGAGATGAAATAATTGAAGTGTTGCGCCCAGAAGTCTTGCTGTTTCATTTGAAGTTGAATGGCAGTCATTTGCACACAGTACTATAGACATGCATTAGATAAGAATATTTATTAGCCACATTCAGTGAGTAGTAAATCACCAGAGAGCTCCTGGATTAGCAAGATATTAATGTTTAACTGCACAAGATTTCCTTTAGTTTTATCTCTTAAAAGTAGTGTAGCTTATAAAGACATTCACATATTTCAGTTAATTTCCCTTTAAAAAGCCCCTCAAGTCACCATATTATCAAAGCTTATGTTGCAGGACAGTTTCAGTGGGGGATCAGCAATGTTGGCATTCTCCTCCGACTCAGACATTTGCAGCCTACAAAATTCTTGTGAAACTTGTATTATCTAGGGGATTTTATCTGGTCAGGTCTTAGCTGTTCCTAGAACCTAGAGGAACTTCAGACAGCCTGCTCCCCCTCTATGTAAAATAGTATTGGAAGTCAAAAAAAAAAAAATCTGAGCATTTTGAGAGAAGGGCACCTTGGATTGGGTGAATTATTCCGGAGAATTGTTGGACCAGATGGAAAGATTAAGAATTCAGCTTAATCCTTTCCCCACCCACTGCCTTCTAAAGCAGTTTGTACACAAGGCAACAGACTATAAAGGGCTAAAGCAATACCTCTTTCCATAGGAGGACAGGCTTTCTAGTTAGGGATGCAATACAAATGCATACAAATAGGAATCCTTCTTAGTTGCTTGCTTGAAGTGGATTTTACTGTAAAATAGTATTTTCCCCCCCTCTTTGTTGATGCAATGGGAATGTGACCTGTTGGTATTGACAGAATTCCATAACATGTGCAAAATGGGATAATTTTGCTAAGCTTCAGTTTTTTTTTTTTTGTCACAGTAGTTTCTGGATAACAACTCTTTCCTTCCTTACCTAAGGGATTGAGCTCATTCTTTCACTGATGAGAAATAGCTAGGAAAAAAAAACAAAGAATCTGATAACCCTATCCAACAATGCATACAAAATTAGGAAGGAGGTATCTATGTCTCTTTTTCTATTTTCTGGGAGCATCAATTACTCATAGTTTATCTTCCTTAGTGATTTTTTAAATTAATATCCTTGTCCTCATTGTGTATTTTACTGTTTTGACTTCATCAGCTGGCTTTTTAAAACATTTACAAAGTATCCTTTGTGATGGTCACCTCCAAGTTTCTTTTCTCCCTATGATGGATGTGTTCCCAATTTCAGAATAATGTGAAATAAGAAGAACATTCAAGCTCTAAAACAATTTTGGAGTGTTTAAAAATAGTATGACTTTGAAGCATGGCATAATGCAAAAAAGCAATGGATTTTAATTAGAAAGATGTGTTCAAATCCTGGTTTGGGTCCTTTTATTAGATGGGTGATCTTGGGTAAGTCCCTTCAACCTTTTTGTTACATGGTTTTCTCACCTGAAAATTGAGAGGGTTGTATTTTGACAATTTTTTGGCTAGCTTTCAAAATCTGTGATTTCCTTGTATTCCTCTGGTCTCTTTTTATTTCTGAGTGCTCATAGAACTCTTGAAGAGTCTCTCAGATGCTGCTAATAACAACTTCAACCTGGTCATGCCCGCCTTCCATCATGAATGTTGAAATAATTGTTTTTTCTATTTTGAATTTTAAATCTTTGGAAATGTTTCCCACATCAACTATCTAACCCCAAATGAAATTACTATATTACTCACTTCAAGAAGACATTTAGTTAGAATTGGAAAGGACCAGTGAGGTCATTCACAGTAGAAAAGCATTTAATCTATTTATTATGTAAAGCACAAACACTGAGAGTTTATCTTCCATCAAGAGTCCCTATCACAGTGTTTATTGATTTTTATCATAGTGTTTAAAGGTCCATTCTAGCATAATGACAAGCAGAGTGACTCATATTTCTGTAATGCTCTACAGTTTCAGAGCACTTTACATGCATTATCTCATTTGACCCTCACAACACCCTGTATGGTGGGTAATGTAATTATTCCCAGAATAACAGAATCTCTGAGTTGAATGGAATCTTGATAGCTAACTTATCCAGTTCCCCAAATTCCCTCTGGAACATGTCAAACAAGAGATCTTCTAGCCTTTGATTGAAGACCTCCAGGTCTCCAATAGGTTATCACCTGAAGCAGTCCATTCCCTCATAGGAACAATTCTCATTGTTAGGAAGCTTTTTTCCCTGGAAATTAAAATTATTATTATTTTCAGCTTTCACTCAGGGTCCCAAGTAGAACCAGGCTAATCCTTCTTCCCTGTCACAGGCCCTCAAATACATGGAAGAAGCTTTAATGACCTTCCCCTATCTTTTTTTGGTCAGTCAATACATATTTATTGAGTACTTACAATATACCAGGAGCTATATGCTAAGCTCTGGGATATAGATAGGAATAGTAACACAATTCCTGTCCTTAATCAGGTTATTATCTAAAATAGGAGGCAATACACAAAAGGAAGCTGAAAAGGTGAGGGATGGGGGGGGTAAGGTAAGAGGGCATGATGGGGTAGAAGTAATGTTACCTTCTAGGAGATGGCCTGGGGAGTCTCTTTAATGGAGATTCAGGTTTCTTTGGAGTAAAGGTCACTAAAGAAGTATGAGCCCCAAGCTTAATTGATCTTGCAGGCTGATAAAGTTCTTATGAGCACAAAGGAGTTTTCCAAAGAAGGTTAGCCAGTAGAGAAATGTCCTGCCTCTACAGTAAACTTACTTAGATCCTTCAAACTATTCTTCAGAAGTCATGAAATCTAGACTTTTCACCATCTTGTCCACAAAAAAATAAATTAGTATTCAAAGGTTAAGAACCTTGATTTTTATTTAATAGGCATTTAGGGTTTTTTTTTTTTTTTTTTTGGTTTGCTGTTGTTTTATTCAAGGCAGTGGGGTTAAGCGCTTGCCCAAAGCCACCCAGCTAGGTAATTATTAAGTGTCTGAGGCCTGACTTGAACTCAGGTGCTCCTGACTCCAGGGCCGGTGTTCTATCCACGGTGCCACCTAGCTGCCCTTTAATAGGCACTTAGAAGTCAAATCTGTGTAATAAGAATAGTACATTCTCTTCAGTTTGGATTTTAAAGTTGATCTCTTATAAATAAAATTATTATCCACATTTTATACCAAAAAAATTAGGTTCAGAGAAATTTGGTGACTTGTTGGAAACCATACAGCTATTAAATGGTGAAACCAATTCTAGAGCTCAGAATTTTTCCTCTATGTATGGTGCTCTTTCTTTATATTATGTTGACTCTTTTATGAGATTATTTTTATGTATCTTGGCAGAGCTCATAAGAAAATAATTAAATGTTTTATGGATTTCATTCTTCTTTTACTTTATTCTATAATAGCAGTTCCTAAATTGTGAACTGAAGACCCTTGAGGCAGGGATTGGTGCATGGATTTATGCAAGAGTCTTATGAAACATATAGAAAAAAGTATGCAAGCATCTATTTTGTAGATTCAATAATAATATGCAATTTCAGGTCTCTGTCTCCATCTTTCTCTGTGTCATTCATACATTTAAATTTTGAAGAATAGTAAAGTGAGTAGATAAATGATCTCAAGTGAATAAGATTTAGGTTCAAGTTTTGCCTTTTCCACTTGTGACTGTAATCTTTAACAAGTCACTTGTCCTCCCAGTACCTCTGTCAATTCTATAGACAACAGCTGGATAATAGTTATCCAGTTACATAATTTTATTCACCAGAAATTTCCTAAACTGGCGAAATCAGTCATCCACCTTCTCCCTATTCTTATCTTCCTCAAATCTAATTGATATTGTGATCAATAAAATAAAAGTTCATTGAAAAGTATTGCTGTATAAAGAATCATTTTTACTATTAGGTATTTTAGGTCAATGTGTGCTAATATACTGATAGTGAATTTTTAATGCTAAAAAAGAAGTATACATCCTAGAAAAATGTTGGGAAATGGGAAGTCAGATAAAATGATGCTTCTATTGACTTATAATTTCTTCTAAGATTGTCTTATCTTCTCAGGTTGATTATTCATATATAGATCTAATAAAATATTACTTCTATTTTAATGTTCCTTCTCTTAATATTACTATTCAATATTACTTATAGTTTAATTACTAATCAATCATCAAACATTTATTGGGCAACAGTTATGTGTTAATATGTGCTTTGGACACTGAATTTATAGTGAATCAGTTCTGGGTGATACATGTTCATAAGTTAATATATGATATGTTCAGAATATATATATATATATATATATATATGTATGTATGTATGTATATATAGTGAGGAGAAGGTGGCTGTTCAAAATGAAGCAGTTGTAAGAGGGGATGGTTCTTCATCTGACCTGGGTAGGAAGTTGTTGATTCTAAAAGGAAGGATTAAAAAAGGAGACCCTTCCATGTATGAGAATGAGAGGTGGAATTTACTGGTTGTACAAAGATGAGCACAAAAATCAAGTTGGCTGAATCAGAGTATTCATGAAGAAGAGTAAGTTGCAAATTTGAAAAGACAATCAGGAGACATATTGTGAAAGACTTTAAATAACAAACAGAAATTTGTATTTTATCCTAAGAGTAATAATAGACAACTATAGAAGCTCCATGAGCAGGGGAACAATGTGGTCAGACTTTCACTTAAGAAAATTCATTGGTAGTTGTATGGAAGATGTATGACAGAGGGGAGAGGTGGAATTGGTTTCAAGGTCACCACTTTGGAAATTATTACAATATTTAGATATTAGGTGATAAGGACCTGATATGTGGAGTTTGTGGTATGAATATAGCAAAGGGGACATTTTCTGGTAAATAGTAATTACTCAATAAATGTTTGTGGATTGATTGATAGATTTAAAGATATCATGGGAGTAGAATCAATGAAAATTCAGGCGTACTCCCACTTGTGAACCTGGGTTATTGGATGAAACACAATGCCTTTGATAAACTAGGGAAATTAGGAGGAAAATGTCTAATGTCTTTGTGTTAGAAAATGGAGTTATGTTTTGTTCCTTCTGACCTATGGTCATTGAAGTGAAAATATTTCTTGATATAGTGGTAATAATTTAGGAGAGAAATGTAAGTAGTAATATAGATTTGGGTGTACTAAAAGTGATAATTTGATTTATGGAAACTATTGAGGTGAGACAGAGACATAGAGAGATAGAAAGAGAGACAGAGAAAGAGACAGACAGACAGACAGACAGACAGACAGACACAGAGACAGAGAGATAGAGGCAGAGACTGACAGAGACCCTAGTACAGAATCCTAGGATACCAACATATCTAGGGTACAAAGTACAAATCTTGAGCATGCAAATGTGAAACAAGAATTACATCCGAGTAAGAAGTGAATCATTACAAAGCATATCACAAAAAAACCCTACAAGGGGGAAAGAAAGAGGATAGAGTATAAGGAGGTGATTAATATTGTCAAATAATGCAGAGAGGGTAAGAACTCAAAGGAAATAAAAGTATTATTAAAGTTAAAACAAAGAGATTTGTGGTCATTTTTCAAAGCACAGTTTTAATTTACTGGCAAGTCATTATTCAGTTGTGTCTGACACTTTGTAACCCCTTCTGATGATTTCGTCACAGAGATACTGGAGTGGTTTGCCTTTTCCTTCTCAACCTCATTTTATTGATGAGAAAACTGGGACAAGCAGGGTTAAGTGACTTGCCCAGGATCACACATAGCTAACAAGTATCTGAGACCTAATTTGAACTCAAAAAGATGTTTTTTTCTGACTCTTGGAGTGTCAGTTTAGCCACCTAACTGTCCCATAATAATAAATATAAAGGCCTGGTCAAACAAACCTTGAGAAGAAGGAGATGAGACAAAGGAGGCAATGAACGTAGAAGAGTTTGACCATAGAAGGAGAAAATATAGGATAATAACTATCTATCCATCTATCATATAGACTAAAGGTTAAGGTTCGATTTCCCATATTGTCTTCTGCCTCTTAGCAATCTTTTACCTCTCCTAAAGTCAAGGAATATCTCCTATGTGAAGCATCTCTTAACACTCAATTTTGAAACTCTCAATCTTGAAAAAAAAATGTATTTTTACAATTTAGTTGTTTCTTGTCCATATTTCACCCTCCCTCAGAATGTAAACTCCTTGAGGGCAGGCACTATTTCATTTTGTATCTCTTTCTCCTAGTACAATTGAACATAACATGCAGTGATAAATACTTGTTGAATTGAATTTAATTGGAAAAAGTTATGATTAACATACATGAAAAAAATCATAAATCTGGGAAGGATTAGGCTCTTTCTATAAGACAAAACACACCTGTCATTTTCTGACTTTAAGTAGCCTAAGTTCTAAGGTATTAGCTATGAACTCCATGCTAAACATTTTTAAAAATTATTCTCATTGCTTAGGTGAGACAAATGTGATGCACTGGTATGACAGAAATGTTACAACATGATTTCTCTACTCCACAGAAGTCATATAATATCATGACTTAGAGAAATGCAAATTCTTGAGGACAGAAACTATTTCTCTTTTGTCTTTGCTCCCTCACCTACCATAATGCCTTGGATTCGGATGTGCTTTATCCTATATGTTCTTTTCTGAACAAACCCCATACACTTTTGATTTTTACCTGCCCCACTCTGAAATATAGATGTGTATAAATGATCTCCTTATCCATAATTCTAATGAATACATTTTGTTTTTCACTTAGAAAGAATGCAGAATATGACATTGTTCATGTCTAGAATACCAAAAAACAAAATGATGATTACAATCACTGAAGGTTGACCTCGTAGATGTTGCTAGCATGATTAAGTCAATTTTCATACATTATTTTTTTCTTGATTGCAAATTTTTATCTGTAGGAACAAGAATTGTTTCCAGTCCTGTAGTAGACTTTCCATTTATACAAAAAGTCATCCCATCATGAATGTCTATTCTAGGGGTTAATTTATTTTTCTTTCCTTTTAACAGGCATGTTCCATCAAATATAAAGGAATCCTTAGAAAGAAATCCCAGAACTCTTGAATCTTTTGCAGTGAGAAGATACCTTTTAAATTCTCTGCAGGAAAGTATTCATTGATTTCTGTAAATATTTGTACCTGCTTAATAAGTGAAGGTCATTGAAAGAACGGTCTCTTCAATTGTAAAACAATTTAGCTAACTATTTCTAGCTCCAAGGCAGATAGGAAAGCTAAATCAATTATTTGTTAAGTCTTTTTTTATGGGCCAAACAGGATGCTAAGCATTTGGAATACAAAGAAAGGAAAACAAACAACCCCAAAGTCCCTATCTTCAAGGAACTCACAATCTAATAGGGGACAGAACATGAAAACAGCTATCTACAAATAAACTATATACAGAAAAAATTGGAGATTATCCCAAAGAGATCACAGAAAGTCATATTAAAATGAGGAAAATTTTTATCTTCATTTTAATAATTATAGTAAGATATCATCTAAATCTCTTGAATAGAAGCTCTGCTCTAGTTATCTGTAAACAGGTCTGTATTTTTCCATCCATAAGGGATTTTGTGAAATCAAAGGATCTCAGGGTTGGAAGAAACCTGAAAAGAAATCTCCTTTATAAAATGGTCATTCACTCTAAAGACCTCAAGTGATGAGTTGCCATAATGAGACCAATAAAAGTTTAGGATAACTGTCATTGGTAGGAAATTTTTCCAACATTGAGATTAAACTTACATCTTTGCAATTTCCACTGTTGCTCCTAGTTCTGATCCCTCTGGGGCCAAACAGTAAGTCTTATCTCTCTTTTCAAAAACTTGAAAACATTTATCATTTTCTACTCAAAATACTTCCTTCATCCAGTCTTCTATTCCCTAGGCTAAATTTTCCCAGGTCCCTTCATCTTTATCTGATTTGAATGTAATTACTTTCTCTGTGTTTCTTACTTTCTTTTGAATGTTTTCTGACTATCCCATTCTTTATGAAATGTAGTGGCCAAAATTTAACACAATATGTCTGAATAGAGTAGAGTAGAAATACCTCTTTCTTATTTCCGGATGTTGTCTTTCCTACCACAACCCAACCCAATATGCTACAGTATCACAAGCCCATTCCCCCCCTTCCCTATCTTCTTTATTGCCCAGGTTGGATATGTTTGGGTGATTCACTACTAGCAATCTCACTACTGATCAGTATGAGCTGAAATTTTGACTTTGTACATTTTTGACCTGGGACAACTTTTTTATGATAATATTTATCCTTTGTGCTGGAAGACCATAACATCAGGGAGGTGATGCCATGACAAGCAAGCTAACTGGATTTGAGTGAATGGAAGCTCTACTAAGTCACCAGCCTCAATTTCTCCCTCAGAACCATCTGGGTCCATTGATCAAATATGAGTCAGGATAATTGGAGATGGCCCTGGATGGGAAGTAATAAGGGTAAAATGATGTGACTAAGGTCACATAGATAGTAAATGCCAGATGTGAACTCAGGTCCTCCTACTCCTGGGCTAGAGCTCTATCCACTGTATCATCTAACTGCCTTTCCTTAGATAAACTACTGGTTTCAAGAAGGTTGACAGTATTGATTGCCAGATCAGCTTGGTCAGCGTAGCCAACTGTGAATCAGGAGTGCCTATCTCAAGAGATTCACTAGCCTCAACTTCCTTGGTGAAGATGATTACATGTGTTCTGTCAAACCTGGCAATATTATATGGTTGATGCAAATTAAAACAGCTAGATGACACAGTGGATGGAGTTCAGGATGTGTTGGAATACTTTGATTCAAATCTCACCTTATTTATCCACTAACTATATGACCCTTGGCAAGTCACCTAACCTCTACCTTGGTTTCCTTATCTATGAAATGAGGACAGTATTAATATTTACCTCACAGGGCATCAAATTAAAAATGGTAGCTAAGTCAGCTACAATGAGAGTTAAATTTATTGAAATGGCCAGAGTTTTTCCTGAGGAACTACATCTCCTGCATCTTTTATTTATGAAGTCAACTTGCTGAACCCCAAAATAATGATGTGATATTGTTCTCTATTACATTTCATTTTTATTAAATTTAACCAAATGTCCTTAGCTTATTAGTTTCTCTTGAGCTCCTTACCATAAATCCACTGTGATGCTCACATTGTAATGGGAAGTCAACCCTCATAGAAGGTTTCAGTTGCACATCAGATGGAAAGATTCCATTGTGTCCAGTGTGCAGCATTGACTTCATTTCTCCTGATTAAATCATCAGTCTGGATAATTTGACAGTGCCTAGATATTTGCTGGCAAGAACATTCTTTTCTGGATCTTCAGTAGCTATGGCAGTAGCCCCTACAGGAGCAACTTTGGAGAGGTTGTTTTCTGGGATGAAGTCTATCAGCAATGACCTGAACACCTTGCTGGACTTGTTGTTCTCAGGTTCAGAATCCTGGAGCTTCTTTCAGATTCTGAGAAGAGCTAATCATTGAGGTGCTGGTGGTGGCAGTTTGGTACTTCCTGCTGCCTCCTATTTCTCCTTTGGCATGTCTTGCGGCTTCAGCTACTCCTAGCTGAAGAGGAATTACCTTTACATCAAACTGGGAAAGCCTTTGTACTTTGATCTAGAATTTTGCCAGGAACTGAAGTCAAAGTCGCTGTTTTATTGACTTCATTTCTTTGTTTTTTTTTAATATTGGTATATTTTAACTTCTTTAGCCACCTTTTGAACCTAATATTTTTATTTTCTTTGGAGTTTGCCTACTAAATTAGCATGGGGATCTACTTACTACTGTCTTCTGACAATGAACATGCCTCAGCTACTTCTTTTTTTATAAAGTTAAAAGGTCAGTATAATAAATCACCAGAGAGGTTTCTAATGAAAAGTACAATGCATATTCATTTTCCCACAAGAGAAGAATGTAGATGACTGAACTTTATTTCTACTCTTTGCTGTCCTGATAGACTTGTTACAATAAACTGGAAATTCATTATTGGAAAAATGGTGAGAAATGTAGAGTTTAGGATTATACCATAATCAATCTATTGCTTTCACTGGATCATTCACAAAGGGTTCACAATTTCTACATAGCACTGTAGGAGGTATGAAGGCTAGTCCATGCCCTTAATACATTATGAATATAATGTTTTAGGTGATAATTAAACTTGATATATTAGAAAATAGACTTGTTTGACAGAAATTCATAAATTCATGTGATCTAATTCTTGCTCAGATATTAACTGTGACCTTGGGTAAGTCACTGAACTTTTCTGTCTTCCATTTTCACATCTTGTGCTTTCTAAAGGTATGTTATACTACTCTTTGAAATGACATCAATTATAGTTTATGACCTTTCTTCCTATATCATTACTATCCATAAATTCTCCCAAAGGGTCTGCCCGACTTCCTACATTCCAGCCTTTGAGTTCTTTTGACTTTGCATGGATCTCAGTGAGGACCTGAACTTCCTGTCAGTTCTGCTCCTCCCTTACCACATGACTCTTTCATCATCTTCTCTGATCCTAAGCTATGACACTCCTTTCATGTTATTTCTTTATGGGACATCTCCATTAGAAATTAGGCATACTTGGAAAAATAAATTGCAAGCCAACAGTAGAAGGCATATCAGATGACAACAACTGCTTTAAGCATGAAATGCAAAATGAATTAATAAGAAAAATTATTTAGTCAAGCAACGAGGGTATCCATAATTTTTAATAAATGCTTACTGATTGATTTGAATGATTAATTGTTGAGGAGACAAATACTCTATATGGTATTGTCAAAAATGGATAAGTCACAGGCTTCAAGCAAGAATCCTGAATCCAAGGCAAACACATTTACTAATGCCAATAGCAAGTTGTATTCTCTCTCTCGACATCAAGGGGGCAGTGCTTTTTCCAGGCAGGATTACTTCAACAAGTTGTTGTTCTGCCTTCCCCCATTTGAATTTAAAGAGAATTTTGTGTACCTGTCAGTAAATAAGTGGTGAGACTCCTTGCTATGAAGCTGGGAAAAAAGACGTATTGAATAAAGAATAAGAAAATCTCTTAATTTTGAGAATACAAAATGTGATTAATTTGGAACCCCCAAAATGAGTAGAATTCTAAGTTATAGAAGAGAATTTTGTTTAAATGGTAGTTTCTGGATTCTACACCGATTGCAGGTGACAAATAATAAGTTCATTTAGAAAGGTAACTTTTCCCAAATACTTTCTGGTTGATAATTTAGTAGTTGTGGAGAGCGAGGGGGAGGCTTAGAAATTTTCATTTTATCAGATGACTTTACAATAGTCACGTTCACTTAGCATTTAAAGGACTCCTTTCTTCACCTGCTGAACCACTTGTGAAAATATGAAACTTTTTCAAAAAAGTTATTTCATACTAAATTTAGGAGACAGTTTATAGTTTTTAGTTACTGTTGGATTTACTTGTGGTTTTAGATGTTGGCAATTTTCTAGAGGAATTGCAATTATTCTAAAGGAACATCACAAAGTAATTTGTCATTAATGTATGACATTGTCTATGGCCTCTTCTCCATAGAAGGTAAGCTCTTTGAGAGCAGGACTGTTTCATTCTTTTTTTTTCATTCTTTGGTATTTGCGTCTTGAGTGACTGAAATAGTCCTTAGGACTCCTTCAAATGAGGAAGGCAGTAGAGAGCTCCTCTCCAAAAGTCCAATTAAGGAGAGTATCCAAGTCACAAGACAGCTCTTTATTTCCTACCAGGATACACTTCTCTTGATTTCTTCATCATATTCTTGAGTTGGATACCTTCCTTTTGTGTATTGCCTTTCTCCATTTACATATATATATATATGTATATATATATATATATATATATATATATATATATATATATATATATATATATATATATATATATTGAACACAGTGAAAGAGCCAGTGAAAGCAATAGATTGATTATGGTATAATCCTAAACTCTACATTTCTCCCCATTCTTCCAATAATGAATTTCAAGTTTATTGTAAGAAGTCTATCAGGAGAGTAAAGAGTAGAAATAAAGTTCAGTCTTGTACATCCTTCTCTAATAGGAAAATGAATAGGCATTGTACTTTTCATTAGAAACTTCTCTAGTTTAAGGTCAGGGCTTGGCTCTCTCTTTTTTTGTATTTTTATCCCCAGTACTTGGCATAGTGCCCAACAAATAATAGATGTGACACCACTTAATGATGATGCTTGTCCTTCATTCTAGAAGAAGACCATGGTATCAGGGAAATGATGACATGAGAAGCACATGAATTAGATTTGAGTGAGAGGGTACTCTGCTAAGTGACCAGCCTCACTTTCTTCTCTGGTAAAAGAAGGGTCCAGTAGACAGATATGGATCAGAATGACTTGAGATGGCCCTGGATGCAAGACAATCTAGTTTCAGTTACTCAGATGATAACTATTAAGTGTCTGAGGCCACATTTGAACTCATCCCCTGACTCCAAGTTCAGTGCTCTATCCACTGCACCACCTAGTTTCCCCCTTTGAGAATGAAGGCAAATATTATTAAACACCATATGTCAAGTACTATTTTAGACAGTAGAGACAGAAATTTAAGGGATGCTAGGTGTTACATTGGATACAGCAATAGCACTGGAGTCAGGAAGAGCTGAGTTTAAATCAAGACTCCCACACTCACTAGTTATGTGACTTTGGCTAAATCCCTTAACCTGATTGCCTCTCCTCCAGGGCATCTCCAGTTATTCTGATTCATATCTGGGAACTGGATTCAGATGACTCCAGAGGAGAAAGTGAGGTTGGTGACTTAGCACAGCCCATTCCCCCCTTCAAACCCAATTCATGTGCTTGGCATGGCATCACCTCTATAATGTCAGTCTTTGAGAACAAAGGACAGAAAACAATGTTTGGTCAAGCAATTTAGAGATTGGACATAGAGATCTCTAAAGGTAATTGACTATGAGAACTTCAAATCCCAAGGTCAAACAGTCTCCAATGTGACACTTAATAAATGTTACTGACTGGGTAATATATGCCTCATAAAAATCACCCAAAATAATTTTTATAATAATAACTAAAACTTTTATGATGCTGAAGGGTTTGCAGAAAGTTTTCCTCACATCAACCCTGTGACATAATTTGAATAGATATTCTTATTCATATTTTTGTCTCAGGAAATGTAGATTATCACTAATTCTATGACTTTCTCATGATATAGTTAAGCTGTTTCCACGCTGGTAGAGTTGTCCCAATTCCAGATTCAACATGCAACTCTTGGTGACCTCATTTGGGGTCTTCTTGAAGAAGATGTTGCTATATGTGGTTTGCCATTTTCTTCTCCAGCTCATTTTGCAGATGAGGAGACTGAGGCAAACAGGGTGAAGTGTCTTGCCTAGGATCACATAGCTAATAAGTATCTGAAGCCAAATTTGAACTCAGTTCCTCCAGGTCTTACAGTAGGCACTGTGGTGTCAACTAGCCGCTCCTAGGGCTTATTACATTCTTAATAGATGCTTCTATGATATAAGTTAACCTAAACTTGTCTCTTGGAAAGCTTAAGTATTTAATAGCTCTCAAAAGTAAAAACACAATATTAATGGAGTCCCAGATTTTGGTGACAGTGTTCAGATCACCAGTCTACTCAGGGTCTTTCATCAACAACCAATTAAAAACCAATTATTTTTTTTTCATTCCATATAGGGTGGATGTGAAACTTTATAATTGTGGAATTAATTGATGAAGGCATGCAATTTTACCATATTGCTATTAATTTTATTAACTTTAATTTGTTTTTATATTTGTATATTTGTTTTGTTTTTAATATCAGATTTGTTTTTGAATATTTCCCTCCTCCTTCCTCACCCAGTGAATGTATTCTAATGACAAAGAAAAACAAAAGCAGACTTCCAGTCAAGATGGTGAAAAGAAGCCAGGAACTTTCTTAATTTCTCCAGAAAGGACATGAATCAAGCCTCTAAATAGATTTTGGAGTAACAGAATCTACAAAAGAACAGAGTGGAACTTCTTCCAGCAAGGTCTGTCTTGGGATGGGGGGAGGCATGAGTATATACAAAGCAGAGAACAGAAACCAATTCACTGGGATTCTTGACTGCAAGAGAGATGTCTGGTGAAGGTCATTGGAGATGGACCTTGGTAGGTCAACTGCAAGTGGGCAGGCTGGGAGAGCTCCAAAACTCTCTTTTCTGTGGGAGTTAACTAAACACTGCTTTCTATCTGATATTTCAATTCAGTATTTCAGTGGAACCTAGGAACTCTTTCCACATCCATAGAAACCAACTGTATTCTGAAATTCCCCTCAAAAAAACTGAGTGAAGGCAAAAGAAACCAAATAGTTGATTGGAGGGGGGGGGGGCTATTCCTTGGATTGAACCTGGTCCAGTTCATTTAGGCCCAGAGCTTGATATGCTATACTGACTGGAACCCAGTCTTCCAACTCCCTGCCCATCCTCTCCTATAATTCATGTAGAAACTATAGAAGATAGAATTTTCAGCTTCTATCAAGGGTCACAAGACAACATTGTTTTGCTGCTAGTTGAGATAAGTGCTAAAATATGGGTTTGATCAAAACATTTGCATCCATGTTTCTCCATGTTGAAACATGGTAGATAGAGTAACTATCCTCTAGGATCTTTTAGTTGGAAGCCTAATACAATTCTATTGGAGTTCTCAACCCTAGAATATATTAAATTCTTTCTAAGTAAGTAGCTAATTTTGCAGATGAGATGATATAAATAATATTAAAGGTACATTCAGCACTTGACAGAACTTTAACAGGCAATTATCTAGGCAACCTAGTCTGATATGACTCTCTGGATAAGTTTCCCCCCTTTGGGCAAGAAATAAATTCAGATATTGGACTGTGATTGCAGTTACTGATTAAACTGAACTTGGAGTTTTTTGAAGTGCAATCATTTTCTTTCAATTATTTACTTCCATCTGCTCCAAAAATTGTATTCCAGGGGACTCTGAATAACTTTCAATGCTTCTTATTAAAAGAAATACTATTCCTTATCACTCAGTATATCTGGTGTCTGCCTGCTAAAACCATGACTTCATTTCATAGATTAAATTGTCCACCATCAATTAGGAGCATAGGTCTTAGTGCCAGATGAGACTTTGGAGATTAGCTTCTAAGCTTCATTTTTTACAGATGAGAGAACTGAGGGTCCAAAATATTAAGGAATTTGTTCAAGGTCATACATATTTTAAGTAGAAGAGTCAGTATTCGAATTCCGGTTGTGGGACTCTATTCACTGAACCATTCTTCCCGTGGTCTGTGAATACTAAGTTGTTTTTGTAGTTCCTAAGATTTCTCCAACTTACTGCTTTTGAGATCATTCCCTTTTGGGGTACACATGAAATGCTTACAAGGTCAAACGCAAGTACAATTGGTATAGATTTCTTGCCTAAACAGAATTAATTTAAAATTTCAAGTTTCCAAAGACTTTCTTTCAATTGCTATTTGATATTGACTGATAGTTTAGAAAGTACTCTCCTAGGACAATTACAGGAGGAACCTGGGACCAGACACTCATTTGTTTACCTTGAATCACTAAGGCATGGAAGAAATATGAAGACATTCAAGAGATAAAGACTAGAATCTCTCATCATCATAATAACTTTTGAATTAGTGAAATAACATTCAGATGGAATGGTGGTAAGATCAATAATAAAAGTAATCTTGTGATATACTGAAATCCTGGTGCCAGCAGACTATGATCTCCTGATTCTACTAATTTTTAATATTGTGCAATTAATTGTACAATTTATCTGATACTATATACTGCAGGTATATGTATGTTTATGCATATGAATATATGTATATATGTTTATGCATATCTATTCATTCATGCATCTACCTAGCTAGCCAGCTATCCATCCATTTGATTGGAAGCTCTTTGTGGACAGGACCTTTTTTCCTCCTTTTTTTTATCCCCAGTTCTTAGCAAAGTCCCTAATACAAAGTGCTTGAAAAATGTTGGTTGACTTATTGGTATAGATGTAGTTATACATTTTGATGAAGAAACAGAGATGATAGAGATAGCAATATATATATATATATTTATATATATATATATATATTTATAAACTTAGAAATAGAGATAAAAATATGCATTGGAAAAAATGCTCTATCTAAAGTCAGAGAAAGTGGTACTGAAATGGTCCTGATTTTGGTCCTTATTTCAATCAACTAACCAAATGACCTTTTCTAGATACTTACTATGTGAAGGGCATTGTGGAAAACAATTGCACTGCAAAGACAAAAGGGAAGACAGTCAACCTCAAGGAGATGAACATAAATAATGAGGAAAGAAAAACTACATGTGTATAGATTTATATCATATAGATTTAAAATAGATAATGGTGACTGTGGAAAGAGAAACCCTAGGAGATTGCAGGATCAGGAAAGGACTGCTACAGAAAGTAGCTCTAGAGAACTAATCTCTGAAGGAAACTAGTTATTCTGAGGGATGGAATCATGGAATGCTTGGCAGGCATGCTGCCAGTCATGGGCTTCTGGAAATGAAGAATGCTAAGAAGGTGAGTTTGGCTCAACTCCATGGTACAACTAGAAGGGACTAGTGTATAGCAAGTGAGCAAGGGTAAGTTGGTGCCAGATTATGAAGGGCTTTGAGAGCCATACAGAAGAGTTTTTATTTGGTCTTGGAACAGGGACTGAATTTAATGAGTATGAGAATGCCATGTTCGTTAATGCTTCTTGGAGCATGGATAAAGACCAGAGCTGGGGATATCTGCCCAGAAGGCTTTTGAAATAGTACAAGTGAGAGTGTATGAGAACCTGAATGAGGGTAGTCGTTGAATGAAGACCAGAAAACAGAATCAAGAGATGTTATGGATATAATAACAAGATCTGGGAATGAAGTAAGTGGTATAGGACAGTGGAGAGGTGAGGATGACTTCTAGCTTATTAACACCTAGTTATGATGGTGGCACCTTCAACTGGAAAAAGGAAGTTCAGTAGAGAGGTGGATTTTATGAAAAAAGATTGAGCCTCGGTTTTCCCCTCTGTAAAATGAAGGGATTAAACAGGTGTTTTTTTTCAAATTACCCCAGTTCTAATTCCTACAAAACTGTAATGGTATTAGGCAGTAAAATATTAGAAAGGAATGATTTGCATACAGATCAGAAACATTTATGTGACAAGGAATTGCATGTATTCACACATACAGGAATTGTTTATATGTAGTATTTACATATATTATTCATACATGCACAAACATACAATCTATCTATTTGTTTGCATTATATGTTGTTTATGTATGATGCATATTATCTATGTCTATTATATTATTCCCACAGGCATATATATATATATATGTATATATATATATATATATATATATAAAATACATAATTAGATGTTTAGGTGAATATGTGCATATGAATGAATATGTTTAATATGAATATATTTATGTGTACATACCTATATAATATACATGTAAACACACATATCTTTATATATACACATAATTTAGAGAGATAGATATATGAAGATACTATCTCAGAATTACAATAATCTGGGTTCAAGTTCTTTTTCTGGCATATACTAGCTGTGTATTCTAAGCAAGTCCCTTGAGCTATTAGTGCCTCTAAGCAAGTCTCTAATCAATCAATCCATCTATTTTCTGGATGATTGTCTCTTTTAGTTTCTCCGTCTGTCTATTTTCCTGCCTATCTATCATCTATCTATCATCTATCTAAACCAGTTTTCTATCTGTCTGTATGTCTTTCTAAATCTGTCTACATATATATATATATATATATATATATATATATATATATATATATATCTCACACTTACTAGTCATCTCTTGGTCTCTCTGTCTCTCCCTCTCTCTCTCTGTCTCTCTGTCTCTATGTCTCTGTCTCTCTCTCATTGAAACCATATATATTTGCTCTAAACCTGCCATTTCATTGGTGTATATAGGATCTTCTTATTCTGGATGCTTAGCACTGCCAGCCTCCTTGTCACTTGAAGTGTCTGATGCCTTTGCATGAATTTACTGCAATATTGGGTATTTATCTGGAACTCCTGCCTCCACTGTAATTTATCAATAATAAGCCTGAAGCCAGGATTCAGATTCTGCAAGAAGTTATACTGACTGGGAGATGGGAGTTTGCCTTTAGTATTTAAAATATTCCTCGCCTTCTTGTTAAATTTCACTCTTGTTATCATATACCTGACTTGCGATTTCATCAGTAAACTGGCATGATCGATCAGTCCCTTGATGGATGTATTAAATGTCGAACAATTTGTCTGTAATTGCTCATTTCAGAGAATTGCCTGGAGCATTCAGGGCCTAAGTGACTAGCCCAGAGGAGGGACTTGACCCCAGTCTTAATGCTTCTGTGACTGAGTCTCTGTGCTAAGGTAGAAGTCTTGGAGACTATGTAACTTGTAGACCATTCCCCCCCTTTTAAAGATACATAAATAGATTCTTATTTACTGAAAAGTCTTTGCAATCCAACAGCCCACTACTCTCATCAAGATTTTTGTTATGAATGTTTTCAACCATCTTGTCAGATGTCTATAATTATGCAGCTATCTCATATAGCACTCAAGAACCTCAGAGGAACTGAAGTCAGTGATAGCATCTATCTCTTAAAAGAGTTTACCAGTCAGTAGATTTCCATTCTCTGTATGGAAAGTGCATACTAGAAACATAAAACCATAATAAATGCACTCCTAACTATATCTGCCATTGTTGCAATCAAGGGCTTTTTCCCCCAAAGTATTTAAACTATCTCATTATGCATACTTCCAGAGGATATAATGACACCCCCTAAACAAGCAAAGAAAATGCTTTGCATTTTTCCCTTCCCTTATCAGTCTCCTGAGTTTTCAGCAGTTTGGGCACTGGAATAATTAGGTTGCTACTGTTCCTGGGCCCCTTTTCCTTACCTGCCAGTTCTAATGGGAAGGACAAAGTAATTTGCCAAATTGAAAAAGTTGCTCTGAGGCTGGAGGGAACCATAGGGTACCCCAAGCAAATTTACAACCTGTCACCTTTAACTGTTAGAAGGAATTATTTATGAGGACTTGTGGAACCGCTGTCAGTTACATGGCTCAGAAATCTCAACTTCCTTTTTCTAAATCTCATAACTTTTATGTGATTTAAGGCTGCAAACAATTATAAGGAGAGTTTCCTGCTTAGATTCTTAAAATACTTTCTGGCAAAAAGTAATATAAGACTGAAGAATATAGGCTACTATTAGAGAAAGGGACTTGGAGTCAGGATAACCCAGGCATGAATCTCTCCTTTTATACCTGCCAGTTTATGAACATGGCAAAACTTTCCTATCTCCCAGTTTCTTCATCTTTAAAATGAGAGGAGTGGATTGAGCAAAAACTAATGTCATTTCCAGTAATAAATCATCAGTCTTTCATATATGATGAACAATAAGGAAAGACAGGGTCAGTTATCATTGAACTCTTAAAGTGACTTGATGCAAGTGAACGGGTGATTAGCATGTTTGAATTTACAAAATTGAATTTACAAATCTACACATTTGAATTACCAAACTGAATTTATAATTTGCAAAACATAAGTTGGATGAGCTGTGCATGTGTATGTATGTGAGGGAATGGAAATAAATTGTTGACTTTACAATGGGATTCATCATGTGATTCCTTTCAATAGCAATATTGTCCTTTGTATTAAACATACTTGGATTTATCTAAAAAAGTAGCAAAATATAATGAATATGAAGCATAAAATTAAATTCACCCAACCTCAAGCAAATTTAACTTTCTGTTGATTGCCAAAGTACTTTTCTCATTAGCATGTCACTGAACTTCTCAGAAATTCAGTCTAATTATTTATAAAATACAGGGAATTACACTAATACTATTAACTGACATTTACATATTGCTTTAAAGTTTGCAAAGTACTTTATTTGATCCTCCAATTTATTAGAAATTACTTTCTATAAAATTTCTATAAAATCCTCATTTTATAGAAAAGAAAACTGAGCTTCAGACAGCTTAAGAACTTGTATATTATACCAGTTGATGCATAAATTTTTTGTATAGGGTTTTCATAGAAAATTAGTACTGCTGGTGTAAGGGCTTACTTGGTCCTTTTCAAGGTTTCTCATCCATCTTTGGTTCTCACTTTCACGCAGTTCTTACTTGTGGCTTGTGCAGTATTGGCACCCCAGTAAAACCATATTGGCAAGGAGTCTAAACCAGGTTGAGAGTAATTAACAGGTCTCAAACCAATTGGTGAGTTGGGAGGATGCCTACCTGTAGTATAATAAGAGGGAATGAAATGGGGAGGGATGAAAACAATTCATTCCAATGGTCATGAAGGCCAAATATGCTGAGGTCATCCAGGTCCATCTCCTGTCATCATGACTTTTGTCATGCTACTGGACTTTAATAACTTAGGAAAAAAGAGTGAGGTTGACAACTTTGTGTAACTGGTCTACTTAAATCCAATTCACATGGAAGTCAAGAATCACTCAATTTCATTGTTCCTTTTTGAAAACAAAGGTAGAATAGAATATTGATATTACTTTATTGTTTATTGTAAACTCTTAGCAAAAATATAGTCTCCCTGTTTATGGTTCAAGGAGATCTATTTTTGCTTTTGTTTTATCTGAGATTATGATTGTTACTTGTGGGAGCATAAGGGTCCTTATTTTAACTCTCTGTTGTGTTTGTTTCCATTGTATTTCTTGTAAATAACACATTATTGAATTCTAATTTTTAATCTATTATGCTATCTGCTTCCATTTTATTGGGGTGAGTTAAGCCCATTTTCATTCACATCTGATTACCAACTATCTACTCCCCTCCATCCTATTAACTCTTGTTTATCCTTCTCTCTATTTTTTATCTGTCTATCCTTAAAGTTCTATTTTGCTCCTGACTACTGCCTCCCTTAATTTTTTGTCTCTTCTATCAACCTCTCCCCCCCAACACACACTTTATCGCCTTGACCTCCTACTTCCTTGATGAAAAGATAGATTTCTGCACTCAGTTGAGTATATATGTTATTCCCTCTTTGAACCCACTCCTATGAAAGGGTCAAAGATTACCCACCACCTGCTATCAATCATTTCAAAATAATAGCTTCTTCTTTTGTATCTTTCTTATGTGAGATCATTTTTATTCTTTTCTTCCTCTTCCAGCTTCTTCTGATACATCCCTCTTTCTCATCTCCTTATTCTTTCATTTCCCTTTTTGAAATCATACCATCATATTTAACTCATTTCTGTGCTTTCCATTTCTATTTCTGCCTTCTAATTGTCCTAATAATGTCATCTTCCCAGATAGGAATGTAAGCGGTGAGACCTTATTGTTTTTCTTATGATTTCTCTTTCATGCTTATCTTTTTATGCTCTTCTTGAGTCTTATATTTGAAAGGTAAATTTTCTGTTCAATTCTGGTCTTTTAATCAGGAATATTTGAAAGTCCTCCATTCCATTAACTTTCCATTTCTCCCCCCCTAAAGGATTATCCTCATTTTTGTTGGGTGGGTTATAGGTGGTAATCCTGCTCCTTTGCCTTCCAGAATCATACATTTCAAGCCCTGTGATGTTGTTATTTAGAAGCTGCTAGATCTTGTGTTATCCTGGCTGTGGCTCCTTAATATTTGTTTCTTTCTTACTGCCTGAAATATTTTGTCCTTGATCTGGAAGTATCTTACTGGAAGAGCTGAAATTTATCTATAATATTCCTGGGAATTTTCATTCTGGAATTTCTTTCAGGATATATTTGAAAGATTCTTTCAATTTCTATATTTGCCTTCTGGTTCCAGGATATCAGTACAATTTTCCTTGAGAATTTCTTGATATATGATATCTAAGCACATTTTTTCATTTGTTTTAAGTAACCCAATAAGTCTAAAATTATCTCTCTATTTATTTTCCAGGTCCATTATTTTTCCAGTGCAAAATTTCAGATTGTCTTGTATTTTTTTCATTTGTTTGATTTTTGTTTTACTATTTCTTGATGTCTCATGGAGCATTAGCTTCTACTTCCTTCAATTCCAATTTTTAAGGAATTATTTTCTTCACTGAACTTTTCTACTCTTTTTCCCATTTGATTAATCCTGATTTTTCAGGAGTTTCTCTTCAATGAATTTTTGTGCCTCTTTTTTTTTCCTTTTTGCCTATTGTTAAGGTGTTATTTTCTTTGGTATGTTTTTATGTCTCCCAAAGTTACTGACTCTCTTTCATAATTTTCTTACATTGTCCTTCTTGTCCCGAAATTTCCCCCACTTCCTTTCTCATTTATTTTTAATATCCTTTTTTGAGTTCTCCCAAGAATTTGTCAGCTTGTGTCCAGTTCACAACTTTTTGAAGCTTTACACAAATCTCTTTTGATATTGTTGTCTGAATTTTTGTCCGTAATTTTCTATCTTTAGGCTTTTTATTGTTGTTGCTTGCTTATTTTTCATCTTACTTCTAGACTTTTAACTGTACATTAAAGTATGTCTCTGCTCCTAGAGCGGAAAGGACACTCTCCCATGCTTTAGATTTTTTGGACTTCTGTTTTAGAGCTAGTTCTTCAGGGCCTGAAAGTTTAGAGTTCTTCGAAGGTGATAGGTTTTAAGGAGAAGTGTAATCACTGTGATTCTAACCATTCTCTGTTCTGCAAAACTAGAGGAGAACTGCTCTTTGCTCTTGATCCATGTTCATTGTCTCTGCTGCCTTGTGGTTGAAGTCATCTTGATCTACTCATTTTGTTAATGTAGCTTGGGCGAGTAAGAGTGTTCATGTCTACCTTGGATGTCAGATAATGGTCATGCTCTGTTGTCTCACCCCAAGCAGTCCTCTAAGTATCAGTTCTGTAAGCAGTAAAATGTTCATGTTAATGGGACCCTGACCCCAAACTTTTTATGAGCAATGTAATGCAGTCTTGCACCTGGGCCAGGAAAAGATCTCTTATAATATTCTTCTCACTGCTTGTCTTACTCCCTTCCCATCCATGTGGCAAGAATTCCTGAGTCTGTTACATCACTGCTGTAGTTACCTCCAAGATGAGGTGTTCACTACCAGAGCTGTGCTTCCGGGCCCACCACAACTCTGGTGAGACACACCTTTCTTATTGACTTCCTAAACTGTCTTGGGATGGAAAATATTTTCTCTTTTTTTGCTGTTTTTACTATTCTAGTATTTGAAGTGTTATTTGGAGGGGAATTTGAGAGAGTTCAAGTGAGTTTCTGTTATTCCAGCCTCTTGAATCGACTCATAATTACTCTTTAATAATAAGATTTTCTTTAATCTGCTCCCAAGGACAAGGCAAATATATTTATATGTATTCATATGTTTATTAATGATATATGTATATACATATGTATATAAGTGCATGTAAATCATGTATATGCATGTGTATCCATAAAAACTCACATATTTTATTTTCATATGTTTGTTCTGAGGTGGTTTATTTTGTGACCTTGAGCAAATCATTCCCTGCGCCATTCCCTATCTTTGCTTTAGTTCCTGCTAATTCTGCATGATGATGTCATCACTGATTAGAATACTTTCTTAAAGAATATTTAAAAAACAATCTTTTTTCACTTCTGTATTTGTTTCTTAATGCAAATTTATTTTTTCATTTCTGTTTAGTTTATAACTGTTTTGAATGCTTTTTTTTAATACTATAGAAAACTCAGGTCTTTCTGTATCTGCTGTTCACATTCTGTTATATATTGGGAGCAGCCTAACCAACACTAAACTAGGCGAGAGAATTTTTTTGCTTTTATTTGACATCTGTAAATAAAATAAAATGTTTCTAAGTAGTAGTAGCCCCAGAACAAAGAAGATATGGCACAAGAGAGAGCAGGCTTGCTCCTGGAGATATTCTCCCCACAACAGTGGTGAATCAGGGATTGCAAAAGGTTTAAGTGGATGTCTTTGTGTCATATCATCTCTTAGAGGATTTTGGTGTTGAATCAGGTCTTTTCAAGCAATTAAGTTCTTAATTGAAATATTAAGAAAAGAATTTTGTTTTCTAAACTTACGGCTATTTGGAACACTATTTTTCCCTACGATGATGCCCCACACCCCCTTCCTTTAACTCTCTCAGAGATTGCTTCTGCCTCTTTGCACCATATGGCCTCTTCTCAGAATGGCATAGTCTAGTCTTAAATGCTGATAACTCTAATTTGTGAATCGTCTTTCTAACACTCTTTTCAGTAATCAGACATTCAGTAACTACTTGTACTATAATGGAAATGAGAAATGAGCATTATTTATTATTAGAGGAGACTGAGAGGAAGAAGGTACTTTCTTAGTGGGAGTCTGTATTTTCTTTTTCTTTCTCAAACTCTGAGCCTGGATGTAGGAGGATGGGTGTGCCGCTGTGGTTATAAAATAAGGGTTTATATTCATCTTACATCCTTTTCTGTATTGTTTACAATTTCTGGCTGCATATAATGGTGAATTTTTATAAGTAATGAGAACTTAGGATGGACTAAACTGAATTAACATTGATAGCAATAGTAATAGATATAAAAGAGAATATAGTAAAATAGTAATAAAAATAATAGTGTATTTACAAAAGACTTTAAGGATTGCAAAGCATTTTATTGAGAATTCTTGTTAATTGCATGACAATCCTCGGATAAGTGCTATTATCCTTATTGTACCATTAAAGAAAACGAATTAACTAAAGGTAAAATGACATGCCCATAATCATAAAACTTTAAAGCTCTGAGTCATGATTGAAGTTCACTCCTCCTCACTGGAGGTCAAAGGTTCTGTTTACTAAATCACCCAATAACTTAATTAGGTAATTTATCATTTATTTCAAACTAAAAAAGCGGGGAGAAGGGAACAGAACAAATATTATATTTGGAATATCCATCATTTTGACTGCTAATTTTACATTAATCACATTTTGACTACTACTACTACTACTAAAGGTGTTGGCCCATTTTGCTTTCTCAAGCTAATGCAACTCTTTGAGAACTGAGTGTATATAATGAACAATGTTAATATGTAGGCCTTGTCACACTTTTCCCTTTGTAAAGTTTCTTCCTCACCAAAAACATGAAGCAGAAATTAAAGGTATTATTCTCATTTTATAGATAAAGAAATTGAGACTCAAAGTGATTTTATTACTTATTTAGGGTTATATAGTTATTAAGCAGATACATCCAGATTCAAGTTGATGTCTTTTAGCTTTAAGTCTAGTGTTTTTGACATGTACCACTCTACAGGTTATGTGACAAGAGTATATAATGAGAAATATAATAGCTAATTGTTAACCTTGTCAAAGACTAAATAATCCTCCTTTGAATTCCTCTTTTACCTTTTCTAGTCAATTTAGTAGTCAATAAAGACTAGAAATTGATAGTGTCACTGAATATTTTCTTTACTGAATTTCTCAAATAAATTGTAAGGTCTGGGAGAATATGGACTCTATTTCATGTATTCTGTATCATATAAAATAACATGTACCACAGAACTTTATATAGTGGAACTCAAAGCATATGAATTGGATCATACTGAATATCAAAGCAAAGTTGATGAAAGTTGAGAATAGAAAATGTCGGAGAAGTTGTGGAAAAACACACATAGTGGGATTGTTAGTGGGTCTGAAAGTTGGTACAACCAATTGGAAAGCAATTTGGAACTATTAAATAATATGACTAACATGTCCATGCTCTTTGTTTCAGAATTTCCATTCATATTCATATAATCCAAGGAGGTAACTGGAAAAAAGAAACATTCTATTATATAACAAATTATAAGTAGCTGACCATTATTATAAAATGGCTAATTAAATTACGGAAGATTAATGCAATGAAATATTAATGTGATAATAAGAAAATACAAATTTGATGAATAGAGATTAGCATGGAAAACATATGACTTCTTGAAAAGTGAAACATGTAAAATATCACAGAATATGACTCAATAAGGTAAAAGAAAGGAATAATCACAAAATAATCAAAACTCCCTGTTGTGAAATTAATAAGACTAAGCTTGGACTCAAAGCATAGCTGAAAGAAGATACTTCTCCTTAAATGGTAGTCAATGGGTATGGAACATTCTAAATCAGCTCCCCTAAAGGATCCCTCTCTGAAGGAGCAAAAGGGGGAGATCAAGGTATTGGGGGGAAATGTAGGCTATGAAAAAACAAGCAAAAATCTACAAAAGTAAATACAAGTTGTTATTTTAAAACAATAAACCTTCCTTTTCTTCACTGAGATGCTGAAGGGATTTCAGATTAAGATGTGGGCAACCATTTTCATTAATTTATATTTGTAATTCACTCTAATTCTGTTCCCAGGATTCCCTTGGCATGAATATGCTGTGTTAAGTAAAGTTGAATTAAGTTTAAAAGATGGGGAAAATCTAATGGGATTGACTTCTACCTGGAGGTGTTTCTTAACCCCCCAACATAAATTGAAGTGATATAGACTAACTTAAATCCTTTTAGTAATCTCCTTTTCTTCCTGCCATTCTCACACTGAAAAATCAATTTTCAACCTCTAAGCTTGCCATGTTGCTATGGCTTTAGTAGAATTTACTTTCTGTAAAGAGAATTGGATCTTTTCATTGGCTTCTTGTGTGTTTATTTCTCAAGGGGAAGTACTGATTTTTTTTTTTGTTACTGTAAACCAGCACCTCCACCACCTAACTTCCATAAATCCATTGTTCTAACTTCTTTCTACCTCTTTTCAAAGCCTGCAAATACCAGCCAAATCAACAGGGTGGTACCTGGGTTGTTGTTCCTGATAGGTGCCTTGGAAGACTGTTTCCCTAAACAGAAACATATTGTGTTAAGTATCAGTACAGTGGGCAATGGGCCAATCACAGGGCAGTTGGGAAATTTGCATCCCTAAGTCCAATATTTTTTTCTTTTATTCCCAGGAAACAATAGAGTTGAGATCATCAAAAGCCCTATCTCTGCTCAAGCAGCTTTTGTTCCCCCATAAACTCATGAAGGGTATTGTCAAAGTGATCAGGGTGTTATTGTCTAAAAGTCTGATATTCCATGGACTTTTCTTTTTGAAAGAGCCCACTTTGTTTTAAAGTACACAGTGACAATGGCAAACTCATTTTTATTCATTGGTGTTCCTGCATTAAATCCACTGTATTCTTTTTTCTCTCTTGCCTGAACAGAGGGAGATAATCATATATAAAAAAAAATAATATTTTTTTTCTTTTTTAGATTAAAGAGAGCTTAAAAATACTATCTATTTTTCCTAGCACATTATGGATGGCTAATATTTTATCATTGTTATCATGTGTCCCAATGATCCAAGGTCATTCTGTTTCTTCCACTCCTTTTCTCTGGCTCCAGACTCTGTTGATCCAGATTTCTCTGAGGTTAATGCAGACTTGAAATACTCCAATCACCTGGCTATCAGTGGATAAGAAGCCCTCTTTGTTTCAAGGTTTTCAGGACAAATTCTTTTTTGGAAAAAAATTTATTTATTTCAGTCAATGGGATTAAGTGGCTTGTCCAAGGTCACACAGCTAGGCAATTATTAAGTGTCTGAGGGTAGATATGAACTCAGGTCCTCCTGACTGGTACTGGTTCTCTGTCCACTTTGCCCCAATAGAGATACATTTTAAAATGACTTTGGGGCAGTTTGGTGGTACAGTTGAAACTGGAGTCATGGAAATCTGAGTTCAAATCTAGTTTTAGATATTGGACTTGGAATAAGTCACTTAACCTTTATTTATGTCACTTACTTATCAATTAAATGTGAATGATCACAAGATTATTCTAAAAATAAAAATGAAACAGTAATTTCAATGTGCTCTACAAACCTTAAAATCTCATGACAATGCTACCTATTATTAGCTATTAGCTATAATCTATTTAAGCCTCAGTTTCCACATCTACAAATGTTGGATAATAAACAAACCCACCTCCTAGGATTGTTATGACAACAAAATGAGATAATACCTATAAAGCATTTTGCAAAACTTTTAAGTTAAAATAAATATTAACCATTAGGTATAACCTATTTTAACCTATTTCTTAATCTGTATATTTGGAATAATAATATCTTCTTCATAGGGATGCTGGAAGGACAAAAATGAATTAATGTATTTAAAATAGTTTAAAGGCTAGCTATCATTATTATTATTATATTCATTATCATCATCATCATTGCAATCATCCCATCATTATAGTTTTTTTTGAAATTCTTGATCCTTGGATAGATCAAAGGAAAGGATTTACCTGCCCAATTGTCTAGTTTAGAAATTCATTTTAGGGGCAGCTAGGTGGTACAGTGAATAGAGCACTGGCCTTGGAGTCAGGAGGACCTGAGTTCAAATCTGGCCTCAGACACTTAATAATTACCTAGCTGTGTGGCCTTGGGCAAGCCACTTAACCCCACTGCCTTGAAAAAAAAAAGAAATTCATTTCATCAGTCATGTCATGTAAGAGGCAGGTTGGAGCAACAGAAACATCTCTGTCTTTGGAGGGAGAGGCCATCTGTTCAAATCTCATCTTTGAGAGGTGACCTTGGAGAAATTGTTGGACATCCTTGAGTCTTTGTTTCTTCATGAGAAGAAGTGTAAAATTAGTGGGATAGGGAGATGATCTCTGAGATTCCTTCCAGTTCTAGATGTATGAATCTGATATAGTAGATACTTAGAAGATATTTAGCCTAATTTCCTCCTTAAAGATGAGAATTTAAATGTTTTACCCAGATCTACACAGCAGCCATATTATGATTAAAAAACCAGGTCTTTTGACAATTGGAATCAATGTTCTTTCCATTTTGACTTAGAAATCAAAAATGTGTACACTTCCAAAGCATTGAATGGTAACGAGGACAAAGGTTCAATGGAATAGCTTCTTCAATTATAGAATTTCTTAGTTCTTAACTTTGATCCTATATATTTTTTTGTCCTGATACCATTTGATGATAGATTCAAAACCTGAAGGGACCGTAAAGATCAAGGTCAATCCTCTCATCTTACAGATGAGGAAACTGAAGACCAGAGATGTTAGTTGCTTGGCTCAATGTCTCAAAGCTGGTAAGTGAATTTGAACCATGACCTATCTGACTTTCAATTCCAAGGCAATAATCATTAATACTAAAATTAATAAATTAAACACATTGCTTTCATGAGACAGAAGTAATCTTATTAGAATTCCCTGTCTTTCATGAGCCCTCCATTAAATATCATTTTATCATTCTCCTCTCCTGAGCAGATCTCATTCCCTTAACTGAGGATTAAGCAACATTTCTAAGGGCAATTCAAGCACTGATTTATTCTCTGCCTTGAATTTGTTGAGAGTAGAGTGAAGCAACTTGTGTAATAGGATGGAAAATGAGCAAATGACAACCATCTTTCCACACTTAGGAAATCCCTCTGTCTGGGCCTATTGACAGAGGTGAGCCTGACAGTGGTGTCAGGCAAAGGAAATCTCCTAAGTTTATATATCCATCATTGCAATTCCTTAAAACTAAAAAAAAATCATGCATTTCTTTCATTTTATTTTGTTCTCAACCTAGTATCAACTAAAATGGATATTAGAAGAGAAAAAGAGGATTGTGCAAAAATGACAGATCTTTATTTTGTCTAGCTTGCTAAATTCAACAGGGAATCATGTTCTGTGTTGTCAATAGCTTATCTTTAGGCAGATTTACTCTTTTATCATATTCTTTTATTCCTCTTAACATGACCTCTTTCTTCATTCCTGTTGAGTTTCATCTGTCAAGCCTCTGGGAATTATCTGACTTGGGGACAGTTAAAGTGCCAACAAATGTGAGATTAAGGAGGGGGAGACAGGGCAGAAGAGGGTTTAGCTCATCTGATGAATAGGAACCAAATCCCATCTATAGCCATGGGCATCCTCACTATGGATCCTCTTTGTGGATACCTTCTCCAGTCCTGTAAATCAATACCTCTGTCTAAGTCTTTTTTGCATCCCTGTCCTAATTCTGCCTTCTGGTTCAAGACTATTGTGTGAACAGGGTGGGCTTTCCCATGCAGTTGAAAATATTATTTCCTATCTACTTCCCAAACTGCCAAGGGCAATTACTGATATCCACACTCATGTGTTGTGGTATGAACTTTGTCATTTTCTCCCTTCTCTATAAAATTATTAACATCTCTGCAAAAGCTCAAACAACCAGTGAATCTATATGATTATCATGTAATGGCTTCTTGCCTCTCTGTCCATGAAAACCACAGAGATTAACTAAGAGGATAATCCCCAAGTGGAAATAATTAGTGGAGAGGCAGATTGCCAAACAACAGCTGCTTTTCCTAGATTTTTTGTATCTTGCCTCTGACTCCAGATCGGTCTTCCATCTGGAGCTTTGTTCTTCTAAGCCCTCCTCATCCCAGTATTGGTGACTTTAGTAAGCTGAGGTTGATTGACTTTCCTGGTGGAGTCTAATAACAGTCTGTAAAGAATTGTATTTGGTTAAAAGTAAGTTTGGGGCGTCTAGGTGGCGCAGTGAATAGAGCACTGGCCTTGGAGTCAGGAGTACCTGGGTTCAAATCCGACCTCAGACACTTAATAATTACCTAGCCATGTGGCCTTGGACAAGCCACTTAACCCCATTGCCTTGAAAAATCTAAAATAAAATAAAATAAAAGTAAGTTAGAATCTTATCATGGATTCCTATGTCCTGTGTTTTAAGAGAAGAAAAATAAATGGACAATGAATTGGGTCATGTCGCAAATTCAAAACCTATGAGCCTTACCATCTTCCCTGTCTTACCAATTTTATTTTCTTCAATATAATATGAGCTCTTTAAGAGAGTGGACCATTTTCTGTTTCTATTTGTATTGACAGCATCATAAATGCTATAACATCCATATTCAGGTGGAAGAGTAAGTTGACTGTACATTACTAACTGTGACCTCCATATAAGAGGGAGTCTAAGGAGTGCAAGGAATATATGATTGAAAAAGGAATTGACTCAGATATGCAGCAAAAAAGATAGAAAAGTTGAAAAGAAGCTGTTCAAATACTGGAATGCTACCTAAAAAATATAAAGAGCCCTAGAAGAAGGACTTTGAAACAGGTGCTTATATTTTTTTGTGTCCTGATCCCCTAGGGTGGTCTTGGTGAAGCCTATAAACCCATTCTCAAAATTTTTTTCCTCATTAGGCATAGTTCCATATTGGCTCCAGAATGGTTGGATCATTTCACAACATTGATCATTTCCCCTTTTTCTCATCGTAGCATTTCTCTAATCAATAATTATTGGAACATTTTTTCATGTGATTGTATATATAGCTTTAATTTCTTTATCTGAAAACTGTCTATTCACATCCTTTGACCATTCATCAATTGGGGAATGACTCATCTGACTTATTACTTTTAGTTATCCATGCTTCACATCATAACCTACTATCTACCCAGGTCATTCCGTCTTATGCTCTATGAACAGTAATCATATCAATAATACCATTGCTTCTGGAAAGGACCTGTCATTTTCCTTCCCTTAAAATCAACTCACTAACTCTGAGATTCACAATACCATGATTCTCCTGGCTATAACTCACTTAAATGTGTTTCCCCCCCTACATGAATACAAATTCTCTGAGGGCAAGGATTGATTTACCTTTTTATCTGAATTCCCAATGCTTGTCATAGTGTTCAGCATATAGTAAGTATTTAGCAAACTTTTTCAATGAATTAATTTTGTTCCATAAGAGAATTGGCATGTTTAACATGGAAAAGGGAAGGGAAGTAGTAGGCATTTAAACTGTCTTCAAATATTTGAAGGGCTGTCTGGAGAAAAAGAATCAGACTTTTCCTACTTGTGACCCCTATAGGGAATAATCAAATGATTGTTGTCAAAAAAAAAACCCCAACTTGATAATGATAAAAATAATCCACTCCCTCATAAACTAGTGTCTTGCTCATTGGACAATTTCATGCACGTTGGAGCAATAGTGACAAATAGAAGTAGATACTTGCCAGTCACATATTGACTTAGAAAACCACAGCTTAGACACTCCATGGCATATCATTTTTTTGTTTATCAAACGATCTGGTTTAGGCTGCACCTGAGTCTTGAATTTTACATCTCTCATCTGCATTAATTTTTCTCAGGTGTTTTGTGCAGAGATTTTTGTGAACTAAATTAGATGGCTGCTGAGGTCTTTTACAACTTTTTGATTATTAGAGTCACAGGGTATGATCATGGGACTCTTTACCCATCACAAGTTTTTTCTTCTTTACACATTCAATCTTATCAATCTCCACATGAGATATGTAATATTGTATATATTGCAGATATTTTTTTTCATCTGGGCAAAGCCCAATAGGACATTGTTTCCTTTGTCGTGAATTCTTGCCTCTCCTTAAGGCAGCCTTGAGGTTTCATTAGTTTCCTTGACGTTGCTATTATAATGTTGACATATGCTGAGTTTTAGGTCCTTTAAGACCTTTATATCTTTCTAAAGATGAATCGTAGTCTTGATATATCTTCCTTATATTGTACTTCTGAACTTTAGTTTTTGAACCCAACTGTAAGAGTTTGAATTTGTTCCTATTACATTTCATCTTTTTAGACTTAGTACAGTGCTCTAGACTGACTTTTTGAAACCTGAGTGTGTTCACTATCCCTCCTTGTTTTTGACCTTTTCAAAGGGTACTACATTATACAAGATACTGATTTAAAAAAAAAAATAAACAAGCAAACTAAAAATGGAGAAGTACAGATTCAAATACCCATCCCTCGGGTCCTTACCTGTAGACCTCCCTCCAACTTAATATTAAGTATTAATGACTCTTTCAGTAAGACTATGTGACCTGATATTCATCTAATGATGACTATATCTTTATATTTTGTCCATAGGGATAACATTAGAAACTTATGCATGGGTTCTGCTGAAATATAGGTAAACTATATTGGATTCCATTTACTCCAGACTATATAAACATTGTAAAAAATAGAAGTTAATTTGTTATGACCTAATCTTTATTAACATAAAGCTATTTCCCTGTAATTGCCATTTTCTTTTCTAAACAATTGCTAAGCAAGGTCTCTGATAATACATCCCAGTATTTTACCTAGAATAAAAGTCATTTTTTGCTCAATAGTATGTAAACAGTATTCTCTAGGGTAGAGCACTGACCTTTATAAAACCACCTCAGATACTTACTCAATAGATGATCCTGAACAGTTTCCTTATATATAAAATGGGGGGATAGCATACATTTCTCAAGGTTGTTGTAAGGATCAAATGAGATAATATTTATAAGATGTTTTGAAAACTTTCAAGCAATATATAGTTATAGTGATCATCATCATCATCCATTTCTTCAGTGCTTCCCTAAAGAGAAACACACTCCAGAAAAAGACTAATGTTTCTTCTGTCTTAAATACTGGAGTATTACTTCTCCTACCTCATTGAGTATTTTCTCAGTAAAAAAATGTCTATTTTCTTCAACTCATCTTCATTTAATGCATATACTGCATTCTTTTCAACTTCTCATGCCTTTCCTAATGTATGTTTCCTACAAGTGAAACAATTTCAAGTGGCATAGTGGTCAGAATGTTGGATTTGGAGTCATAGAAAGTGAGTACAAATTGGACTTCAGAAATTTACTGACTGTATTAGTTTAGAGAAGTTATTTTGTGCTAATAGTGCTCGCAACCTCTCTTCCATTCAAATGCACATTCTTGTCTAAATAGACTTCTTATATATATATATATTTTTAACCAGTACTTTTTTATTCATTTTTGACTTGTGCGTTTTTTATGTACTTAATTGTACAATGTTTCAAATTAATTTGTATTTAATGTTTCAAAATATTGTTTAAATGGCTTTTTGATGTTTAAGAAGCCTCCTGAGTCTTTTTTTAAATTCAGTCTTTTGTGATATATTTCCTTAAAAATAAAAAGTCATGATATACTATGCATAAATTGATAAAATGTGAATTCTAAAGATTCATTTAGAAAAGGGAAAAAACAATATTTACCTCCCAAATTTGTTATAACTATAAAATGAAATAGTATTGTAAAGTGATTTGCCAATCTATATAAATACTTATAAGTTGTTAGTATTGTTAACGTTAAAGAGATTTGTCAACCTATATAAATAGTAGTAAAATGTTATTATTAATATTAATATTAGTTTGAGCATAGAAGGAACTTTATCCTTTCAAGAAAGAAAAAAAGAAGGAAAGGAAAAAATATAAAGTTAGTCAATATCTGAATTTTTGAAGTCATTCTGAGTTTTAATGTTCACAACTTATATTCTAAGTGGTCATTAAACATCACCTTAAGAATGTATTCTGGAAAGATTCCAAGGGTAGCTTAGGTTCACTAGTTCAACATTCCAAGATTTCACCTTGTTACCTTTAAAAAAATATGGAGCAACATTTCCTCTCTTCCCATCTAATAGCATCTGATTGCTTAAAGGTCACTAACAGCAGCTCAGCCATTATATATCTGTTCTTGTACTTGTATTTGCCTAGGGCCAGGTGAATTGATTCCCTGATGAAGTCTAAATTCCATGTGACTACCTTCTCATTTGTTTTGATTTCAACTCATTTTTAAACCTTTTTGTTGTTCTTTTCTGAAAACATAAGCAATATTAGTAAATTGTTCCTTTTTATCAGGGATTTTTATTATTATTATCACTGTTCTACCTCTACCGTACTATCATTTTTAAAATTTTTCTCTTATGCCTAATATAAATAATTCAAAGGGATTAGTAAGTGTGAGAGGTTCTTGGAATCTGAATATATAATAACAAAACAATTCCTTGCTTATAATCAAGGCAAATTAATAAGCATCTATTAAACACCATATACCAGATAACTTACTAAACTTTAATAGAAGTAAATAAATAGAAGTAAATGTTTGCATTCTATTAGGGAAAGCCAATATATGAAAGGAAACTGAAAAATTGTGGTTAGTGCTAGAAGGGTTTCCTTGCTAGAGCAAAAAAGTACAAGGTTTATATATCATGTAATCCAAAGTATTTCAAATAGGAATTTCTAGGGGTATCAGGAAAGGACTTAATGTAGGAAGTGGCATATGAGCAGAGCTTTGAAAAATGTTGGATTTCTGTGAAGTAGAAGAAGAAGCATGAAGGCAGAAATGGGGGCAAGCTGGTACAAATGCACAGGTCTTTACCTGGCTAAGGTAATATTGAATATATTTAAGAGCATCATGTTCTTCTCTCTAACATTTCTTTCTTACTCAGCCCCTTTTCTCAAGTCCTTCAGATTGTCACTCTGAACGAGAACTAAAGTTCTAACCTCTGGGACAATATATTTTGTATCAACCAGGAAGGTTACTTTTTCTGATCTCCTCCTGAATAAGCTGAGGTTATGACATCATTTTGATATTTAATTCATTACAAGGAATGCTTTCCTTTGTAGAAGTAGTAGCCATCAAAGCAGGGGGAATAGGCACAATCAAGCTTTATTAACTTACTTGGTAATTTTTTCTTTACAGGAAAGATCTTGACATATTCCTATGCTTAATAAGAATAATTGCTCATGAGCTAAAATGTCAAAACTTCAAAAAATGGTAATGCTGACATGGGAAGGGAGAATTTTAGAAGAAGAACCTGCAATTCATTCATCAAAATATATGCTTGCTAATAGTTCTCCTAACCTTTCTTCCATTCAAATGTAAATTCTTGTTTAAATTATCTTCTTATACACTTTTTTGACCAGTCCTTTTTATTCATTTTTGACTTTGTGGTATTTTATGGACATAATTATATACTATTTTAAATTAATTTGTATTTAACTTTTGAAATTGTTGTTTAAAGGACTTATTAATTCCAAGTCTTTTATATTCAATCTTTTATAATAATTTCCTTAGAACTAATAAGTCATGGTATACTAGGTATTGATAAATTGAATCCCTAAGTTAGTTTTCTTTCTCAACCAAAAAATAGGACTTTAACTATATAAAGCAATTATACTTATTTCTGTTATTGTTCAGTCATTATAGTCATATCCAACTCTTTATGATGCATTTTGGGCTTTCTTTTTTTTTATAAAGATTTTATTTATTTTGAGTGTAACAATTTCTCCATATTCTTGCTTTTCTCCCCCTACCCCCCACAGAAGGCATTCTGTTAGTCTTTACATTGGTTCCATGTTATTTGGTCTTTGTTCAAAATACATCATTGTTTCTTTGGATACACATGGTATTCTCTAGTACAGATAGCCAAAATTGTTTCTGGTTGTTGCACTGATGGAATGAGATAGTCCATCAAGGTTGAACATCACCTCCATGTTGCTGTTACAAAGGTTTTCTGGTTCTGCTCTTCTTACTCAGCATCAGTTCATGCATATCCTTCAAGGCCTCTCTGAATTCCCATCCCTCCTGGTTTCTAATAGAACAATAGTCTTCCATGACATACATATACCACAGCTTGTTAAGCCATTCCCCAATTGAAGGACATTCACTTAATTTCCAATTGTTTTGCCACCACAAACAGGGCTGCTATAAATATTTTTGTATAAGTGATATTTTTACCCTTTTTCATAATCTCTTCAGGGTATAGACCCAGTAGTGGTATTTGGGGATCAAAGCATATACACATTTTTGCTGCCCTTTGGGCATAATCCCAAATTTCTCTCCAGAAATGTTCACAGCTCCACCAAAAATGTAATAGTGTCCCAGATTTCCCTCATCCCTTCCAACATTGACTAGTCTGTGCAAAAGCTTTTTAATTTAATATAATCAAAATTATCTAGTTTGTTTTGAATGATGTTCTCTATCTCTTCCTTGGTCATAAACTGTTTCCCTTTCCAGAGATCTGAGAGGTAAACTATTTCTTAATCTTCTAGTTTGCTTATAATATTGTTTTTTATGTCTAGATCCTATATTCATTTGGAACTTATCTTGGTATAGGGTGTGAGGTGCTGGTCTAATCTAAGTTTCTTCCATACTAACTTCCAATTTCCCCTACAGTTTTTATTGAGGAGAGAGTTTTTATTCCAATACTATAATCTATAATCATTTCCTGCTATTATACCTAGTCTATTCTACTGATCCATGAATCTATTTCTTAGCCAATACCAGACATTTTTGATAACTGATGCTTTATAACATAATTTTAGATCTGGTAAGGCTAGGCCACCTTCTTTTGCACTTTTTTCATTGAATCCATGGAAATTCTTGACTTTTTATTTCTCCATATAAATTTAGTTACAACTTTTTCTAACTCATTAAAGTAATTTTTTTTGGAATTTTGATTGGTAGGGCACTAAACAAGTAGTTTAGTTTTGGTAGAATTGACATTTTTATTATATTAACTCAGCCTATCCATGAACAGTTGATGTTTACCCAGGTATTTAAATCTGACTTTATTTGTGTGAGAAGTTTTGTAATTGTTTTAAAAAAGGTTTTGAGTCTTCCTTGGCAGGTAGACTCCCAGGTATTTCACTTTGTCTGAGGTTACTCTGAATGGGATTTTTCTTTCTAAGTCTTCCTACTGTATCTTGTTAGTCATATATAGAAAAGTTGAGAATTTATGGGGGTTTATTTTATACCCTGCTACTTTTCTAAGGTTGCTAATTATTTCTAGTACTTTTTTGGATGATTTCTTGGGATTCTTTAGGTATACCATCATGTCATCTGCAAAGACTGAGAGTTTTGTCTCCTCTTTAACTATTCTAATTCCTTCAATCTTTTTTTCATCTCTTAATACTGAGGCTAACATTTGTAATACGATATTGAATAGTAGTGGTGATAATGGTGGTGATAATTTGACCCCTGATCTTATTGGGAATGCCTCAAGCCTATCCCCATTGCATATAATGCATGTTGATGGTTTCTGATAGATACTTCTTATTCTAAGGAACAATCCATTTATTCATATACTTTCTAGTGTTTTTAGTAGGAATGGGTACTGTATTTTGTCAAATGCTTTTTCAGAATCTATTGAAATGATCATATGATTTCTGATAGTAGTAACTCCTACTTGATCATAATGTATTATCGGATTGAAAACTTGTAATCATTTTGCTAAGATTATATTTAAGATTTTTGCATCTATATTCATTAGGGAGATAGGTCTATAATTTTCTTTCTCTGTTTTAACTCTTCTTGGTTTAGGTATCAGCACTATATTGGTATCATAAAAAGAGTTAAGCAGAGTTCTGTCTCTGCCTGCTTTTCCAAAGAGATTACACAGAATTGGAATCAATTTTTCCTTAAATGTCTGATAGAATTCACTTGTGAATCCATCTGGCCCTGGAGATTTTTTATTAGGGACTTCAATAATGGCTTGTTGAATTTCTTTTTGTGAGATAGGTTTATTTAGGCTTTTAATTTCATCTTCATTTAATATGAACAACTTATATTTTTGAAAAATGTGTCTGTTTTCTTAGATTGTCAAATTTATTGGCATAGAGTAAGGCAAAATAATTCCAAAATATTACTTTAATTTCCTCTTCACTGGTGGTGAGTTCACCTTTTTTCATTTATGACACTAGCAATTTGGTTTTACTCTTTCTTTTTTTTTAATCAAATTGACCTGAGGTTTATCAATTTTATTGGATTTTTAATAAAATCAGCTCTTGGTTTTATTTACTAATTCAACAGTTTTCTTGCTTTCAATTTTATTAATTTCACCTTTAATTTTTAGAATTTCTAGTTTTGTATTTAATTGGGGGTTTTTGATTTGTAGTTTCTCTAATTTTATGGTTGCATATTTAAATCATAGTTTTCTTCTTTCTCTAATTTATTCATGTAAGCATTTAAAGATCTAATCTATCCCCTGATAGCCACCTTGATATATCCCATAGGTTTTGGTATGTTGTTTCATTATTGTCATTATCTAAGATGAAATAATTAATTCTTTCTATGATTTGTTGCTTGAGCCACTCATTCTTTAAAATGAGGTTATTTAGTTTCCAATTAATTCTGGGTCTATATCTCCCTGGCTTAGTATTGCATATGATTTTTTATTGCATTATGATCTGAGAAAGATGTATTCACTATTTCTGCCTTTCTCAATTGATCATTAGGTTTTTATGTCCTAGTACATGATCAATTTTTTTTTGCAAGTCAGTGGGGTTAAGTGACTTGCCCAAAGTCACACAGCTAGGCAATTATTATGTGTCTGAGACCAGATTTGAACTCAGGTCCTCCTGACTCTAGGACAAGTGCTCTATCCAATGTGCCACCTGGCTACCCCCCTCCATGGTCAATTTTTGTGTAAGTGCCATGTACTGCAGAAAAAAAAAGTATTTTCCTTTCTATCTCCATTCAGTTTCCTCCATAGGTCTATCATATCTAGGTGTTCTAACAGTCTATTTACCTCCTTATATTCCTTCTTGTTTATTTTATGATTTGAATTATCTAAATCTGAGAATGGGAGGTTGAGGTCTCCCACTAGTAGGGTTTTGCTGTCTATGTCTTCCTGTAGTTCTTTAAACTTCTCTAAGAATTTGGATGCTGTGCCATTGGGTGCATATGTATTTATTATTGAAATTACTTTATTGTCTATGGTACCTTTTAGGAGCATAAAGTTTTCTTCTTTATCTCTTTTAATGTTATCCATTTTTTGCATTTGCTTTGTCTGAGATAAGGATTGCTACCACTGCTTTTTTCACTTCAGCTGAAGCAAAATGTATTTTGCTCCAACCTTTTACCTTTACTCTATATGTATCTATCTGCTTCAAATGAGTTTCTTGTAAGCAGCATATTGCAGGTTTGTGCTTTTTAATCCACTCTGCTATTCACTTATATTTTAAGGGAGATTTCATGTCATTCTCATTCAAAGTTATAATTATTAACTCTTTATTGCCCTCCATGCTATCTTCCTTCTGTTTGTATTTTTCACCTTTTTATCCTTTATCCATATTCCCCAGTGTTTTGTTTCTGAATACTGCCACCTTCAGTGTTTCTGCCCTCTTATATCAAACCCGCTCCCCTTTCTTTTCCCTTTTCTCTTTTCCCCTTTTCCCCTTTGTTCTGTTAGTTCCCCTTTTTTCTCCCCTTCAACATCTCCCCGCTCCCTTTTCCCTCTTTTTAATGCTTGAAAGGTAAGATAAAGTTTCTTAACTTAACTAAGTGTGTCTAAGTTAACTTTAAGCCAGGTCTGATGAGATGGAGATTCAGGTAGTTCTCTTCTCATCTCCTATTCCCTTCAATTACAATATGTCTACTATACCTCTTGATGTAATGTGATTTACCCCATTCACTCTCCCTCTAGCCTCCCTTTTCCTTACTGTCCCCCTTTTCTCAGGAGGTATTGTTGTCAAATCATTCTATCTGAGTCACAGAAAAGTTATGAGTGTCCATCACTTCTGGCTATGTATATTTTCTCTAATAGAGTTACAATTCTCAAGAGTTATGAGACTCTTTCTCCCAAGTGGCTATATAGCCAATTTCATCTTATTTGATAGCACTTTTTTTTTTTAACTTTGTCATGTGTCTCTTGAGCCTCCTGTTTGATGTCCAGATTTTCTATTCAGTTCTGGTATTTTCATCATGAAATCTTAGAAGTCTTCCATTTCATTAAATGTCCATCCTTTTTTCCTGGAAGAGAAGGCTCAGCTTTGCCAGGTAGTTGATTCTTGGCTACATTCCAAGTTCTCTTGCTCTTTGGAATATCTCATTCCAGGGCCTTCAGTCCTTTAATGTTGCTAGGGCCAAGTCCTGTGTAATCCTCACTGTAGCTGCTTGGTATTTAAATTTTTTTTCTTTCTTTCTTTTATCTGATAGTCCTGGAATTTGGACACAACATTCCTTGGTGTTTTCATTTTAGGATCTCTCTCTGGAGGGGATCCATGTATTCTTTCAATAACTATTTTGCCTTCTGGTTCCATGATATCAGGGCAATTTTCCATTATTAAATCCTGTAATATTAAGTCCAGGTTTTTTTTTTCTCTTCAATTTTTTCAGGAAGGCCAGTAATTCTCAGGTTCTCCTGTATTGATCTGTTCTTGAGGTCAGTGGTTTTACTGATGAGGTATTTTACATTTTTTTTCTATTTTTCCATCCTTTGCTTTTGTTTAACACAATCTTGTCTCATGAAGTCATTAGTTTCTGATGATTCCATTCTATTTTTTTAGAGACAAAGATTTTTCTTCATTTATATTTTGCAACTCTTTTTCCAGTTGGTCAATTCTATTTTTGAAGGACTTTTTTATTTGCCCACGTGTAGTTTTGAGAGAATCATTTTCTTTTTGTATTTGCCCAATTGAGGATTTGAGAGTTATTCTCATTTTGTATTTGTCCAATTGTGTTTTCCAATGATTTATGTTCTTGTTTCAAGATGTTAATTTTCTCTTGAGTTTATTTTCCCAGTTTTCCCAATTGATTTTTAAACTCCTTTTTGATTTCTTCAAGGAAGTCTTTCTGGGCTGGAGACCAATTTGTTTTCTCCTCAGAAGTGCTAGATCTTTCTGTGGTTCAAATCTGTAACTTTTAAATATTTCTCCATGGACCCCCCTTTTTTCTGGCCTTTTTACATCTTTCTAGGATTTTGTGTTGGGGGTGGGGGGAGCTGGCTCTCAGAGGTTTGCTTTAGAAGATCCTAGTGACTTTGTTCACTTGGCTTGGTAATTGCAAGGAGCAGCCAGTAGGGGACACTGGTTGCTTTCTCTGGAGTGTTTGTGGTCCTCATAAGCAGGGCCTGAGTTGACCTTGAACACTAGGCTGGGCCCTGGGGGAGGTAGTTAATCTCTTTAGCTTGATTGAACTCTGTTGCCCTGAGGGGGTGGGGGTGGGGGTAGGGTTGGGTTGTTTATTGTTTGTTCAGGGCAAAGGGTTCTGCTGAAAGTATGGAGCTCAGGTCCCCTGCCCAGCTGGTTCTCCAGAGGTGCTCTGAGACTCTGTGCTGGAATTCACCCTCCTGTGGCTCCTCCCCCCACCCCAAAAGACTCTGCAGCCAAAGTTGGATCTCTTACTCACTACTCACCAAAGTCTTCATTTCTGAGAAGAGCCCTCTCGCTTCCCCCAGCTGCTGCCCCCAGGCTGATCCTGTGCTCTCATCTCCAGATTCACCCAAGGTCCCCTGAGACAGATCTTCAGTTCTTCTTGGAAGGTGTTCTCCTAGCTTCTCTTTCTGAGTTTTGTTGATCGATTTTCTGTTAAGAGGTTTCTCTCATGTTGCTTTTTAGGGGAAAGTGGAGGTCTTGGCCAGAGGTCTTGGTATCCATTTTGGGTTTTCTTGACAAAGATATGTGAATGGTTTACCATTTCCCTCCTCATTTCAATTTATAGAGAAGGAAACTCAGGCAAATAGGGTTAAATTATTTGCCCAGATTCAATCAGAAATTGTTTGAGGCCTTATTTGTACTCAGGTTCTCTCAACTCCGTAGTTAACACTATATCCACTGTACCACCCAGGTGCCCCTAACTGAACTTATAGTTTTATGTAATTACATAAATTCAACCAAATATATTATACAAGTATTCTTTTGATAATCTTAACAATTAACATCAGGTAATATTTAGTACTTTATACCATAATCAGAATAGTGTAGAACTGGAATGATCTTAGACTTCTTCCCATTTCAGTAAATTATATAGAAGAAGAAATGCAGTTAGAGGTCAAATGGTTTGATTATTGGACTTGGAGACAAAGAAGACCTCAGTTCAAATCTGAACACAGATATTTGCTAGTTGTATGACTCTGGACAAACATGTAAACTTAGTTTACTTTTCTTTAAAACAGGATAATAATAACACGTATTCATGAGTTATTGTGAGAATCAAATGAGATAATAAAATAAAGTGCTCATCTTAAGCTCTATATAAGGTTTGTTATTTTAGTTATTACTATTATTTATTATTTAATAATATTAACAAAAGAAGAATCCTTGCTTAAAATCTCCTGTGTGCTTCTAATATCCATCAACCACAATTTCCCTTTTATTCCTTTTATACACAGGACCCATATAAAAGAATTTACATTTTTAACTTCTCAGAAATATATATTTTGTCCTAAACATTACAATCATCCATTCTCAGAATAAATATATTATTTATTTTGAAAGTAAATGCCATTGCTTGGCACTTGATAGCAAAAGATGTTTGGTTGATAGAAATATGGTGTGTAAGTGATAAAGATGGTGAGATTTTTAAAAAAAAGGAGTACTTTAAAATGACCTTGAAGTACTTGAACATGAGGTGCTAATGGCTAAATTTTCTGTGTGTGTGTGTGTGTGTGTGTGTGTGTGTTTTGTTTTTTGTTTTTTTGTCATGGGTGGCAGGGTAGAGGTTTGCTTCCTGAGATTGACCTGATTTTATTTATTCTTTTTTCCCCATTTCTTCACAGAAGCTTACATGGACTGTTCCCTTTGATTTCAAACAACTGAATCAAACTAACAAGGTTAATGTGTGGGTTTAAAGATATAAAATGAATTTTATTGATATCTTCATGCATTTTAAAAATTCTTACTTATGTCCAAAGCTTCTGAAGATAGAATTCCTGAGTGAACATTCAGGCTGAAATGGAAGGATATTTAATTCAAAAATGTTTTTGGCATTCCATAGTATATTTGACTTGGAGTTAGGAATTTCTGTATTTAGGAACATTTTAAATGATTTTTTTTAATTTCCTTCAAAAAATCTTGCAGAACTCATAAATTTTTATTCTGAAAAAATGAGTAAACCAAAATATGAAACTAAAAATGATCAACCCATTTTTTTCTTAGTACATAGGTTACTTTTCAGTAGTAATCATTTAGAATATGATTATTCCAAGAGGAATAAATGCCACCCTTGGAGGATGGAAGTGCTAATGTCACTCCCCACACATCTCAGGATCTCATTATCCATGAATGATTCTAAAAAATACTGTAAAAATACTGCACTAAACATTTTGGGACACCCCAAAGTATAAAGTATTAGTGAAATTCTTCTTCTGTCCCAGGCAGCATGGACCCTATTTGTGTGCCAAATGAATGAGCAAAACATGAGTAAATAAGGAACTCTTCTCTTTCAATCTTCTTGTCAAATACCCTTTTCTTTCCCCTTAAATCTGGTTGATTATTAACATCTGTACCACCTCAATCCTCCCTCTACTTAACGGAACCCAGAATCTTGCTCCACTCAGACCCTCAGGTCTTCTTCACCCTTCCCAATGATGATGGACTAATCACTCTCAAATTCTACTTGCCTTCTATAGTAGACATGGCTACTCACCATTCTTGGGTGAACAGGGAGTTACCTGATAAGCTTTCTGGTAAAATGGAAAATTTATCATCTGATTTGCACTCTTATTCTAAGGTCCACTGTATTTTTCCATCTCTGCTGTTGCTGCACCCTCTAGAGCCCCAGTCACTGCTAACTGACCTCTAACATAAATCCCTCTGTAGCTTTTCATCTGTCCACTAGAGTACATCCTCTTGTACCTTTGGATCTGCCCACTACATTACCTTTAGGAACACTGGGGCTTTCAATCCTCTCTGGAGCTGGACCTTCTAATATGTGTCTTCCCCAGATATAGTATATGTTTCTTGAAAAATGGGATTATTTTGTCTTACTGTTTTTATCCCAGCACTTTGTAAAATGCTTAACAATAATAATTTTTTTGCCTTTCTTCCTTCAAAATACCCTATAAATACCTTTTATTACTTGAGGTAAGACCTAAAAGCAGATATTATATTTATTTTTATTTAAAAATTTTTATTTTCAGTTTCAAAGTTTCCCCCTCCCTCCAGTTTTTCTAGTACTCACTGAGAAGATAAGAAATGCCATGCTCATTGTATACATTATGAAGTCATACAAAACATATTTTTCCTTAACCAGGTTCCAAAAGAATTGAAAAATTAAGGATAAAAAAACTATATGCTTCCATATATACTCCGAGTTCATCAATATTCTTTGAGAAAGTGGATAGCATTTTACATCATGAACCTTTTGGAATTGTAGTAGATCATTGTATTGATCAGAGTAACTCTTTCACAATGATTATCTTTAGATTATTGCTGTTCTTAGATATAATGTTTTCCTGGTTCTGCTCACTTCACTTTGTATCAGTTGAGATAAGACTTTATGAATTTTCTGAATGATCCCAGTCATCATTTCTTACAGCACGATATTATTCCATCACAATCATAAATCATAAATTATTCAGTCATTCTATAATTGATGGGTATTTCTTGATTCTCTAATTCTTTGCTACCACAAAGAGTTTGCTATATTTCTTCTGATTTCCTTGGGGCATAGACCCAGTAGCAGCTAGCATTGTTGGGGCAAAGGATATGCACAGTTTTATAACCTTTTAGAAATGTTCCAAATTGTCCTACAGGATGATTGGATTACTTCAAAGCTCCACCAACAGTAGATTTGAGTCCCTATTTTCTCATACCTTCTCTAGTATTTGTCACTTTCTTTTTCTGTCATCTTCATCAATATGATGGATGTGAGGTCCTTTCTCCAAGCAGTTTTAATTTGTATTTCTCTAATTGATACTGATTTAGAGCATTTTTGCATATGATTATTGGTAGTTTGATTTCTTCTTTTGAAAACTGCATGTTCATTTTCTTTGACTATTTATCAATTATACAGACATTGTATTTCAATGACCCTTCAGATATTGTTAATGCAATTCAAGAAACACTTATGAAATGCCTCCTATGTTCAAGACATGTGTTTAGGTTTTGAGTACACAAAAAGATGGCAACAACAATGACAAAAAAGCAAAGGATTTTCTTTGGCAGTAACATTTTATTGGATACATATGATGTATACAAAAAAGAAAGTACAGAATATAATCAGTTTTCAAAGTAATTTTATGACAATGGGGACTTCAGGGAAGGAAGGTAATGGTTGGAAAAGATCTTGGATGGGATTCAGTACTTAAGATTTCCTTTTAGGGACTCTTAGGAAAAAGTAAGGAAGGGGATAAGCATTTAATAATTTAATAATCCATCTTGATTGCTGAACAGAAAAAGAAGAGAATGTGAAAGGGTCAGGGAGAAGGAAGGTAGCCATCCCTTACTTTTGAATTTCAGACTTTTAGAGAAAAGGTCTAGAAGAAGGATGAATGTAAGTTCTTTGGGAAATTTCAAGGTGAGAGTGAAGAAGAGAAGATGCAGTTTTAAGTGCCAGAAAACCAGGAATCGAGAAAGAAGCAGAAATCTGTGAGAATTTCTTAATTGAAGGACAGAAGGAAGTACATTCTAAATACAGAGTAAAGGAAAGCTTTTGCAAAAGCATAGGGAAAGGAGATTGAATTTCATATATGGGCAACACCTAGTAATCAAATAAAACTAGAAGAGAATGTCTAAAGGGGAAGAATTGTAAAGTAAGAGTAGGAAGGTAGTTGAAAATATGTGAGTCAGAACTTTTAGCACCAGGGTGAGGACTTCACATTTTATTCTAGATTTAAAAGGGAACCTAGATTTTTAAATAGTGGTCAGGTCTTCCTAATAAATGTAATTTATAGAGAGTACTTTAAGGTTTGCTAAACCATTTACATGTTAGCTCATTTGAGCCTCCCAATCACCCTGTGATGTAGTTTCTGTTATTATGAATCACTTGGAATTCATTCTCCCTGAAGATAGTAAAAACCTGAGGGATAAGAAATTAATTGAACACACTCGATACCTACTTAATGATCCTTTTATTGTATTGTATCACTTCATTTCTGAGTTTTCCATTTCTATTTATGGGGGGAATAAACTATCATTTTAAATGATTGTAACAGGAAGTTATTCCATTGGCGTAGCTTCTCTGGTACATTCCACCATTCAATTCTAAGCCAGAATTTTCCTTGTTAGTACATTCTTCATTTTTTAGGAACACTGCTTTGTACCTCCAGCCTTGTATCCCTTTCATGTCTGTCATTAATTCTAATTTTATTTCCAGTGCTAAAGAGAACAAGCCAGATTCCTTTTTCTTGCCACAAGCTTTCAAATACTTAAATGCAACTTTTATATTTCCCCACCTAAGTTTTTTCTTGTCCAGACTAAAAACACTAACTTCCTTTTACCTACAACCACTACCTTTCTTCTTCCTTTTTTCACATCTATCCTTCCTCCTTCCCTCCCTCCTTTCCTAACTTCCTTCCTTCCTTCCTTCCTTCCTTCCTTCCTTTCCTTCCTTCCTTCCTTCCTTCCTTCCTTCCTTCCTTCCTTCCTTCCTTCCTTCCTTCCTTCCTTCCTTCCTTCTTCCTTTCCTTCCTTCTTCCTTTCCTTCCTTTCACTTCATGTCAAATTCTCATCTGACATGAACTATCATTTCAGCTACCTTCTTTTAAATGCTTTTGAATTTAATGGTGAACTCCATAAAATATCCAGTTCTGAGAAATGAACAAAAGAGTTCAGATGTAGTCTGATCAAGGCAGTTTACAATGGGATTACTGTCTCCCTAGATACCTTTCTTAAGCTAACCTAAGATTTCTATAGCTTTTTTGTCCACCATCTCACCCTAATGAGAGCTTTCAATTCACTAAGACTCTCAAGTCCCCTTTTCAGATTAGCTGCTTTCTAGTTTTATTTATCATCTCCTATACTTCTGAAGTTAGTGTTAGTTAAACCAAATGACTTCAGATTTTTTTATTGAAATTAAAATTCATGAATTGAGCCCAATAATTTAGGCTATAAAAATATCTTTTAGATTCTGACTTTCTAATTGAAATACTCAACTGCACACAGTCCCAAAACTCCATGTTTCTTGGTTTCACAAGCAGGCTCTGTTTCTGTATTTTCTTGACCTTTGTTCATATTTGCTGCAGCTTCTCTTTTCCATGAAGTGACCTTGACTGCCAACTTGTGCTACTGAAGACAGCATTGCAGTTCCAATTAACCTAGTCTTAGTAATTCAGCAAATTCTGTATCTCAGAAGTCTGAGGGTAGTGGGAAATCTAACTATGAGGGATCAGTGAATACATAATTGATAGTCAAAATCATAGAGAATTTTTGGAATATTGATTCAATTTAACATGAAGAATTCAGATCTTCTTAGCAATGACAGTTATACTTTTTTCTTTTTTTTCTTTCTTTTTCTTGTTTATTGTAGATTTTAATCATTCTTCTATCTGATTCCCTCTAGCAGAATGAGCAGGGGGCAAAGAATGAAGTTTTCTCTTTTCAATCTAATTAAACTTGGTATAGGAGGGTCGGAGGCTGTGGATAGGAAATGATCTTTCCAAGCAAAGATATCTCACTCTAGGTTTAACTGAATATTTAGAAAGGAAGCAGAAACTTGGTTCATAAAAAATTAACTTTTCATCTAATGGCAGAGTTATAAAAGAGGTATACATTGGGATACAACCCAGATAAAAACTCTAAATGTGGAGTCAGGAGAATGGGCTTCTGAGTCCTGACTCTGCCACTTATGATCTCTTTTACTTGGACAAATTAGCTATTTTCTCTGTGCTTTAGCTTTGTTTATTATTCAGTGAGGATGACACTTATACTACATATCTCTAAGAGTTGTTATGAGAATAAAATGCAGTAAGGTGAATAAAGCACTTGGTAGTTATATAGGAGACAAAAGTATAAAAACACACATGATAAGATATTAAGATTTACCTAGAAGTCAATGAAGCTACAAAGAAATACAGCAAAGCCCAATCATGTAATGCCCTAGTATTATGTTGTCTTGAATATTAAACTTACAATAACAGATATAGAGTGGAAAGGGCTTTTGAGATCATCTACTCACCTCATTTTTCAGGTACAATACAGGTGAAAAAACTAAGGGAAGTTTCATATCGAAATTCATGTTTTAATGTCACACAAGCAAGGTAGAATCCCAAGCAACACATTTCCAACTTTTAACACAAGGAATTAATTTAAAGGTTTTTGTTTGTTTGTTTTTTTGTTTGTTTGTTTGTTTTTGGCAAGACAAAAAAGGTGAAGTGACTTGTCCATGGTCACAAAGCTAGGTAATTATTTAGTGTATTTGAGTTCAAATTTGAACTCAGGTCCTCCTGTCTCTTGGGCTGGTGCTCTATCCACTGCATCACCTAGCTGCCCCTGAATTTAAAGTCTTTTTAGAAAGATATTCTACTCTGAAAATAAATCTTTTAAGAAGTATGTTCTATCTCTGTCTCCCTTGATATTGCAAGGATCTGTCAAGGTTGCATATTATGTTATAAAGATGGAGGATTCAAAGTTAGGGGACCATTGGCCCCAAATTTTATACTTTCTAGATGCTGTATGACCAAGGACAAGTCACTTCATGTCTACCTCAGTTTCCTCATCTACAATACGGAGATAATAATAACACCTATCTCTCAAGATTGTTCTGAAAATAAAATAAGATATTTGTAAAGCCCTTTGAAAAACTTTAAAATGGTATATAATGGTAGCTGTCATCATCATGATTATCATCATCTTCATTATATCATACTTCTTGTATATATTAATATATTATACATTTATAAAGAAAATTTGCAGCACATCTACAACATAAGAGTTCCACTCTCTTGCTTTTTTCACCCCTTTTGTGCTTCTGTGTGTAATTATTAAATGGATTCTAATGTAAAAACCTATCATGACCTTTGTAAAAAAATGTAAGTAATTTTAGGGCATTTAAGTGGTACGTTGAATACAGTGCTGAAGACATCTTGTGGAATTCAAATCTGGCCTCAGGTACTTATTACCTATGACTGGGTAAGTTATTTAACCCTGTTTGCCCCAGTTTTCTCATCTGAAAAATGATCTACAGAAGGAAATGATAATTCATTACAGCATTTTTGCCAAGAAAATCTCATAAAGAATTAGATATGATTGAAAAACAATGGGCACTTTTAAAGTTATTTTTCTTATACTTAACATGTATAAGAATTGATTTCTATTTTCTCTATGGGAAAATTTTAAGTAATTGAGATGAGATTGCACCTTCTTATATCATATTTACATACTTACTTTAGCATGTCTGATGCCTTAAGATATGTTTCTAAAATAGAAAATATTAAAAATGATAATTCTCAATTAGAAGGAAGAATATAATTCCTAGGTTTATCAAAAGGGAACTGATGTCATCCATTTTTAATGTACCAGCAAGGTCACTGAGGATAGTTTTGTTTATCAAACTTAGGCTGTTTAGTTTTTACACAGAAACACTGTCTAAATTCATTTTTTAAAAGGTTGAATTTAGTCAGTAAGGGTATTTGCTGTTATAGTTTTTGGTGCTGCTACTATTGAGATGCCAAAACTGGTTTGAAAGTTTCACATTGAAAATCATTGTTTTTTAATGTCACATAATCACTTAGACAGACAAGGCAGAACCCCAAACCATATCTTTCCTACCTTTTTCATGATGAATGAATTTAAAGTTTTGTGAGAAAATATACTCAACTTTGGAAATAAAATCTTTGAAGAGACTTGTTCAATCTCTGTCATTCTCTCTCTCTCTCTCTCTCTCTCTCTCTCTCTCTCTCTCTCTCTCTCCCCCCTTCTCTTTTTTTCCTCCTCTAATTCTCTCTCTCTTTTCTCACTCTTCTTACAAAAAGATCCTGCTTCCATTTCTTAAGCAATGGGAAATTTTCTAAGTGATGAAAAATAATAGTTTAATCCCTTTAGAAATTTACAATTTATGTGTTAGAGAGAGAGAGACAAAGAAACAGAGAGACAGAAAGACAGAGCAATTTTTTTAATATGGAGAAGTAAGATATAAGAAATGAACACGAGTCATCAAGTTCATTGGAGATTTACATAGGTAATGATTTGTCAGAAAACAATTCTAGTCATAGTAGTTGGTTTGAAAAAATAATTAGAGGTAGTACAGGATGGGGCAAACTTGAATAGTGAATAACTCTAAAACCAGTTTGACTAGAACATAGCATTTGTTAAGCGGAATAGTAGGAAATAAGACTTTAAAGGAATGTTTGAGAGAGAATGAAGACATTAAGAGCCAAGATAAATATTCTTTTTTATCTTATATGTAATAGGGAGCTATTGAGAGTCTTTGGGTAAGAAAGTGATATGAATAAATTTGGTAATTAAGATAGATTATTCTTGTGGTAGTGTAAAGGATATATATATGAAATAATGGATAAAATGGTAGATAGGGAAGCCTATTACTAGGAAGTCAATATCATATTCTATGGGAGAAATAAAGATGGAAATTGAGTAGAAATAATGTGAGTTATGAATGCAATATTATTTGGATAAATCGAGAGGATTTAGCAATGTCAACGTGGGAAGTAAGAACAGGAATAAGTTTTTTGAAATTGGCTTATTGGGAAAATGGCAGTATCATCAACAGAATATAGTCTTGGAAATATTGAGTTAGAGATTCCTCAGTGATTTCAGTTGGAGATATCCTGCTGACAGGATATCTCCAGAAGAGATCTGGGGCAAAGATCTGGGAGTTGAAGGTATGAAAGTGGATAAAATCAACCAAGAAGACAATTTGTAGACCAAAGAAAGCAGAACATTGAAGAAACCTTATTTTAAGAAGGAAGAAGGAATACTAAAAGTGGGCAGAAATGGATGGATGCAGAGGGCACACTAGAACCATTTACTGTAACAGAATACAGAATAAATAAAGGAGGAAGGGGAAGGCTGAGGTCAATCAAGATGATGAAGTTAGAGGTCACTGAATTTGTCAATTAGGAGAAAAAAAAGGTTTCAGAAGATTAATTTGAGAATCAGATTGCAACATCTTGAAAAGTGAGTTGGTAATGAAGGAGTCTCTAAAACTACTCTTTCAGGTAAATCTGAATGGTTTTTGTCTTTGTTTCTTAGAACAAAAATATTTGTAAGCATTTACATATGGGAGTGAATCATTATAGAGAAAGAGATTAAGGAAAAGGCAGAGAAAGAGAATGATACCTTGGTCACTAAGTGGTATTTACAGCTATTCAATGGGGGAGCATCACAGCTACCCTGACATTTTGTTCATGTCCTGTGAGTTGAAGTACTTGAAAGACAATAATAAGTTCTCTTCTTCCTATACTAATCTCTTTAGGGCAATCCTGATTTATTTCTAGAAGTGTATAGATTTAGGAACTTATCTAGTTAAAATTTAGCTCTTTTGTAAATCTATTTACTCAGAACTTGGTTCTTTGCTCTTACCACCAGGTGAAAATCTTCCTCTTTATCTTGCTATATGTTAATTGCTTCTAGCTGCATATCTTGATATAATGGAATTAGTATTCCAAGGTGACAGGCTATATGAAGTTGGTTTTCAACCTTTTACTCCAAGAATCAGTAAACAAATATTATTAAACAAATTATTCAACAAAAAATTAATAAACAAATATTTGATGACATAGAAATGATGCATAATAATCAAACACCCATGAAGTAATTGTGGGTTCACTAGTTTATTACATTATAGAAGTTGCCCACACTCTGGATTGGATTGACTTAGACCCAGGATTTCTCAGTCTTGCATAGTTTTTACTTTATTTAATTTTTCAAAATTGTGCCTTCATGAACAATTCAAGGCATACAATTTCCAAGGATCTTTGACACCTATCCACATTGATAAGGAAATAAAACTCTGGATCTTGATCTCAAAACATAGAAGTATGGAACTTGGATTCTGGTATGAATTGTAAGAATCTCAGGAAGTTTGGTGCTCCTCCATTTTCTAGGCTGCTTGAGAATTGATAGGAATTTCTGACCACTTATCCATGAATTAAGATGAGTACATGTGCCAAGGAGCATTGCTTTCATTATTTGCCTGCCATCTTCTTTCTTTGAATAACACAGTATATCTCTCTCTCATAGCAATATAAGGTTATTTTGTTTTTCACTCCCACATTTCAAATTCTCCTACTTCCCAGGGTGAGAGTAAATAAACAGTTATTAAATGCCTACTATATAAAATACACTGTGCTTAATGCTGGGGTTATGAAGAAAGATATAATATAATCCCTGGCCTCAAGGAACTCATGGTCTAATGGGGGAAGACAGTACATAGAAATTAAAAGGAGGGTGGTGGAAGATTACCAGTTTGGGGGGGGAGGCATAATGAAGATGAGGGTTTTTGAATTGATTTCATCTTGCAGCATGATAAGAAATTATCTTTAAGAAAGTTCTAGAAATTAGGAAATCAAAGGCAGTCAAATGAGAAATGATGAAGTGAATTCCCAGAAAGCCCTTCCTATGTAGGGAGGTGAAGAATCAAGGAAGATATCTCCAATATCTACCATTCACTATCTCCATTCAGAGGAACAGAGGTACCCAAGGGAAGGTCGTACTGAGGGGGAATGAGTTTCAGAATTTATTTCATCTTGCAGAGTGGATATCAGGATGGGAAATTGTTATGGGGAAGCTGTTTATTTTGGTTTGGAAGTAGGGAAGATAAATATTGAAGTGATAAGGCTCACTTATGCACCTGACAGTAAATATTTATCTAATAATTAATTAATTTATATAAACAATATTTCTACAGAAAAGGTTATAAGCTTGTCCAGCAAGCATGTATGTAGTGGGGACATGACTACCACTAATTTTCTTGAATTCTATTATTAAATATCTATAATTTACTTAAAATATAATGAGACTCAAAAACCTTACAAAATGATTGCTAAAACTACTGATCCCTATAATTGGAAAAAACAAACAAAATATTTTTAAAACATATAAGGAGATAAACAGTTGATCCAAATCATTCTTTAAATTGCATGTAGTTGGAAAAACAAATAATTAAAATATTTAAAATAATAATGAGATAATTGATACACATTATTCTTTAAATTCACAGGAACCGTACAATATTTTAAAAGCATTTTGCTGAACTTTAGTATCTGTTCAAAAATAGTTTATCTTTGTGGCATAATCATGCACCATCAGCACATTATTTTTCAGTGCATAATGCTACATGCTAATGTCAGACCCATGGTACCCAACTCATTTATATGCAGACATGCAGATAAAAATAGATTTTAAAAAATTAAATTTGCAATTACATATCGAGCAAGAAAATATATGTTATCATTCTTCACTGGCTTCCAGCAAACACTTCTGGCCCTTGATTTAACAACAATCATTATGACATTTCCCTTGTCAAAGTATTCCTCCAAGATTCAAAGAGCTGATGAAAAAGAATGGTTATTTTATAGATTGTTTGAAAATTGTCCAGTGATATTTAGATGTAATACTTCATGCATACTGAAAAGGGAGTTACAAAGAAAGTATATGCTGATTAGATATTCATCTTGAACTTTAATATGTTCCTATTTTTTAAAAGCTCTTGGGATTCCATTTTAATATCTATTTACCATTTCTTGGGGAAAATGCAATTATTTTCTTCTATTTTTGACACTGCATTCTTGATTTTGCCTTGTTTGGAAGCATAGTATTAGGGAAGGCATTTAGTCTGGGAGTCAGAACCAACCCTTTTGTTCTAGGGCTTATTTTACTTTTTTGGATATCATTACTGGCATTAAGAAGTTTCTGTGATTCTTATTGCTCTGGGATAAAATACAAGTAATGTATTATTATATTTAAAACTTTTCCCTGGATACATTTTTTTTCTTTCCACTATGTTCTCCCCTTCATACACTTCACATTTTAGATAAACTCTCCTGTTCCCTGCTTTTGACATTCTATCTCCCATTTTCATATCTTTAAATCGACTATCCCCAAAATGGAGAATGTAACTTCTCACTTATAACTCTTAGAACCCCATCCTGAATCAAGATTCAGCTGTAACTATAGGAAACTTTCCTATATTTCTCTCATTAGTGATTTTTCTTTTCTTTCCACTGAGGTCAGGAAGTCTTGTTATTTTATCTTCACATTTTCAGTGCCCACCATAGTACTTCTCACATAAAAGTTGCTACTATATTGGTATGCTACTTCTCTTCCAACCTCAATTTCCTCATCCTTATCAAATGGTTTGGATTAGACAATCTCTAAGGTTCCTAACAGCTCAAACATTCCATTCAGATAATCTACCAAAGATGCTTGTAGAGTGTTTCTAGGCTCAGTGGCAAAAGTAATGCAATGCTCTAGAAGGATCCTCAGAGAGCAGGGTAACTTTTGGCATGAATGTCCTAAGATTTACAAGTTTCCTGATCTTATTACTGACTTCCTAGAAAACACTTAGCTCATGTCAGCACTTTTCCTTGAGAACTTAGGCTGCCCATGTTCTGGCACCTCCCAAGTAAAATAAATGGCACTTTGTGAGATGTGATAATGACTGCAAACTCAAATTTCAATCATCTTGAAAGGTTCTGGACTTCTATTGTGCAAACTTATTTGAGTACTTTAAGAGATATTTATTAGCTGTACTCTGGCAATTGAAACCTCCCAACTGAAACAGCTGGCAGATTTCCAAATTCAGAGCATTTGCTTATTGGATGCTTCCATTCTTTCTAAGATTTGGATGCATTTATAAAATAAGACACAGAAAGATCCAAAAATGAGCATAATCTAAAACAGGTGACACAAGGTCATATTAGTAGAGAGGTATGCCATTTAAAACTTATATCTGGATATCAATGTGTAGTATTTAATGATACACCCATATTGGAAACAGTTGTTGCTAATAACCAAACTGACCAGTCTGGTCCTAATGTCACACTTATTCCATACTGGCACTTGTATCTTGTGTTTGTATCATCTCTCTCTTTTTTTTTTTGCAAGGCAATGGGGTTAAGTGACTTGCCCAAAGTTACACAGCTAGGGAATTATTGTGTCTGAGGTCAAATTTGAAATCAAATCCTCCTGACTCCTGTGCCTATGTGCTATCCACTGCACCATCTAATTGCCCCATTTGTAACATCTATGAGGAGGTGATGCACAGATCCAAATGTCCAGCCCTCATCTCTCTTATGAGCTCTAATCCTCCCTTACCAACAGCCTCCTGGACAGGCCAATCTGGAGATTTTATATATATATATATGGCTTGTTGTATACAAAATAATTATCTTCCTCTTAAATACCAGATATTAAATTCAATCATTATACTCAAATCTTGACTTTCCCACACATCTCAAATCTTAATTGCCATCTCTTTGTTTATTTTTACTTTATAATCTCTGTCATTTATATCCTTTGCTCCACTCATTGTTTGAGTTGAGGCATTCATTATTTCTTATCTGGAATATTTCAAAAATCTCTTGCTTCTTTACAATTCCATCCTTTTCTTTACTTAATTTCTCTTCCAAACTCCTAACATTCCCAAAATGATTTTCCCAAATCTCAATTTAAACCATGTATCATTGTTGCTCTAGAAGCTTCAATTGCTCTGTCTCTAAGATAAAAATAGAATTAACTATGGTATTGATGGCCAGAAAACTCAAATTAATTTACTCACGCAAATAGCCTACCAAAAAGTACAGCATTGTACTAATACAAAGTAGGAATTTATTTTAGAATTATTTTAATATAAATTTTTATTCAATTTTAATATTATCCAAAAATTTCCCTTATTGATAAAGGTGGAGGCTTTACAACCTTCCTTGTTGCTTCATTTTTCCATCAGTTGTTCTGCTTCTCTTTAAATCCATAGGAAAAAAATAAACCCTAATTCTCCCTTCCCTTTGTTTTCATTTTCCTTTTATATATTTTCATTCACACAGATTGTAAAGAAGTGGTTATATCTTTTTTTCTTATTTGTTTCCCCAGTGCTTAGTACAGTAACTGATACATAGTGGACACATAATCAACGTTTATTGAATTGAATTATTAAAAAAATGAAGAAGTGACCCCTATTACTAGTGCTCTAAAGTTTTATGAATAGACTGGTACGATGACTGGTGGGATCTAGTTATCGTACCATTCTGTTCATAAGACATTAGAGCACCTCTTTCCACTGCTTTATCTCTGAGGAACCAAAATGTTTTTAATAAGCATCAACATTGAGTAACTCTTATCACTGGTTAAGTTTCCTTATGCTCCTCCATCTTTTTTTCTGAATGGAAATTGGCAGCAAGCCCAGCCTAGTAACAAGGGTTTCATTTATGGGAGAGACTGAGAGCCTGGGGCCAATGCATCAGTTATTCAGTTATTTTTCAGTCATGCCAGACTCTTTGCAACCCTTTTTTGGGGATTTCTTGGCAAGGATACTGGAGTGGTTTGCCATTTCCTTCTCCAGGTCACTTCACAAATGAGGAAACTGAGGCAAATAGGTTTCAGTAACTTGCCCCAGGTCCCAAGTGTCAAAGACTAGATTTCAATTGAAGAAGAATCTCCCTGATTTTAGTTCTGGCACTTTAACCATGGGACAACCTTCTTGGCCTCATCTCATTATCACTGATCTCAGAATGTCCACCAATTTGGGTACCTTCATACTAGTTGGGCAGAACAGGAAAGATGCTCCTAGTTCCAGGTGGTCAGGCACAGAAAAGAAAATTTTGTTTTCAGCACAATGCATTACACATTGTAAGTATTAATACATCTTTATTGATTAGCTAGGGAGAACTGCTCAGTTATACTGAATGGTAACTAGTTAAGATTGTAACTTCAGGGTTTCTTTCACCCATTTCACACTTTAATTCTATCTTCTATCTCCTCTCTGACCTTACACAAATTACTTGGGGAGATCTGTTCCCATTTTCCTCATTGTTGACCATTCCTTTTCCCTTGATTGTAAGCAAAAGAGTAGTACATGTATTATAGCCATAGCTTGTAAAAATAAAATCACAGATAACAAAAATCATCAGATTTGACAAATATTTCCACCAATTTCTTCATTACTTAAAATGTCTACAATAAATCTCCATGCCCTATCTCTTTATATTTTATCTTTCTCAAATCAAACTTGTATTTTCTTAAGCATCATACAATCAAAATGAAATATAAAACTAGATATTCAGTTCCATTTTTTTTCATTATACTAAATGACCAGTATTGCAAATGTTATCTACTGTGACTCAGGGAAATACATAATATTTTAGTTTCATTATGAGTTAAGTAGACTTTGGTGGGCTAAGATGACTGCCTCTCCACTTTTTGCTTAGTTTCTGATGGGGGTAATATATTGCAAGTTCTGTTCTTTTTTGCTAATAGAAACATTTTTGGGAAAAATGATTCTTTTTTAGAAGATCACTCTTGAGAATTGGATCTGTAAGCTGAGAGTTTGTAGGAGGCAATTGTCTCAGATTGAAATTCAGAGATTTTTTTAATCTTCTGTGCTTAGACTGATAGGAAGAAAGCAGAGATGTCTTCTTAAGTAGACCTTCTGACCTCACTGTTATCCTCAGTTTTTTCAAAACTTATGTTTTGAATATTTCATCTTCGTATATCTAAATTTCTCCATCTATAGAAAAGAAAAACCATTGTCTAACACAATGAAATATAAAGTCAATCAATCAACAAGTATTTATTTAACTCCCACTTCAGACTAGACATTGTGCTAGACAATAGAGAAGCAAAACAACAGGAACAACAAATGGAACACTTCCATGCCACAAGGAACTTCTATCCTTTTTTGTTTTTGTTTTTATTTTTATAGGAAAATGGGACTAAGTGACTAGCTTATGGTCGCACAACTACTCAGTATCAAGTGCCTGAGTTTGGATTTGAATTTAGTTCCATCCACTGCACTACTTAGATGACGTCAAACTTATATCCTTTTAAAAGGTAGAGAGGGGGGCAAAAAGCATTAAACTCTTCAAAGGCAAACAATCACATTATATTATTGGATCATATTGATAATAGAGTCCCAATGAATATTTTCTGAATGCTTTAATTGTAATTGCAACATATTGGCCTCTGAGTTATGGACAGGAACTAAACTGCCCAGTATCAGAGATCATTATGAAGTCAGTGACAGATATAGAGTATGACAAATGTATGGATGACCAACACAAATGATATGAAATACAATACTTCATATTTTCCACACTCTCATTTCTCTCAAAACAATAAGGGGCCATTGTATTTGTATTTAGGAAAGATAACTTTTTAAAAAAAGTGAAATTGGAATGTGAAGTATGAAATTGATTTTTTTTCCCTTTTTGCCTCCTTTTGGGGGCCTCCCTTCTTTCTTAAACCAAAGCAGCAAGAATTAAAGTCACAAATTCTTCTGTGCAGTGTGTGTTTATGTGCTTAATGGTAGTGAAGCGTGTAAGCTGTAACAGAAACGTATTTGGGAAGGTCTTTCATCTCTATAAACAGCTTACGGCAGCCATCACAGCTAATTTTATTATTGGCACTCAGACATAAACCCAGTGAGTGAAGTAGCAGCTTAAGAGCACATTTGCACAGAATGACTCTCTTGGGAACCCAGAGCCCAACCATGAGAAGAGGCCTTCCCTCTTTGGTGACTGAACACAATTTGGTTAAAAATAAAGTATTTCTAAGACTGATGGACTAGTGACAAAGAGAGAAGGTAGTTAGCACTCTCTACCAGAGCAGCTTTTCAGTTTCCCTAAAACAGACCAGACTACATTTTATGGGGGGAAATATAAAGTCTTGCATGTAAGTTAAGAGCAAATCATTTCTAAAGTACTGCATAGGAAAGAGTTGTTTTAAGAGTAGGTCATATTACAGTGTAGGATTGCTGAAGAAGAAGGGAAAGAAATTAGATTTGTCAGATAAAGTCAAGATTTATTAATTGAAGGAATCATGAAGGATGTCGTGGAAAGGTAGGAGTGAGAGTTGAGAATTGATTGATTGATACATCTCTATCCATGGTCCTAACTGCTCATATAGACTGATATAGGCACCTCACCACCGTATCCCCTACTATTGCTACCTGGAACAAGATTTAAGGTACTTTTAGGCTAAGTAATCATTTTCTATGTTTCAGAACACATTGCAAATATTGTGTTCTATTCTACAAGTCACATTTTAAGACGCTCTCTGTCAAATAGGATTATGTTCAGAGAAGGGTGAGCAAAATGTGAGAAGTTGAGAAGTCATGTTGTATGAGAAATGCTTGAAAGGATGGGGGTAGTTTTATAGAACTAATCAAGAATTTGAGATGAGGCAGTAACTGTAAAATACTCAAAGGGTCACTATGCAGCAATGTAGAAAAAGGGATTAGCTATTTTGCATGAATACAGACAGATTAAAACCAGTGTTGTCATTTCAGGAGGCATATTTATCCTGAATATAAGAAAACATTGTTAACAATGAGAATTGTTTAAAAAAAGTGCTTTGTAAAATGTTAAGTGCTATATAAAACTAGGTGATCATTATTTTTGGAATGAATCAGTGATTTTCATAGTGTGAAAAGCTGCCAGTGAGAAAACTGGGAGAATAAGATTCATGTTCAGAATTATACAATTACTATGTGGTAGAGGCAGGAGTTGAAACCAGATCTTCTGGACTTTATCCTCTATGTTATGGTATCTCTCATTCTTTTCTAATAGGATTATATGAATAGCTAGCTAAGGACAGGGATGTTGAGTGAGCTCAACATTTTAGGGAGATGGTTCAATACATTGTTTCCTTTATAAAGGACATTTGCAAGAGCTTATGGACAGTTATTGAAGAAATGCATTTTGTGTTTAAAAATAAAAATAATTCCATCTTAGAATCTTAGAGCTCAAATGAAGCTCAGAGTTTCGCTGGGTCATTTCCTATTTTAAAATTCTTCTTATGAAGAGTTCTGTAAATTGTGTTCAAGACCCATTCTGCTGTGTGCTAGAGAGGTGATCCTGGGCAACCCTTTAACCTCGAATTCATTATATTTTAAATAAATGCAATAATGTTTATACAAATGACTCACAAACTATTGTATGGACAGTGCTTTGTAAAGTATTCAATTCACTGCCACTAAACCTCAGATATTGAGGTGGATGTAACTACCATTTATCTCTGAAGAAAATCTCAATTCTTGTCTGATTTATCTCATTTCCCCATTACTAATAAGGCTTCTATAATACTAGAAATTTTGGCACGGGCATAGATAATCATGGGCATGGAGTGATTATATACATTTCCATTTATATAGTGCATTAAGGTTTTCCACAATTTTGTTCATTTAATCCTATGTAATAAATAATGCAAGTATTATTAACCTTGTTTTACATATGAGGAAATTGAGACTGAGGTGTCTACTTATTTGTCTAATGTTAAATGGCTAGTGGTAGAGTTGAAACTAGAATTTAAATCTTCTAATTTTGCAAAACATTTACCAAAATGAAATATTATTTCTTTTTATGTAGTCTATTCCCTAGTCTGTTAACCACATCTTAATGTAAAATAACATTATATATATATATATATATATATATATATATATATATATATATATAGCCTAAATATCCTGACCAAAATTTAAAAGTGATATATTTGTGAAGAAGTTCCCAAAACACCATATTTCAGAATTCTAACATGCCTTGTTTGTTCAGGATGGTTTCTTATTTTGCTCTGTAGTTGATTCTTTCCAGAACAATATCTAATTTATAAGTAGTTAAATACATTCCAGAAACATTGATTAAGAAGAGAGCATAAAAAAGAAAATTATATTACATTTGAAGAAACAAAAACCAAATTATGTCTGCCTTCCACAACTTTTCATAACATCTAAATGTTTACTTAACACAGTTAATGATGAATGTTTAGTAGCTATTATGATTCAAAAATATCTTACTAATATTAGATATCAGTTTTCCCATTATTGTTTTAGATGCATATTTGTTGTCTGTGGGCACTTCATATTACCAAGTGACTCTCATAGAGATAGGGAACATTAAGAAGGTTTCACATTATTCAGAATGCTTAATGAAGCATCAAATTAAGATCTGCCCAGTTCAGTGTGAGGTAGAAGAAAGCACAGAAGTAATCCCTTCATTAAACAGTGCTACAAGAACATTCTCTTTCTGAGTGATCATACCCATTTGGGATTATAGAGAAGGGGACAAACAATTTCCATTACCTTATTAGAGCTGCGATGAAATGAATTGTGTTTGCCTAGAATCAAAGACTTATTCTTAAAACAGAATACTGGAAATTAGACAAATACATATAATTGACAATTAATTTATTTAAAAAAGAGGGTCTTACTGCTGAACTGCTATTAACTTTGGGTTTTGTAACACAAATGCTAATTCCTTGATAACCCAGATGTAGGCTTTGTTCTTGTGTGTGTGTGTGTGTGTGTGTGTGTGTGTGTGTGTGTGTGTGTGTGTATATACATGTCTATGTAGAAATATAAACTACATAGATATTATGGATACATATGTTTGTAGGCATGGATATATGTATTTGTATGTATATTTATATCTATATAAGAATTTGTATGAATATTTATAAGAATATGTATATTTATGTGTATATAACTGAGTGTGTATGTGTGTGTGTGTGTGTGTGTGTGTGTGTGTGTGTGTGTGTAAATGGCAACTTGGTAACTTAGTAGAATGGACCTGGAATCAGGAAGATCTGAGTTAAAATATAATCTATGACACTTACTACCCATTTGACCTTGAGGAAGTCACTTAACTTTTATTTGCTTCAGTGCACTGGAGATGACAGACCACTCCAGGATCTTTCTGAAGAAAATCACAAGAGCAGTATTGGCATGCTTTGATGGTCACAAAGAGTCAGACACAATTGAACAACTATACATTAGATATGTATAAAACCTATATATATAGGTAATATATATATTCATGTTTAATACATGTGCATGTATATGTACTTAAATATGTATATACATATGAATATAGACATACATCAAATACATATGCATATACATTCAAATTTAAGGTACTTCATTGGCAACATAAGTTTGTAGAGCAATATCAATCAGATTATGCAACACTTCAAAAATTGAAGAGTGTGATGACTAATCCACTAATGATCATCATTAGCTTTTAAGTCACCATAGTAATGCATATTGACAAGAATTTTACTATTGATTTCTACAAGGGTGACAAGACATAAGGGTTGTTAGATTCTGAAAATTCCATTTTTTCTTTTTTTTTTCTTTTTTTAGACTGTGGTCGAAAAGCTCTGTTGGGGGAAATGTTCTTTACTCTTGCTGACTCTACCTTTTCTGTGAATAATTAGTTGGTGATCTGCTTCCAGGGTATGCATTTGGCCTTCTGCACCCTGAATTACATGAAATCATTTTAAAAGAAAGGAGTTGTGGGTAGTGGAAAATCTCTTAGAGAAGAGCAGGTCCTCTGGTAGCAATTACTTTCATAAAACGTGATATAAAGGCTTTTTTTTTATTAAAACGCTATAGAAAAAAAAAGCTGATGTAATATGGAATTTGCTACAATTGACATTATAAAACTGATATAATTTGGCAATGTAATGAAACCCAAAGTATAATGAATAAATGTCATAAGAGTGAATTCTTTTGCTGCCGGCAACTGTATAAAAATGGAGAAATCTATGGAATAAAACTTTTCTTCAGTAAGTGTTCTGAGTATATTATAATCATACTCTAAATGTTTTACAAAGAACTTTGGTCTTAAATAAACAGCTGTTAACACTTGTCTAGAGGAGGTGGAGACAAGATGGTAGAATAAAGGCAGGCACTCACCTGAGCTGTCCCAAACTCCTCCACTTTTAAATAATGACTCTAAACAAATTCCATAGTGACTGAATCATAAAACTATGGAGAGAAACAATTTTTCCAGCCTAAGACCTCTTGGAAGGTTGGCAAGAAAATCTATTGTACCAGGATGAGAGAGGAGCACAGTCCAATATAGGCTGTCCAGCAGTGGGGCTTCCAACAAACTAGCAGCAGGGCTTGGAAGTCATTGAGTCAGCAGTGGCAACAGTTGCTTTTGGAGCTCTCAGGCCACAGATGGTAATGAGTTTGAAAACTAGATGGATAATTTGAGAGGTCTCTTCGCTAGCATTGAGGCAGGATTCTGTCACTTTGCCCATGCGTAGATTTGTGTCACAGTCCCAGAGAAAAGAGTAATGCTAGCTCAGCACAGTTTGGAGCCATAATGTAGTGGGTACCCTCCTCATCATTCCAGGGCAGAGTAGATTGTTTTTAGTCATTCACAGACCAGAGCACTGGCCAGGAGAAGAGCAAACACCTCTTCTTAGATAATACCACCTTGAAGAATTGAAAAAATACAGGTCCATAAAAATATCCCTGAAAATAACTTCACAGAAGTTCTGAAAGTTGGATGGTTGTGACTTCCTTTTTGGAAGAGAAGTCCCACTTTAAAAAAAAAATTCTAACCATGTCAAGTTTCTATGTAGACAAAGAATATCAAAATGCACATTCAGATGGATATAACAAAGTTAAAATGCTGATATCCAAAAAATATAAAAAAAATAGTAATTGGTCTCAGGCGATGGAAGAGCTCAATAATATTTTGAAAATTAATTAAGACAATAAAGGAATAATTGGGAAAATAGAATTATACAAGAAAATCATAAAAAAGAGGTAACAGCTTGTTAAAAGTAATACACACAAAAAATAAAGAAGAAAATATTACCTTAAAGAACAGACTATACTAAATGGTAAAAAGGCAGGAAAAGTCAATGAGAGAAGAATGCGTTAAAAAGCAGAATCAACTAAATTGAAAAAAAATAGGCACAAAAATTCACTAAAGAAAAAATTCCTTGAAAAAGTAGAATTGGCTAAATGGAAAAGAGGTCCAAACCCTCATTGAAGAAAATAACTCTTTAAAAATGTGAGCAAATGGAAGTTGATAATTTTATGCAAAATCAAGAAACAATAAAATAAAATCAAAAGAATGAAAAATAGAAAATAATATGAAATAATGTGAAATACCTCATTGAAAAAAGCAACTGATCTGGAAAATAGATCCAGAAGAGATAATTTAAGAATTATTGTACTACAAAAAGTCATGATTAGCAAAAGAACCTAGGAGCAGTTGGGTGGTGCAGTGGATAGAGCACCGGTCCTTGAGTCAGGAGTACCTGGGTTCAAATCTGACCTCAGACACTTAATAATTACCTAGTGGCCTTGGGCAAGTCACTTAACCCCGTTGCCTTGTAAAAACTAAAAAAAAAGAACCCAGTCATAATGTTTCAAGAAGTTATCAGAGAACCTCTGGAGAAAACTTAATAGAAAAGAATTTACCTTTTTCTTGACAGTAACTGACAATGTACCAGGTCAAATAATCAAAGGTAGAAAGGCAGAAATAATGGATTCACACTTCTCAGACTGTGATGCAATACTAATTACATGTCATAAAGGGTCACAGGAAGATAAACCAACGACTAATTAGAAACTAAATAACTTAATTTTAAATGAGTGGATCAAACAGCAAATCATAGAAATAGTCAATAATTATATCCAAGAAAAAAGATAATGAGGCTTCATAACAAAATTTAGGGGATGCTGCCAAGGCAGTTTTGAGAAGAAAATTTATATCTCTAAATGCTTATATGAACAAAATAGAGAAAGAGGGAATAGATGAATTGGGCATGCAACTAAAAATGCTAGAAAAAGGACAAATTAAAGATCTCCAATTAAATACCAAATTAGAAATTCTGAAAATCCAGGAAGAGATTAATAAAATTGAAAGTAAGAAAATCATTGATGTTTTAAATAAGACTGAGTTGGTTTTATGAAAATGCCAATAAAATAGATAAACCTTTCAATTAATCTAATTTAAAAAAAGAAAGAGGATAACTACATTACTCGTATCAAAAAAAAAGAAAAGGGTGAACTAACAATCAATGAAAAGGAAATTAAAGAAATAATTTGGAGCTACTTTGTACTATTATATGCTGATAAATTTGATAACCTTAATGAAATGGATGAATATTTACAAGGGTATAAACTGCCCAGATTAACAGAAGAGGAAATAAAATACTTAACTGCATTTCAGAAAAAAAAAAGAAATTGAAGAAATCATCAGTAAACTCCGTAAGAAAAATCTCCATGTCCAGATGAATTTACAAGTGCATTCTAACAAACATTTAAGGAGCAATTAATTATTATTATAAACAAACTGTTTTTAAAAATAAGGAAAGTTGTGCCAAATTATTTTTATGATACCAACATTGTGCTGATGTCTAAACCAGGAAGAACCAAAATAGACAAAGAAAACTGGAAATCAATCTTGTAAAACAAGGATGCCCATTATCACCATTACTTTTATTCTTAGCAATAAGAAAAGAAAAAGAAATTGAAAGACTCAGAATTGGCAAAGTTTTCACTCTGCAGAATATATGATTGTATACTTAGAGAAGCCCAGAAAATCATCTAAAAATCTCTTTGAAACAATAAATTTAGAAAGGTAGCAGGATATTAAAAAAAAACAGATAAATCTATAGCATTTCTAGATATGAACAACAAAGCTGAAGATCAAGAGGTAGAAAGAGAAATTCTATCCATTTAAAGTAACAATAGACAACATTGAATACTTGGGAATCTACCTTACAATAGAACCCCAGGAACTGTATGAACACAATTATATAACACTTCTCACCCAAATAAAGTTATGTTTGAATAATGGGGAAAATGTCAATTACTCACGGATAGGTCAAGTTAATATAATAAAGACAATTCTACCCAAATTCAATCACTTATTCAGTGTCATAACAATCAAACTATCAAGTAATTATTTTTTGGAGCTACAAAAAATACTAACAAAATTCATCTGGAGCAACAAAAGATCAAGAATAGCAAGGGAACTGATGAAAAAAAAGTAAAGGAAGGTGGACTAATTCTACCAATCTAAAACTATGCTATAAAGTAACCGTCATCAAAACTGCCTCATACTGGTTCAGAAATAGGGTAATGGATCAATGGATTAGGCTAGGTTCAAAACAAAGAGGTAAATGCCCATAGAAATACAGTGTTTGAGAAGCCCAAAGACATAAGCTTCTTACTATTGGAAAAAAATTTGTTCGGAAAACTGGAAAATAATATGGTAAAAATTAAGCATAGACCCACATCTCACATGCTATTACAAAATAAGTTCAAAATGGGTACAGGATTTAGACATAAATTATGACAACATAGATAAATTAATTGAACAAGAAATTATCAATATCTATGGAAAGAGACACATTTATGCCCAATAAGAAATAGAATACAAAATACGCTGAAAATCAAATGATTTTGACTATATTAAATTTAAAAGTTTTTGCACTAATAAAATCAATGCTGCCAAAATTAGAAGGTAAGCAGAAAACTGGAAAACACATTTCACAATTAGGGGTTATGGCAGAGATCTCACTTCTTTTGTAGGTTTATTTATTTTATATTATTACAATAATCTAGTTATGAGAGTAAACATAAACCACCTACCCCCAGAATATGAGAAACCTCAAGAATAGTGAGAGAAAAAAATTACTTCAGTTTTGGTTCAGATTCCAATGACAATGGCTCTGTCTCTGGGATGAGTTGCCATAAGTCCACCAAAGAAGTTGCTTCAATATTTTTCTTACATATATTTTCTATTACTACTATACTATACTATACTAGCTGTATTTTCCTCCACTCTATTCATTTCCACTGTCATTTGTTCTATTCTCTTTCTCCTATCACCCTGTACCTGTTCAAAATTGAGTTTTAACTGATTACCCTCTCCCATAATCTTCCCTCTCTTCTATCACCTATCCCACCTTCCCTCTCCCCATTCTCCCTTAACCAATCTGTTTCCTCTTTTTTTGCTCTAGGGTAAGATAGATTTCCGTACCCTATTAAATGTTTATGTTATTTCCCCTCTGAGCCATTTCTGATGAGAAGGAAGGGTCACTCATTCCCCCTTGTCTTCCCCTGTTCCACTCCATTGTAAAAGCTTTGTCTTGACACTCAAGTGAAATGACTTAGCCCTTTCTTCCTCTCCTTTCTTTTCCTCATAATACTTTTATCACTCATTGGCTCCATCTTTTAACTATATCATACCATTATATTCCTCTCCTTCCTGTGCGTTGTCTATATATGCTCCTTCTAACTGCTCTTATAAATGGCAAAGTTCCTATGAGTTATCAGTATCTTCTTCCCTTGCAGGAATAGAAACAGTTCAATATCATTAAGTTCCTCATAATTAGCACTTCTTGTTCACCCCCTCTATGGTTCACCTGAGTTCTGTACTTGGAAATTGAACTTTCTGTACTGCTCTGGATGTTTCATTAGGAAAGTTTCAAGGTCTTCTTTTTCATTAAAGTCCATCTTTTCTCCTGAAAGAGGATGTTCAATTTTGCTGGACAGTGACTCTTGGTTGTAAACCAAGATCTTTTGCCTTCCTGAATATCATATTACAAGCCCTACAATACCTTAATATAGATGCTACCAGATCTTGTGTAATCCTGACTATGGAGCCTCGGTAATTGAATGATTTGTTTCTGGAAGCTTTTAGTATTTTCTGTTTGACTTGGGGGTTTTGGAATTTGCTATAATATGCCTGGAAGTTTTTCTTTTGGATCTCTTTCAAGAGATTATTGGTGAACTACCTCAATTTCTATTTTACCTTCTGCTTCTAGGATCTCCAGGCAATTTTGCTGTATTATTTTTTTTTTATATTTTTCAAGGCAATGAGGTTAAGTGGCTTGCCCAAGGCCACATGGCTAGGTAATTATTAAGTGTCTGAGACCGGATTTGAACTCAAGTACTCCTGACTCAAAGGCCAGTGCTCTATCCACTGTACCACCTAGCTGCCCCTGCTGTATTATTTCTTGAAAAATGAAGTCTAGGCTCTTTTCCTGGTCATGAGTTTCAAGTAGCCCAATAATTGTAAAATTATGTCTTCTGGATCTATTTTCAAGGTCAGTTATTTTTTCCAATGAGATATTTCACATTTTGTTATATATTTTTGAATAATTTAATTTGTTCCTTATTTCTTGCAATGTCATTGGCTTCCTTTAGTTCCATTCTTCATTTGAATGAGTTATTTTCTTCAGAGAGCTTTTTTAATCTCCTTTTCTAGCTGGCCAATTCTGCTTTTTAAAGCATTCTTCCCCTCATTTCCCTTTTGTGTTGCTTTTTCCATTTGACTTAAACTGATTTTTAACATATTATTTTTTTCGGTATGTTTTTGTATTTATTTCACCAAGCTGCTGATTTGGTGTACTTGTTTTATCTGCATAGCTCTCATTTCTCCTCCCAATTTTTCTTCTACTCCCCTTTAATTGCTTTTCAGAGTCTTGTTTGAGTTCATCCATAACCTGAGCCCATTTTCTATTTCTCTTGGAGCTTTTCAGTATAGAGGCTTCGATTGTATCATCTTCTGAATCTTCCCTGGGACCAAAGTAATTTTCTATCATCAGATTCTTCTTTTTTTTCTTTGCTCATTTCCTCAGCCTATGATTGATTTACTGCACTTCCAAGACTTTGGGGGGTTTTGGGGACATCCCACTGGGACCTTAAATCCTCCAAGCATTTATGAGAGACTGTGATTACTCTCTTGCCTGTGCTTTGATATGTGGATGACCACAGGCACTCACCTCTGCCTTGGTGCTGTGAGGAGAGTCCCTGCTTGTCTGTGCTAGTATGGAAGCCCAACCTGAATCTGAGTGTGGGCAAACAGCAGAGTCTTGCCTCAGGGAGAGCAAAGAGAACTCTGGAGGCTCCCCTTCCCTGCACCCCCTACACACCCTTATATCTATTGGCAGCATTCTGGAGGTATAGGCTGGCTTCCCTGATTCCTGCTGCAGGTTCTTGCAGGACTGCTCTAATATTGTTGCTTGCTCCACACTCAGTCTGGTGGGGCAGAGTTCCCTCACTTCAGTCTGTTCCTGGGAATTCCTGGGCTGCGCTACACTGGGGCTGTGCCTTTTTACAACCACAGGTCCTGTTGAAATAGACTTTCCTGCAGAATTTCTAAGTTATCTTGGACTGGGAAATTGTATCACTCAATCTTTCTGTTGGTTATGCCTCTTTAAATTTTGGTTATAGTCATAATTTGACAACTTTTGGAGTTTTTTTTTTGGGGGGGGGCAAGTTTCTTGGAATTCCTGCCTTCATGCTGACATCTTGGCTTCTCACTTCTAAAACATATAGAAAATTGTACCAAATTTAAAATATGACAAATCATTACACAGTTGATAAATGGTCAAAAGATATGAATAGACAGCTTTCAAATGAAGAAATTAAAGCTATATATAATCATATGAAAAAATGTTTCAAATAATGACTGATTACAAAAATGAAAATTAAAATAACCATGAGGTATCACCTCACATCTATCAGATTGGCTAAGATCACAAAAAGGGAAAATGATCAATATTGGAGAAGTTGTGGGAGGATTGGGACATTAATTCATTGCTGGTGGAGTTATGAATAAATCTAAGCATTCTGGAGAGCAATATGGAACTATGCCCATACTCTTTGACCCAGCATTTCCAATTCTAGGTCTATATGCAAAAGAAATCATAAAAAATGGGAAAAGTCTAACAAGTTCCAAAATATTCATAGTAGCTCTTTCTGGAGTGGCAAAGATTTGGAAATTGGGGGGATGCCCATCAATTGGGGAATGGCTAACTAAGTTGTGGTAGATGAATACTATGGAGGCTCTGACTATTTTCTATAAGAAATAATAAATGGTCAGAATCTAGAGAGCCATAGAATGAGTCATAGGATCTGATGCTGAGCGAAGGGAACAGAACCAAAGGAACAATGTACACATTAAAAGTACCATTGTAAGATGATCAGCCACAATCAGGATAACACAAGATGTAATATCTTCTTGATTAAAAATCACAGGTTTGTGAAATGGCTAAACAAATTGTGCTATGTGATTATGATGGAATTCTATTCTGCTATGATCTGATGAACAGAGGATGATTTTAAGAAGATGGGGGAATAGATCAAAAAATTCAAAACTCTCCAGATTTCCTCCACTAACAAGACAAAATTCTTTCATTCTGGTCCATCTTGCTCTAAGATGGTCCAAGAATTTCATCTCTAGCAGCACAATATGGATACCCCTAGTCATCCCTCTTAATCATAGTTCCGGTTCTGAAAAGCAGCAAAATAGAATGGAGGTCCTATTCCATTATTCTAGCTGGAGTATCCAGGCAACTCAGGTCTGTTTTGAACACTCTGATTTTTAAAAGTAAACACATCACAAATAAAAGTCAAAGGTGTGAAGACGATTGGATACCATTTTAGTTCTGACCATAAATAATTCCAACTCTCATAAGCTTCTGGGCAACTTCTAGGAAACCACAGTCTTTGTTTTCCAGGAACAGCATAGTTGAAAGCAGAAGGTCTAAAGAGGAAAGACTATACTGATGATTAGTCCATCAAAGGACAGGTTTGAATGCACTAAATTCTCACATGCTGTTATCAAATATCAAATTCCCAACATTCATAGTCTACTGAGGTGCCTCAAAGACATGGGAGAAAGAGAAAACAATTCAAAGGCCAAGAGATTCCTTCAGTATCCATACTATCACTAATAGTCTGGACTCTTATCAATTTGACCACAAGTACAAGTCAGGTCATCATTAAATTAGTTTTGGTCCTCTTTAAACTGTAAGGATATTATTAAATAAAGACAGCAAAATCAAACTATGTTCCTTCTGACCTAAGCAGAGAAAATCCAGGTTTACTTCTGACACAACTAGAGAAGAAGTGATTCCAGAACTAAGGTTCTACCAGCTATGTGAAGTGATAACACCTCCAGGGTAGCTCCCTAAAATAGTGAGACAAATCCTAGGTGTGGTCAGATTATGAGGTAACCTCAGTTTCAGTCACATGAATTTTCAACTCTCAGTATGGAGAGCTGGGCATCTGAGCAGGGGAAAGAGGGAAACTCTCCTGATAAGGGACCCAGAGCCCAGATGTGCAGATTAGATGCAGTGCTGGGCAAGAAGGACCTAGCACAAACCTGGTGAGAGTGGAAGCAGTAGCCCTCAAATGATGCTGGCTGTGGACACATAACAATAGGATTGAGGTCTCAGTATTGGTCCCAGGGCAGAGGGGAGAAATGAAGGTTATAGCAACTGGAGGGTTCTCAGGGACTAAGAACATTTCCAGCACAGTGTCTTGAGGGGTCCCAGCTATGAATTAGAAGGGGAAATGAGTACAGAGGTTGGGGCCAGGCCAAAAGTTCTGAAGTCAGAGACACTGCCACCCATACTGCAGGGTTAGAGCTGAATATAAGAAAAAGCTGCCATTTTCCCCTTTTTAATGAGCAGGCAAAGGAAAAGAACCCAACCATAGACAGTTACTATGGGAATAGAGGGGTTTGTCTTCAGAACAAGACACTGAAGCAAAAAAAACAAACAAACAAGCAAGCAAAAAGCATCTCCTACCCCAAGGAATAATGCCAAATGGTTAGCTGCTCAAAAAGAATTAAAAGGCAAATTCAAAAAAAATATTTTAAATATAAAATGAGAGAGATTGAGGAAAAAAGTTAAAAAAATGAGAACTATTGAAGAAAAACAATATTATGAAAAGAAAGTTAACCAGGTAAAAAAGGGAGATCCAGAATCTTAAGGAAGAAAATGATTCTTTGAAGATTAGAATTGGGCAAGGGGAATAAAATGAAGTTATAGGAGACCAATATAAATTATAAAGAATAATAAAAGAAGAGGTGAAATATTTCTCAAAGAACAGATCAAGAAGAGAAAGTATAAGAATAGTTAAACTACCTGAAAGCTATGATAAAAAAAGAATCTTGGTACAATAATAAAAGAAATAATTATTCATTTATCATTTATTTATTTATGTGATTGTTTGTTCATTTGTTCATTCATTCATTTATTTGTTTGTTTGTTTATTTATTTTTGCAAGGCAAATGGAGTTAAGAGGCTTGCCCAAGGCCACAAGCTAGGTAATTATGAAGTGTTTGAGGTCAGTTTTGAACTCAGGTACTCCTAACTCCAGGGTCAGTGTCTATCTACTGCGCCACCTAGCTGCTCCTAAAAGAAATATTTAAAAGAAATTGTTCTGAAGTGTTAGAACAAGAGGGGAAAGTGAGACAGAAAAAATTCAGTGATCACCACATGAAAGGGATCCTAGGAGAAAAACTGACAGGAATATCATAGTTACATCCCCAAACCCCCAAGTTAAGAAGAAAGTATTGAAGGACAAGAAAAAAAAAAAGTAAAATTCAAATATGGTGGAACCACAATCAGATTTACACAAGATCTAACAATGACTACTTTAAAAGACCATAGGTCTTGAAGCACAACATATCAAAGAGCAAGAATTGAGGGTTATGACTAAAAATATATTGCCCAGTAAAATTAAGCATAATCTTGAATGAAAAAAATTCATCAAATTGATAGACATCAGAATTTTGTAGCAAAAAGATCTGAGTTTAATAGAAAATATGAAATATGAGAACAAAGAGAAATATAAGATGAATATCAATATCTAATTACAAGTAATTCAATGAGGACAAATTGTTTATTATCTATATATAGAAATATAAACCATATACCCAAAACTTTTAATACTTTAGGTAGTAAGAAGGAAAAACTGGGGATAGTGCTGAGTAGGTTAGGATTCTTAAAAGTAAAATGGTTTAGGCAGAGATATTTTAAAAAAGTTACCATCCTCTAGCACAACCATTTTAGAATGGCTATGGACAATGTTATCCAAAAAAACAACCCTTCAGAATCTGATGAACATTTTATAAAAATTAACTTTTATTTTATCTCTTTTCCTTTATCCTAATTCTTTATACCAAAAAATGATTACTCTGTAAACATGTTTATCAAAAATATGTATGTACATTGCTAACCTGACTGTTTGCTGCAAAAGAGAGGAGGGTGGGAAGGGAGGATGGAAGAAAATGTTATAACTTAAAAATTTTATAACTTAAAATGTGCATATGAACAAAAATAAATTTTAAAAAATTACTATCTTTTACAAATGAAGTATGAGAAGAATTGATACAGAGGAATTATATAGGGAAGGAAAGTTGGTACTTTTATGCTATCAGAACTATACACATGCACACACATATAAACACAATGTATGTTTATGTATACACATGTATGCATTCACAATACACATGCATATGTATGTATACATATATACATGCATACATATATATACAATTTTGAATATATGTAATGTTTTTTATGCATGCTTTCTTGAAATTGAAATTTATTATTAAAAAAAAAGAAATGATGAGCAGGATGTTCATCGAAAAACCTTCAAAGACTTACCTGAACTGATGCAAAATAAAATGTACAAAATATTATCAGTATTTTAAGATAATCATTGTGAATAACTTAGCTATTCTTTTTTGGGTTTTTTAGGTTTTTGCAAGGCAAATGGGGTTAAGTGGCTTGCCCAAGGCCACACAGCTAGGTAATTATTAAGTGTCTGAGACTGGATTTGAACCCAGGTACTCCTGACTCCAAAGCTGGTGCTTTATCCACTGTGGCACCTAGCCGCCCCATAACTTAGCTATTCTTAGCAATGCAATTATCCAAGGGAATTCAGAAAGACATGCTGAAAAGTTCTATCTGATCCCAGAGAAAGAATTGATGATGTCTGAGTACAGATTAAAGCTTACTTTTTAAAATTTTACTTGTCTTGAGAATTTTTTTTGTCTATATTTTCTTTCACAACATATCTAATATTGAAAGATTACATAGCTACATCTCTATAGTCTATATTGAATTACTTATCTTTTCAATGAGGATAGAGTAGGGAGGGAGGAGGGGAAATATTTGGAACTCAAAGTTTTAAAAATGAACATTGTAGTTGATTTTTCATGTATCTGGGGGAAAATAAAATACTAAAGAAAATTTTAAAATCTCATCTAGATCTTTTAACTTATGGAACTTAATTCTAATCTTGAAAAATCTAAATTTCATCTCATAATATGGATGACATCATTTCAAAAATGTTATACAAAGCATGAATAGCATCAAAGCTGGAAAGACAGATAAGTTTGGCGTTAGGTTGAAATCTTTGTGGGTGGCAAACTGAGAAAACTTCTAATTGTAACAGAACCACATTAAAATGTAATTGGGAATTGTTTAACAAAATTAAAATTCAACACAACATAGATAGTATTACACTGTGGTTTTCTAAGTCAATATGATGCCTACAGAGACCCATTTCTATATTTTTATTATAAATTTCAGAATAGTTTTCAGTTTGTGATGATAGAAGTGGATTATTGAAGGAGATCTCTATGTCAATCAATTCACTGGTCTATTCCCTATCCCTAATCACTTAAAGTGTAAAGTAATGATTTTAAAAGTCTAGTCATGACTCTTCTTGTCCTTCTTAAAATATGATATTCAGAACCAAACACTGTATACCATATATACCATTAATGGTATAACTAGGGGAGAAAATAGTAAAATTATCATATCATTTCTAGGAATTATCATTCCTAGACATTCTATCTCAGTGGGGTATTCTGGAACAGCATTAGAATTTTTGGCTTCCAGGTCCAATTATTGACTCATTTTAACTAAAATGCTCAGATCTTTTTTCATCTTTTTCATTTTCATGCATTTCCTGTCCTGAAATGTAAGGTTGAATTTTTTATAACAAGTCTAGATCTTGACATCTCTCTACTAATTTTCATCTTATTTAGATTTTGTTCTTTATTCTAGCCTGTTGGGATCTTTGAAAAGAAAGTTGAGTTCTTTATTGAGAAACTTTTTCCTGCAAGTTATCACCTTCTCACCTCAGTTTTATTTAAACCACACATTTGATAGATGCCTTTGACTTAATTTCTAATTTACATTCACACTTACTTTTAGTGCCATCTTGGACAAGTCTTTATGTCTGTGGGTTTAAATTTCTTTACTATAAAATGAGACTTTTTGAAGGATCTCTTTCCAAGTTTTCTTTCATTCCTAAAATTTAAATTATGATATTACTATAACATATAATTTATGAAATGTATTAATATCAGAAGAAATAGTTTGAAATATAAATAAATTCAGTTGATTTTGAGCAGAAAATATAGTGATTATTATAAGCTGTTAAATAAAATTTTCCATATTTCACATATATCACCTTATAATTCTGAAGTTGATATTACATAGGACAAAGATTTTTCTTTTAAGAAGTCCATAGTATCACTGGTATACATGGATCATATTGTTTCATTTTTAGTAATCTGGGCATCATGTTTTAAGACCATTGACAAAGCAGAGTACATCCAGGAAGAGATCAAGATTATAAAGCAATGAAGTATGAGAAGTATTATTTTCCTGCAAGATGACATGCTTATAGGTTCAGCAAATTACTCAGAGGAGAAATTCATATCCTACCATTTGCTAACCTTGTGATTTGGGAATACCACAACTTTGGACTTTGATTTCCTCATCTTTGAGGTGAAAATGATAATACTGCCATCATCATAAGGCTGTTGCAAGGGCCGTAAGTGATAAATTACTAAGCTCTGTGTTCATTTAATTTGACAAGCATATTTTCTAAAATGTTATATAAATATGATCTGAGCTTTAACCTATATCCTGACTTTTATTCTAGATCTTATAATTCTCAGTTATTATTCAATATTCACTTAAGCATCTTTAGAGTTTAAGAACTGAATACTTTCCCATATCATACCATTTCTAGATAGATATTAATTTTGTAAAATAGCGAGCATTTGTATAATGACATAATGTGCAAAGAAACTGATACCTCTGTTATCTCATTTTATCCTCATAACAAGCTGGGAGGGAAATGGATTCTCATCCCCAATTTTCAGATGGAGAAACTGAAGGAAAAAGTTAAATGACTTGTCCAGTGTCTGTCTGAATGTTTGAATGTGTGAGGCAGGAGTTGATCTGAGAATTTATTAGCTCAAGGTCCAGTATTCTATGCCTCCCAGATAGCAAACTAAATCTATCCTACTATTAATACTATTAATTCATCTTTCTGATCTGACTTCAACTTCCAAGAGTTAAGAAAAATCAAGTACAATACTTCTTTTACATGAAGACCTTTCAAAAATTGAAAATAATGAAAACTTAAAGCAAGCTAACCTATGTCTTCCATGCTATTCCATGGATTTTCAATTTTGCTCACCTCATTCTGGATGTACTTTACTTTGTCTATGTCCTTCTTAAAACATGGTGCCAGGGGTGGCTAGGTGGCACAGTGGATAGAGCACTGGCCTTGGAGTCATGAGTACCTACTGGCCTCAGACACTTAATAATTAACTAGCTGTGTGGCCTTGGGCAAGCCACTTAACCCATTTGCCTTGGAAAAAACCTAACCCTCCCCCCAAAAAATGATGCCCAGATATTTAAAAATGAAGCATTCCGTCTTAAATATTTTTGTATTCTATCATTCTTAATTTTCTTCGTTACCACAAAGCAGAGTCCATACATATATATTTATGCAAGCATGATCTTTATGCATATGTGTATAAATATGTTTATATACCTTTGCCAATTATCTTCTGGAGGTTTTCTCCTTTAAAAATTGAAGTACTCAATTGAATTAGGAACCAAAGACTTTGAGCTGCCATCAGTTATGCTTTTTATTCTGGTCAATGAGAAATACTTCGATAAAAGTGGAAATATAAATCTTCAAGAGGCACTATGTCTAAGATCCTGCACTAGGTACTCAATAATTCACTCTAGGGAATGTTCTGTATGTCCTATATCCATATTTTATCTATTATGAGACCTACCTAGTCTTTTAATTGAGAAGGTCTGCTCAAAATCTTTCATGTAGTAAAGATAAGATCCTAGCTCTTTTTAATCTTGGAAAGTTGCCTCTAAAAGAAACTCAAATTTACTCTTATTTAGACTTAAAAATTGGCAGAAATTTTCAACAGCTGGTAAATGTTAATCCTTGGGGACAGTTTTTCAAGCTTAAAGTCTCTCTTTTATTCCCAAAACTCATCTTCTATAGATTTTTTTCTTTCCATTAAAGGGAAAGAAGAGAAAAAAAAATATATTTTAGTTAAAAAGCATCTACTGGTTCAAATAAATAATCTTTAGATTTAAGTTTGAAAATACCATTTCAAACTATTTCTACATATGCTGGGTCATTCTTACATAGTTTAGGAACTCTTAGGTCCATTTATGTCTTTTTTTCAGACCCAGGTCTTTTATAACCCTCTCCAATGTTTTACTTTTAAATAAAAAGTTTCAAAAATAGAAATAGGCAAAAATATTTTTAGGGAATTGAATAAGTAAAATATTTGTGGAGAAAGATGAGTTTTGCGTTTCCTTAATTATCTTTTTAGGATCTAAATGTAAGTAGATTATTCAAAAATTTTCTTCAAATGAATTTTCTCTTTAAAAAAATTATTTTATGTGTGAATAATACTCTTCACAGGACAAATGAGATAAAGGAGTCTAATCCATCATCATGAAATAGATGAGTTCATATTGCTTTGCCCTTTATAATGTCACATACTAATCAACTTTACTTAATATCTTCCATCTCACATAAAATAGGATGAGATTAGAATCATAGCTAGCTTGTATTAGCACTTTAACATTTACAAAGAACTTTATAAATATTGTCCAATTTTATCTTCACAAAACCTCTGTGAGGTTGTAGTACTAGTATCTCTATTTTCTCTAGGAGGAAATGGAGAGAGGGATTAATGACTTGCTTAAGGACACACAGCTACTAAATATCTGAGACCAAATTTGAACTCAAATTTTTCTGACCCTTGAGTCCCATAATCTATTCATACCCCTACCCCTACACAATATACACGTATATATATATATATATATATATATATATATATATATATATTACATACACAAATATATAAATATATTTATATACATACACATACATGTATGCATATATACATAAGATGACCTTAAGTAATTTTACAATTCCTATAACTACCGTCTTGTTTTTACATGTCTATAGGAGTTTGTTGCACATTAGCATAATCTGTATTTTTGCCCAAGGAGGATAGGATATATTAATTTACTCTGATAGAGATTTAGGAGGGTCTGGTTGGCTAGCCATACTAATTATTCATTATTAGTCTTTGGAAATTTAGTCAGACACACTATTTTAATAATTATCTAACTTTTTAATCCTTGAGCAAGATACTGACATATATTTGTAAATAGATAATTTGATGAAAAATTAGCAATACAATCACAATATTTCAAAGTCCCCAGTTAGCAAAATTGCTATTATATATAGGCAGAGTTCAAATGTTCTCTTCCTTAATCTCAATTTATATTTCTCTCTAATTTGGATGGCAAAAAATCCATATACAATAAACAACCTGTAGAAGTGGCTAGGTGGCACAGTAGATAAAGCACCGGCCCTGGAGTCAGGAGTACCTGGGTTCAAATCCGGTCTCAGACAGTTAATAATTACCTAGCTGTGTGCCCTTGGGCAAGCCACTTAACCCCATTTGCCTTGCAAAAAACCTAAAAAAAAATAAACAACCTGTGGATTGTATTATGGTGTCAGTTACTGGGGGAACTGCAGAAACCTTATATTTCATTTGAGATATAATCTCTAATAAATTTCCCTTAGGTTTTGTTTTTAGGTTTTTTTTTTTTTGCAAGGCAAATGGGGTTAAGTGGCTTGTTCAAGGCGCACAGCTAGGTAATTATTAAGTGTCTGAGACCGGATTTGAACCCAGGTACTCCTGACTCCAGGGCCGGTGCTTTTTCCACTATGCCACCTAGCCACCCCAATTTCCCCTTAGTCTTAAAAAAAAAGATGGATACAATTGGTACTTTAACCAGTATTCTATTCTGATATTCATGTAGATAATTTGTGATTGCCTCCTTTCCCTTATTGCTCCACGCTAAAGACACATTCAAGCTCAGTTCATTTCACCCTAGGCAGAGCTGAAGAGAACCTTGATCAATGCTGCTGTTAGGTTTTTGAGGTTTCTACTCCTTCCTCTCAGTCCATCACATAAAATCAGCATGTCCATTTAAAAATTCCATTTCTGTCTTCGTGTTCATAGATCATGGTTGTTTCAAATGAATCTTAGACCTGAGAAATGAATACTTATCCCTCTGAACTATAAATCCCAGGATGCCACTTTGTTCTCATTCTACTTTTACATTCCTCTTGGAGTTTGGAATTTAGCAGGGTTTGTTTTACATTTTTGAGTTTAGTTTCCCCCATAATTAGTCTATCCTTGTGGAGCCACCAAATCAATGGTACTATATATATATGTATATATTTTTTTCTTTTTCCACTAAGGTACCCTTTCCCCTTTATGCTGGCATGCCCTTTAAACTGGACTTGATGATGGTAAGTTTGGACACAAATGAGGAGATGGAACTAGGCTTCTGATTCTTCCAATCTTTTAACTCATTACATTCCAATCATGTCAATTGGCAGCAAAAAATGAAAGCAAAAATAGTATAGTTATGTTATGGCTCATGTCTAAGGCTTCCATCAAAGGGAGAGATAAAAAGGTATTCAATGTACAGTATAAACCAAGAATGAGTCAATGTTTTGTCAAATAAACAAAATAAATGTTAACCATAAAGATTTCACAGTCAGCATTAAGAGAAAAACTTAAAACAGGGTTTATAAAAAGAAATTATAAGAAGCATTGCTGTGTTGGGAAACTGATAGTTAAGGCTAGGGAGAACTTAGAAACAGTTTTCAGAAGTGCTGATTAGTCCTTTTACATTTCACTTTGACTCTGCACTCAAAAAAACATACTGGTTCATTTCAGCTGATGAAATAGCCATGCTAGGGCCAATACTTTTAAGTGTCTGTTTTCTCTTTGGATAGTTTCCAGAGACATCACCTCTTGCTGCAATTTATAGATAAGCTTCAGTTCTGGGCTGACAGGTCCCAGAACCTCTTGAACTAATAAAATCATCTTCAAGCTTAGATATCTCCATCATCAAGTAGAAATTTATTTGACCAAAGTAATGAAAGAAAAAAATGTCAACCTTAATCTCTCTCTCTCTCTCTCTCTCTCTCTCTCTCTCTCTCTCTCTCTCTCTCCTCTCTCATTTTCTCAATATCATCTACATCTAATCATCTATCAATCAATCTGTCTATATCTATCTATCTATCTATCTATCTATCTATCTATCAGGGTTTTTCTAGGTAGGACATATATTTTTGATTCTGTGTAATTCACAATGTCATAGAGACATAGAGACAGCATTGGAAATAGGGTAAGCAACTATTCCCATCCCACTCTTAGAAAGTAATTAGTAAGTCTTGACATAATTTGCATTTGGACCCAGGTTTGGGTCCCTTCCTTTGAAAAAATCCATTGAGGTATCAGTCTTTCAGATTCTATAGTCAATAATGAAACTCATTGGTATTTCAAAATAGAAAATATTTAGACTTTATTTGCACATGGATGGTGGCATCAAGCCTTCTACATTTAATGACTAGAATGAAAAAAAATCATTTCTTAATATGTTGGACAGTATGTCCTTCATTTTCTAGTGGTACTTGATTTTAAAGTGATAGCATGCACATCTAGGACCCATGATATGCCTGGCATGTACATATATTGTATCATGCATATCCATAGTACCTTGAGCCTGTTTTTACAAACATGGATTTCTTAACTGAAAAAGCTAACTGTTTCTAAATAACATCTTTTATTTTGGTGCATATTAAACAAGGAAGAACCATTTAGAAGTGTCACATGAGCCCTAGAATTTCCTTAGGTAGATATGCATAACCCTTTTATTTGGTTCTTTGAGTAGCCTCCATCATTTTATTATTATATAGTGAATTATATAAGAACAACTGCTGTTTTGTGAGTGATGATACATTTGTATTTTGTTTTCTTGAAAATATATTAAATATTTATCTCCTTCTCCTGAAAGATTATACTCAGTTTTTCTGAGTAGGTTTCATCATTAAAACCCTGACTCCTACTTTGTTTTCACTAATATCACATTTCAAGACCTCCAATATTTTATTAGATCTTGTGCTTTCCTGACTGCCATTTTATGACATTTGAATTATTTCTTTCTGGTTGCTTGTCATATTTTCTTGTGACTTGGGAGAGCTGGAATTTGATTACATAATATTACTGGTAGTTTTCAGTTGAAGATTTCTTTTGGTACAATATTTCAATGAATATTTTGTTCTTTGTTTCTAGGATATCAGTACATTTTTCATTGATAATTTCTTGAAATATTTTGGCTAGGTTATTCTTTTCATCAATATTTTCAAGAAGTCCAAATAATTTAAAAATTATCTCTCTACACTCTTTTAAGATTAGTTGATTATCAATGAGATATTTCATAATTGCTTTTTTGATAATTCTTTTTGATTTTTTCTTTATGTCTTATGGAATCACTAGCTTCCAGTTGCCCAATTCTAGCTTTCTAGAAATTATTTTCTTTTTTGAGTTTCTGTACCTCCTTTTCCATGTGGCCAATTATATTTTAAGGCGTTCTTTTTAGTGCATTTTTATACATCTTTTTTTCCCATTTATCCAATTATTCTTTTTTAGGGAATTCTTTTCAGTGAATTTTTTGTGTTTCTTTTATGATTAATCCCATTCTGCTTTAAAAACTATTTTCTTCAGTATTTTGTGCTTCCTTTCCCAGTCTATTGACTTTTCTCATGATTTTATTTTGTCATTTTCATTTGTTTTCCTAATTTTCTCTACTTCTGTTATTTGATTTTTCAAATACTTGTTAAGCTATTCCAGCAATTCTTTTCCAGCCTGAGAAGAATTCATATTTTTGAGAGGTTTGTATGTAATTGTCTTCTTCTGAATTTGTGTTTTGATGTTTCCTGTCACCATTTTTTTGACTATGCTCTTTGTTATTGTTCGTTCATATTCTCAGCCTATTTCTTGACTTTACCTTTATGTTAAAGCTGAGCTCGGCTCCTGGGGTGGTGGGGTTACTTTCTGAAGGCTGAGTTTTTGTTGTTATTGTTGTTGTTGGGTTGTTTTTGTGCTGCTGTTTTCAGAGGTATTTCTGGGAGTCTGTAAGTTTTCATTTCGTCCAATGGGGTATGCTTAAAGGGGAGGTGTAGTCATTGGTCTCCTGGCCTATGTTTTAGTTTATGAGTGACCATAAGTACTCTTTTATACCCTGTAACTGTGACCAGGATCTGTGTTCATGATCATTCTCCTCAGGACAGCTAGGTGGCACAGTGGATAGAGCACTGGCCCTGGAGTCAGGACTACCTGAGTTCAAATCTCACCTCAGACACTTAATAATTACCTAGCTGTGTGGCCTTGGCCACATTTGCCTTTCCAAAAAAACCCTAAAAACATGATCATTATCCTTATCATCCTGGAACTGTGAACTACTCATGGGTAATGCAAAAAAGATCTGAATTTAATGCCATCAAAGATTTCCCAAAATCTCCTTCTGATGAATTGTCCAAATCCTTTACTCTTTGTGGGTTGAGAGCTCAGAAAGTTGCTCAGTTTAGATGCCCACAAGACCAGAGACTGGTGTGCTAGGTGCAAACTATGTTTGACTGTGCCTCACTCTCATCCCAATAGTGTAAAACAAAATTAAACAAAGCAAACTTTAAAAGACTTTTTGCTTGCCTAAGATTTTTTAGGCTGGAAATTTATTTTGCATTGTCCTTTTTTTGTTTCTGCTACTCCAGAATTTTTTTTGAGGCATTATTTTAAAGTTGTTTGGAGAGGAATGTGAAAGAGCTCCTAGGATTCCCTGACTTTACTCTGCCATCTTGTTTCTTCCTCCACTTATCATGCATCTCAAAAAATGCTAGATCATGACTTTTTGAAGATGTTTGTAGATTTTGTTTAAAAATTATTCTTAACTATTTCATTGTTTTAAATTATTAAATTATAATGTTAAAATTATAATATTAAATTAAAATTATTTTTAAAATATTTGTATTCCAAAGTTTTCTTCCCTATTCCTTGAGAAAACAAGAATTTTGATTTATGTATACATATGAAGAATCATGATTTAAAAAAAAATGTATCTGAAATTTCTTTACAACTTCATATGCTCCTAGCTCTTCAGGATATGCAAACTCAATGATATTGCTATCTGTATTATCCTTAAAATGTATTTTCAAATTGCATGTAGCTATTCCACATTTAAAAATTATATTTTTCACAATGAGAGAACATGATATTAATATTTCAAATGATATATTCATATATTACTCAACAATTTTTTGAAAATTAGAGTTATTTAAATTTTGCAAAACACTTTACATATAGCATCTTATTGGTCCTTGTAGATACCATTTGTGGTGGGTAGGGTTAGAACTGAACTTGCAATTTCACTGGTAAATATGGCTTTGAGGTGAATAAACTTCTCCTACATTGTTAGTTGCCACTTCCCCCCCCTTTTTTATTTATTTAATTAATTTATTTTTAATTTTACAATTTTTTCCCCGAATCTCGCTTCCCTCCCCCCACCCCACCCCCACAGAAGGCAATCTGTTAGTATTTACATTGTTTCCATGCTATACATTGATCTAAGTTGATGTGATGAGAGAGAAATACAATTATCACTTTTCAACTTAGAATTACAGATAATTTTAATGGGTGGCGGTGGACTGATGATCACTGAGCAGGTTAATTGTTTCTCCTAGAGTCACAAGCTAAAATGTACTAGAGGAAGGGAGAACTTAATTTCAGATCTTCCTGGCTTCAAGATAATTTATTGTCTCCTCTCTCTCTCTCTCTCTCTCTCTCTCTCTCTCTCTCTCTCTCTCTCTCTGTTTCACTCCCCTATTCCATTGTGAAGCTTAGAGGAGTTAAATGAATTGTTTTTGGTCACATAGCTAAAAAGGGAGTTTTCATGCCTAGCTCTTTCTAACTCTAGTCCACAAAATGCTAAGGTGCTCTTCTTTGTAGTCACAAGTAAATAAGAGAAGATAGTACTTTCATTTCATTCTAGCACTAAAAACCATCTTATTATTCTGGAGATTTGATTGCTTTTGTATTTAGGTTCCACATTAAATTTTTATAGTTAATTTTGTGAAGCTCTAGCATAGAAGTCCTTGTTTACATAGTGTAAAACTTAGATGCCACTCGATTGTTTATCATCCATGAAGTTCATTTCACATCTCATCTGTTTTAGGAATGAAGTGTACAAAATAGTGAGACTTTTCTAGACTGTGGTAAGAATAGCTCTCAATTAAAGGCAATAGTTTGAGTACTTTTAACAAAATAGGTATAATATCATTCTGTTACAGTATCAGGCATATTTAACTATTTAAACATTTATATACATTTCCTTATTTCCAGAAAAGAATAATTCTGGTGTTCTTGTGATTTTGGAACCTTTTTTCCTTAATACTCATAGATATATCAACCTAGAAGAATGAGATATGAAGAAACAAATTTTGAAGACATACAAAACATTCTGTTAGATGAAATGAGGTATTATCTAAAGTTATAGATTCACAGGAAGAGTCTTGAACAACTCTCTGTACTCTCCTCTCTCTCTCTCTCTCTCTCTCTCTCTCTCTCTCTCTCTCATTTGGTTGTTTTTTAAATCATGTCTAAATCTAATTCCATTTGTGATTTTCTTGGCAGAGATATTAGAGTAGTTGTCTGTTTTCTTCTCCAACTCAATTTACAGATGAGGACACTAAGGCAAAAGGGGTGTAGTTATTTGCCAAAGATCACACAGTAAGTGAGTGACTGAAACTAGATTTGAACTTATGAAGATGAGATTTCCTGGTGCTAGGACCAATGCTCTAGCTATTGAATCACCTTAGCTATCTAAATTCTTGTTTATTTATATTTCTGCCCCTGCATATTTTTACTACTAGAATTTGTTTTTCTTATTTCTTTTTGAATTGGGAGGCCTAGGTGGAGAAAAACTAAATGCCTACTCATTGGAACATAATCTTGAAAAGTCTAGGGAAGAGCATAAAAGAATAAAGAATGAATGGAGTTGATGCTCAGAATAGACACACACTGTTTTCTTCATCAGAGTTCACTGATGACAGAGGTGTTCAGTACTAATTTGTCTACTGTATGCTCTTCCATGCATGGCTATCTTTGAGCTGAAAAGTTCAGGAAAATATGCATAATAAGGATTTTATGTCTATGCTAAGTGAGGAGATAGTGCGATATCCCACAGCTCCCCTTGTTAAGCTCCATTCACTAGGTCAAGATGTGATACTTTACAAGGTACTAAAAGAATCAAATGCATTTGATTTCTAAACCCCTATCAGATATCTTTAAAAACCTAAAGAGGACAGGAATGGTACCAATGAATGAGAGATTGGAAATTTTACTTGAATTTTAAAAACAAGGTCATAAGTAGAGGACAAAGTAGGCCAGCCATAATTTAATCAAATTTACACTGATAGATTGGATGGTGTTCAGAGATGTTAGCTATTCTCAGCAATTCAATGACCCAGGACAAATCTTAAGGACTTATGATGAACATGCTATCCATTCCTTTTTTCCTATGTCTCACTTCTATCTTTAATGTATCAAAGTGGAAAATTTATCCATCTCATTTTTCTGTTTGGGTCTTATTGATTTTAGTCAGAAAATTTCAGGAAAAAAAAAGATATTTATCCATGCTGTTGTAGATTTATTATATTCCTGACAAACATCTACTCACAGATTTGCATCAAATATGGACATAAACATATATACATATATATTTATATATGTATGTATGTATCATATAGATACAAAGATACATCATTTGTGTATGTATGTATATGTGATACTTTTAGTTTTTCTTCAAGAGGCACTTACTTTAGCAAGACCCAAACAAGCTATCCTATAAAGACAATTCACTCTAAATGGTAAAACAAACTCTCTGACAATTCCAAGTGACACAGACATCATTTATCATCATTTCTGTGGTATTTAGACTATTGACAAAAAAGAAATAAAATATATTATAAAACTATTATTATAATATATCAATATTGTTCGAGTTTCATCTTGTTGCATCCAAGCATTCTCCATATTTGCATTAGATGTAGCCAGTACATACATTGTAAAATGATGTAAATCTTTCAATTTTTTTTAGGTTTTTTGCAAGGCAAATGGTGTTAAGAGGCTTGCCCAAGACATTAAATTAAGAAACGTTATTGTTTCCTTTGTTTCGAATTCATGTTAACCTACCAATATAGATAGATAAGTATATGTGTATATCCTAAGATGTATTGGCAAATATATCCCAAAGCCCAATTTTGGACCTAGCTATGTATTTTATTTTATTTTTTTTTAGGTTTTTGAAAGGTAAATGGGGTTAAGTGGCTTGCCCAAAGCCACACAGTTAGGCACTTATTAAGTGTCTGAGACTGGATTTGAACCCAGGTACTCCTGACTCCAGAGCCAGTGCTTTATCCACTGCGCCACCTAGCCGCCCCTTTCAATGTTTTTTTGACCAAACTCTAGGATCATTTCCGCCAGTGGCCACAGCAGAAAGACAGACTGGTAACACCTAACCATTTCACATTGCTCCACTGCACATTGCACCCCCCCCCCCCAAGGCAGATGCTCATTATCAGCTGGGAACTAACCCTTGGATCCTTCCCCTTGGTGAAGATATCCCAGAGGGCCCCTGTACTCTCACTTTTGAAGTCAGTTTTTCTCTTGGTAGGGGGCCATCTGTATTGCCATTACTTTAGTACTTGACACCTGTTCTCTTAATTCCCTGTCTAATTATTATCTGGTCTTTAGATTTTCCCTGAATTTAAAGTTATTGTATATGTCACCTTCTCCAGTTAGAATATGATCTCCCTCAAACCAGAGAGAATTTCATTTTTCCCCTATTTCTATTACCATATTGTAGTTCATTGTAAATATTTATGAAATGTCTTCCTTTCTATTGTATTCTACTATTCCTTTTATTTCAATATAATCTGTTATTTAATAACCACTCAACTAACAAAAATTTATTAAACATCTACCATGGACCAGGTAATGTGTGAGCTAATTACTTTTGACAGAATTCAAATTTTTTTTTTGCCTAAAAAAGGATTGTATTCCATCTGTAATAGTAAAAAAATGAACATGGAACATTCACTGAAAATTCCTGCACCTTTTTGTTCTCCACGGTTCAAGTGGAATTGTATGTCATTTGTTATTCTTTTGATACCATTCTCATGGTGAAATCTCATGCAGAACAGTCATGGCAAACTGTTTCTTATCTCATTTTCCAGAGTTCAAGAGCAAGGCATTCCTTATTTCCTATCTTTTTCCCCTAAATGTGGATACTATCTTGTTTGGCTACCTTAATTACAGATAAAGACATTCTGTAAGATGCACTTATCAAAGAAGTGATAAGTAAAGAGAATGAGTAGCAATTTATTTATTAATAATTGATTATTACTATAGTATATAGAATCCCATTTTAGGAAGAATTCTGCTTCCACAAATAGTGCTAAAAAAGTAGTTGACCAAGAGGTAACTTACAAAACTGTCCTGTACTATAAGATTAATTGTGCTTTCATTATTAATTATTAACAATAGAATTGGGTTCTGAGGCCCCAATTCTTGTACTAGAAGTCCCAGATTGGACTTACTGGGTCATGGCCCAGTTACCATGCTCTAAGCCACTGTGCAGGTTTAATTAGCTTCTTACATATTGACTTCTATGCTTAAGATGGAGCTTAAGATTCATTATAAGAAAATGCAAAATATGTGAAGGCATGATCTGGGTGGGGGAACATATCAAGGGGATACATACTAGGCGAGGGTATAAAAGGGTGGTAACCTAGAGGAGCCTAGACCAATCCTGGCTCTGATGGGAGGAAGTAGGACTGAAATGACAGTATATAAGCTTGCTCTGCTTTTATACCAGTGTGGATGCTCTGAGGAGCCCACCACCTGCTTCTGGTGAGAACTGTAATAAACACTTCCTGCATTTACTTTGGTTTAAGTTTTATTTCTTGGGGTAGGTCGACTGATTCCCATTTTTCATAATTGCCATGTATTAGTTATTGTGCCAGATGCTTTATATTATATCATCTCATTCTTTGCAACAACTTTATGAGGTAGAGGCTATTAGGATCTCCATTTTGCAGTTGAGGAAACTGAAGCAGACAGTAGTTAAGTAGCTTTAAGATATATATAGATAGATATAGATAGATATCGATATAGATATAGATATAGATATAGATATAGATATATAGATACAGATGTAGATATAGATATGTAGATGTAGATGTAGATACAGATACAGATACAGATGCAGATATAGATATAGATAGATAGATGCATATATGTGACACATTTAATTTTCCTCAACAGACACTTCCTAGGAAGGATCCAAACAAGCTAAAACAATGAAATAAAATGTTCTAATATTTACAAGTGAGAAAATGTCCCAACATTACAGAGTTAGGAAGCATTTAACACTCAATTTGAATTCAAGTCTTACTGAATCTAGGATTCACTGTTCCTCTTAGCTGCCAATAAATTAGCAAACAGGAGGGGAATGAGAGCAAAATCTATCAGATTTCTAGATTGTCAGTTCACTTACAGATAAAAGGGAAAGATAAAATTGTGACAATAAGGTCATGTACCATAGGACATCAACTTATAATAACTCTTTATAAACAAGTCAGGGACTATTAATTTCTCTTGGAGAGACCATTTCAATCTACTTTTCTCAGGATGAATGATGTGATTGTTTCAGAGACTAATTTATTTTGAATTCCATGTTGTACAGGGAAGAATATGACTTTGTTTCTCTTTCTCAAAGGTAAGTTCTTCTAAAATTTGGAAAGCAGATATATAAATACACAATAAAATATTTTATATAGCATTCATTGTATTTGGAATAAATATTCAATATTTAATTAAGAATTAAGAGCTTAGTAAGAGTCCAGCTTTAGCTATTTGTTGTCTAAATTTACTTGAAATCTTGTATATTTGCATTTAAAATATTTTTGCCAAGAAAGCCATCATCTCAAACAAAGCCCTGGTACTAATTGTAAGAGAGGTCACTGAAGTTCAAAATTCAAGATACTGTTCTCATACCCAAGCATAACAGTACTGACATGCTATAGGGATACAGTCTGGAAATTTGGTTTCATTGTTATAGGAAACTCCCAGGGTGAGAAAAGCCCATCTATCCATTCATATTGGAACCTTCTCTGCAATTTTTATTCTTAGTCATCTAGAAAACTGAGAGAGTGCATGGGTTATCTAGGATCTGCTAGTCTGTTTGTGTAAGAGGTGACTGGCTCTTTAATCCAGTTCTTCATAATTTTGAGTCTGCCTCTCCATTAAACCACATCACCTAGGCACACAGACATTTATATAGTACTTTGAATTTTGCAAAGCAATTTTCATACATCATTTTATCCTCACAACAACCACATCAAATAGATTCTAGAGGAGATATCATCCTCTTTTTATAGAAAGGAAAATGGAGATTCAGATAGACGGACTATTTTGTTCATGATTCTAGAGTCAGGGGATATCAGAAGCAGGACCCAATAAACCTTGGTCTTCCTGCTATCAAGGTAAGAACTCTCTCTATTACGAGGTGCTGCCATTTGATGTGCTTAAGCATCTTTGAAAATCATTAAGACTGTCTACATACATACTTGCAGTTCTTCTAATAACCAAGGTCACTGACTTAAGTTCACCAATGTTTCTTTAAAATCAAGTTTGAAATGCTGTTGCACTTATGGATATTCAGGTCAGATTTCAAGCATCAGCGACTTAAGTGAAACATGGATTCCTTTAACAGTATTTCTTAGAGCAATCTGAGGCTTATTCTAAATAACAATAACTTCCCTCTCTCACTACCTGAAAAGAATCAAAACAAAAGAAAACGCCATCACAAAGAGTAAGAAACTACTTTTTAGTTTCTTTTTGACAGTATTTTTGCCTATCCAAATTGCCATTTTTGTCATTATATCCAGCTGCCGAATAATATTCCAGAATTACAATATAGAGGGTTATTATGTTGCTATGCACTCAAGGAAGTTACAATAAAAAAGTACAATTTCAGCTGATGGAGTATGCAAAGATGCTTTATTTTTCGAAAGAAGTTTCACAGATTATTACTTTTAATAAATATTCAACAAAACAACTGCAATCTGTTTTTCTTTTCAGTTCCCATAAAATACACATTTAACAGGGAAATGTTTTCATTTTCTATAATAATTTGCTCATTATATGCTTTGGCTTAAAAATGGAACTCTGCATTATAATTTGAGATATATCAGAAATTAGCATTTTGTAACTCATTCCTTTGACAAGACTGGAGAACAGGCATATGAAAGGATCTGATCTTTGAGGGAAAAAAACTGAAACAAACAAAAATGGCCCAAAGAGAAAAAAGGACATTTAAGTTGAACCTTTCAGCCCTCTCTTTCATCTTTGACATGATTTCTCAATAGTACCTTTAACCCAGAATTATTTAACTTCTTTTCCCTCAGATTGAGAAAAACCTACCTGCTTGTATACATTATCCTAGCTTCCAAATATGAAATTTTCCTGTTTTTCTAGTCATTTTTAGACCAGAAAAATATTGCTTTTGACTTAAGACTATGATGAATTAACATAAAATATAAACAACAGGTTATAATATTTGCAGAATTTTCTTTCATAAAAAATTTGAGTGATAGTGTTTGTTTTCATTAAAAACACAAAATTACTTCCTACTTGTATGGAAATATTGTTATTATTTTTATAGGTATTCCTATATACATGTCAATCATTTATTTTCTTTGTTCAATTAATATTTTCCAATTACATGTTATGAAATATATTCAACATACATCCTCATGCATATGCAAATTTACATAATTTCCTAACACCCTCCCTTCCCATACCCATCCTCTCAGTGGCAGTCAGGTGAATATTGTACATAGACATTTAGGTTTAACATATTTACATATTAGTCACTTTGGGGATGAGAAATTAGGATTAAGGAAGAAGAAAGAAACCATGAGATAGGAAAGAAATACATAAGAGAAATTTTTAAAAAAAGAATCTATTCAGATTCTGTAGGGTTTTTATTTTTTGTTATAGCTTTGTTTTGTTTTGTTTTTCCTCTGGATGGAGATTTCATTGTCCATAGCAAACCACTTAGGGTTGTCCTACTAAGAGGAGCTACAACCGTCAAGGTTGATCAACTCACGATGTTGTTGTTAATGTATACATTGTTCTCTTGGTTTTATTCTCTTTGCTCAATATCAGTTTCTATAATTCATTCCATGTTTCTCTAGTCCCACCATTCATGATTTCTCATAGAACATTGGTATCCCATGATCTTCATATATCATAACTTGTTCAGTTATTCCCAATTGATGGGCATCTCCTTAATTTCCAATTCATTGCCAATACATAAAAGACTGCTATGTTATTCATTTATTTTTTTTTTTTTTAGGTTTTTGCAAGGCAAATGGGGTTAAGTGGCTTGCCCAAGGCCACACAGCTAAGTAATTATTAAGTGTCTGAGACCAGATTTGAACCCAGGTACTCCTGACTCCAGGGCCAGTGCTTTATGCACTGAGCCACCTAGCCACCCCCATTCATTTATTTTCATACACAAACATATCAGGGTCCACCACACAGTTCTTTAATGAGAAAATAAAAAAAATCTAGAATTTTCAGGTAGCTTGGGTTTAAATTCTCTTTAAGTCCATGAAGGAGAGTGCAAATATCCCAAATTGAAAAAAAAATCTACCTGCTTGTATATATTCTCCTGGTTTCCAAATATGAATTTGTCCTTTTTTCCTAGTCATTTTTAGGACTAGAAAAATATTGGTTTAGACTTAAGACTATATTAAAATAACACAAAATATAAACAACAGGTTGAATATAGTGGCAGAATTTTCTGTCATAAAAATATTTGTGGTAGTGTTTCTTTTGATTGAAAGCACAAAATTACTTCCTCCTTATCTCTTTTGAAGTAAAAGTAACAGCCTTCCTATTTTATCCTTGAGGCACATCAAATATTCATGAGCAAAATAATCATGGTTTTCCTATCTTTTATTCACTTGCAGGTTGGACATGATTGCTATTTCAGGGAAGCCTGGTGCTTCATATTCTGGGTTAGAATAAAATTAACCAATAAAAATTGTCTAATAGTTGATAAGAAATTTTCATGTCCATATAAGAGAAAGGCACAGAATTTATACAGTTGGTACAGTTGGATATTGGCCATCTTGATCTGGTAGGAGAAACTTGAAGAAGGAATTCTTTGTATCCTTGTATATTTGGTTTTTTAAATTTTATTTATTAAAGGCAATGGGGTTAAGTGACTTGTCCAAGATCACACAGCTAGGCAATTACTAAATGCTTGAGGCAGAATATGAACTCAGGTCCTCCTGACTCCATGGCTGGTGCTCTATCCACTGTGCCACATAACTGTTCCTGTATTTGTTTTTTTATACTATGTTAAGTCGAAACTTTTATCATTTGCTATATTTTAAACACAGTGAGTCCCCTGCACCAATGGTTTTAATACATTTTAAGAAAAACCTCACCTTACTTATATGAGATAGAATCTTAAGATATTTCTTCTACTACCTCTTCAAGTGACGCTCCTCCACAGGACTGGGGAGGAAGAAAAAAAGGAGACTGATGTTCCTAAGAGGACAAAAAATTGGTTTCTTCTGTAAAAGTAATCTTTGATCTATTTTTTTCTTTTCTTTTAGATTCAAGTTTGAGAAAAAGTAAGGAGTTATCTCTTGTGTCTTTTTTTTCAAAAAAAAAGTCTTTTTGGAAGATTTACTTTCTCACAAGGTAAAAGGAGCTAAATCTAAACATTAGAAAGATTCTTTTGAGGAGCAACTGTGCTTGGAGTGAAACAAGATCACGGTTACACAGTGAAACAGCATCAGAGAATCATAGGATTTGAAGATGGAATGTACTATGAAACTTGTTTAGTCTAAATCTCTCATTTTACAGAAGAGGGAACTTAAAGGAATTTTAGAAGTGAAGTTATTTGTCCAAAGTCATTCAGAGAATAAACTACTAAGTGGGGGGTTTATATCAAATTTTTCTGGCTCTAAACCCAACATTCCTTCTATCATATCATAGTAACTTGGACTAACGTGCTTATACTATTCAGTATGAGAGAACATTTTTGGAATAGTCTCTCTGAGACACATAAAATTAAGTTGTCATGAATACATCATGTGAAAAGATTTGTCATTTACCTTTCACGTAGAGAAAATCTTTTTTGTGAGCACATGTTTATGTCACATGTTAAATAATTAAGGATATAATTTCAGCATGGCAGGAACATCTGAAGTATTAGAGACCTAGAAATAGGCTGCATATTCTGTGATATGGGAAAAGGAATAATGTAAAGCCAGAGACAGTCTTACTTAGTATCGAGGATAGTTTTACATTGCACTAGGTATCTTTTTCTTTGAAATTTTGACCTTTGTATTTTTTCTTTTGATCCTTCCTCTCTTCCTGATGAACTGTAAGATATGATTTATTTCTCTAACTCGAATTTCTAATTCAAATACATATTGTAATGGACAGTTCTCCAATTTTAGAGAGACATAGTAATAATGATTGAATAAAAAGATTGGTCCTCCCTCTTAGTTATCTGTGAAGAGAACAATACTGCTTGTCCTAATGTGATTGTCAATTAGTAAGAACTATTAAACTTGTAGACAGAATTTCAGAGAAGAATATCAAACATTAGGAAGAATTCCTCTCAAATTCAACTGATTTGAGTAAAGTCCTAAAGGGTATAGCTGACAATTAGACACAAAAGATGGGCAATGATCAATATACTACAAATTTATAATGTGTAAAGGTTAATAACTTGGAATATCAATTTTGGATGAAATAATTTGTCCAGTGTTCTTTTAGTTTCCATCTAATGAGTTATACATGCTAGTATTTATATACATACTACATATGGATACTGATGACTTTGGTCCTCAAAAGTACAAATTTTCAGTTTGTTGTGAATTGGCTCACATGGCCTTTAACTAGACTGAGCAGTGAGGTGATGGTATTGGCGGGGTGATCTACCAGTCAAAAATACCCAAGTTCAAATCCTGCCTCAATTTGTAATCCTTGAAAAATTAAACTAAGCTTCTCTTCAGTAAAAAAGAGAATGTCAGTATCTAGCTGAAAAAAATATTTCAAGTTTCAAAAAGAGTGTCCTGCAAATGCCAAAGTGCTATATTAATGTTATCATTTTCATAATTACATATGATTTGTTTGAATATTTTTTCTGCCTTTTCAGAACATCTAAGTGGAATATCTTTTGGAAGAAGAGTACTTATTATGTTAAAGGTACATCTTTTCAAAAATTACTTTTTCTTAGTCTTTCTCTTTTAATATCAATATTCTCCCAGTGTTGCATCCTGATTGTAAATAATAGAACACTGATAATCATGGAATATCATGTTATTTAGCTTCTTAGTTTGGTGTTCAGAGACAAGACCAAATGGTTGAGGCACACACCCATTCATTCTGTAGAAGCTACCTCAGACTGTCCCCTTTTTCATTACTACTGCCTAACTGATATTTATGAGAATATTCTCTTGTGCTCTAAATTTGAAAAATTTAGTTTAATATATTTTCATAGATTATCTAGGTTGCATTTTAATTTAATTTTTTTTATTTTGTTAAACATTAAAGAATTACATTTTAATCTGGTTCAGTATCATAGAGATTTCTGGAGAAGTGAATTGGACACTTTCTGGTCCAGATAAGTCTCTAAAACTTTGAACTGCAGAAAATTGGTGACTTGGTGACTTCATAGATTAGTTCATAAGTTTTGACTTATAATGGATTTTACATCTAGTCCAAAATTTATTAATTTTGGGATCCAGATAAGTTAACAGATTTGACCACATAGGTCCTATATGAGTCCTTTGACTCACTGCTACATTATGCTAGATATCTGAGTGGTTTAGCATTTCTTTCTTCAATTTATTTTACAGATGAGGAACTGAGATGAACAGGGTTAAGTGACTTGCTCAGGGTCACTAATCTCATCTGAGTCTAGATTTGAACCCAGGAAAATAAGTCTACTGATTCCAACTACTCTATTCACTGAATCCCCTAGCTACCAAGTAGTGACCATCTTCAGTCGTCCTGATCCATATCTGGTCACTGGGCTCGGATGACTTCAGAAGAGAAAGTGAGGCTGGTGACTTAACACAGCATCCCCCAATCAAATCCAATTCATATGCCTGTCACGGTATTCCAATCCCTGATATCACAGTCCTCTTCGAGAATGAAGGAAAAAAAAAAAACAACCACAACATTGTGCTAAATATCTTAGTCCCAGTTGGAATTTCCTAAATTTCATTTCTTACTACTTTGTGTTACAGCACTGAAGCTTTTTATGCCTTCTGTTAAGAAGTTATTGAAATAGATAGTAGTCTTTTATAAACCTTATTATCAGTTTTTACAAAATCCAATTTCGTATTTCAAGGATGAATCCCATTCTTTTTTATGTTTCCCAGTTTTACCCAGAAGCAAAAATGAGTGGAAAGTCCTCATCAGGACAATACAACGAAATTTTTAATTCTCTTCTGTTAATTTAACAACTATTAATTAAGTATATGCTGCCAATGATTATAAATTGTGAGATACCAGGATAAGAAGAGAGATAGGTAAAATATTTAATGATTTGAAGCAATAGGGACAGAAACTGAACCTGTTAATCAATTCTCCATGAATTCCCAGGTGAGAATATTCTTTCCATCAGTCCAAGTCACCAATTTTCTGCAGTTCAAAGTTTTAGAGACTTATCTGGACCAGAAAGTGTCCAATTCACTTCTCCAGAACTCTCTATGATACTGAACCAGATTAAAATGTAATTCTTTAATGTTTAACAAAATAAAAAAAAATAAATTAAAATGCAACCTAGATAATGCTATTTTGTGGTTTTCAAAATTAATGTTTGATTCTATAAAGATTATTATATAAATAGCCTCTGTTTTTTTTTTTAAGTTGTGTTGAGCCACTGAGTGGTTAAATACCAGCTGGCATTCATAAATCAAATATGTTTTTATGGCAGTACTTGAACCCAGATTTTCCTACTTTCAAACTTAGCTCTTTATCCACTATATTAATAAAATTCTTAAGTTCATAGAACGATCTTTAAGACAATCAGGGTTTAATGTGATCTTATAAAATAGCAATAAGTGGTTGTGGGAAAGAAGCAAATCCTAGATCTGTGTTTTACAAGGATTTAGGATACAGGAAACTCAGAAAGCTAGAGGCAACTAATCAGAATAGATTTGGCAGAAAGCAAGCCTGGAAACAAAGGCTATCAATATATAAGTATGGATTAGAATAGATCAATGCTTTTGATTACTTTATTTGGCCATCTCTAACTCCTCCTTGAGATCTGGATTTCTTGAAAGATTTTTTGTGAATTAAAAGATCAGATCTTTAAAAAGAAGTAGAAAGACTTCTACAAATAGTTTAAAAGGTGGGATAGAACTACTCTTTAAATCTTAGCATCTGGATATATTTGCAGGATGAAACAAATAGTCAGGATGCCTGGGGTCAGGTGTACAAATCCATTAAGATCAATCCCCCCATTGTTCATGGACAGAATTCTTGTTTATCTAGTTCTGGTTATTGTGACTGAGATTCCTATAACTATTGTTTGACCTTCATGGTGAATGAAATTTCTTTTCTTTGGGTTCTCAACCAACAGTCTTATGGGAAAGGATGAACAGATAGAGTGACTGTGGTTAGGCAAATGGATATATATTATAAACAAAAATTGGAATGGTTCAGGTGGAATGAACAGTAAAAAAAATTTTTAAAAAACTTCAACAAACTTGTAGGAAAGTGGTGAATTGTTGGTTGTTGAAATGAATTCTGTCCTTATTAAGAAAAGCACACAACTCTATCTGTTCAAAGAGCTTACTACAAGGGTCACAAAGCTTCCAAGATGGGATGGTCAATGAGTAGTCCATTTTCTTCCTGGCTTGGAGAACAGCTAGCTTTAGGAGCTGAGTTTACAGAACTTAAAAACAGTCCATCTATGACTATAGGCAGCAGTTCATTTACCTGACAGAGTGTTGACCTGCCAAAGGTAGACTGAGACTGAGATTTCCATGCTGACTCAGAAGAAGAGAGAGGACAACATTAGCCAAAGGACTTTGCTAAGAGATAATGGCAGGGACTTGGGGAGATTCCAGCTGATTAAGCTATTTGGAGGATTTCCCCAGATTTGTTGATCGAAAGAAGGTAAACTGGGGTTAATCCATCATTTATCAAGTCTCTCAGCAAACTTTCAAAGTGGCTTTCTTGTACCATTGTGAATATGTTTTGAGCCAGAAAATGGATCAATATTCTAATTTTCTGGCAAGGACACCCTTCTGATAATGGCAGGATTTTACTTTTGAATTCTTGCTGATATGACTGGATAATTAATTTTCATTTGCAAGGTCGCATACCTGCCAGGAAATAATTCATGGGTAAATGTTTGATCTTGAACTGTTGACTTTATGCTAGTTTTCAATTATAGTGAAACCTGTCTTTGGAGACCACCCATGGCTCTAAACCAGAAAAAGAAAGGGAAGATTTTAAATTGGTAGACAGTTTTCAAGTACAATTTTAATCTTGTGAGTAGAATATTTGCAGTTAAATTCTATTGAACATAGGACATTTATTTCTAATCTAGAGTAACATTTTAGAATATGTGCAATGCATACTTACCTATTCATAAAATTGTTGAGATTGGTACTCAATCTTCCCAGGGACATGCAAAAACATGTATGTACATGCATAGAATGATGTGCATAGAGAATTGTGGAGTTAGGTGTGACTTGTAAGTAATTTCCTGTCTTGGTGTACCCATGCCTTCAGGGAAATATGAAATTCTTTTGCTGTAACTTGAATTTGCCACAGGGAAATTAAACTTTAGGTAAGGAGAACATACTCACTAAATCATAACAGGGAGTCACCTAACTACAAGTCACATCTCATGCTGCCAGAGTATCAATATAACCTACTGTCATTAATTGAGGTTGGAATAACTAGTGAAAATGTAGTTAAAAAGTCAAGGGAAAAGATGACTTAACAGAAATACAAAGTCCTAGGGCAAGTGTCTCATTAAGAGTAAAAAATATTTCAGGTTCACTTTTGGTTTTACATTCAAACATCATATTCCTTCTCATAGAAAGGAAGGAATTTAAGTGTTTTTTTTTGAATCTAAAAATGAAGACTCCATGCAACTGATTCCTTTTCTTGGTCACACAGATTCCTATAACTATTCAGCTCATCAAGAAACCTTTACTTACTACCTAGCATCTGTAATGGTAATAGGAATACAAAAGTGAGACAGTGCTTCCATCAACCATTCCTTGATTTCCCCTTCTCATCACTGAGTTCTTTCCATAGATATCATTTTAGGGGACAGACCCAACCAGCCATGATTTATTATTATCCTGACTGTACTTTTGACTCTAGACTTTTCCAGAAAATCCTAGAGAAGGACTTTCCTTCTCCCTTTCCATTGTTTTTTTTTTGGGGGGGGGTTATCTTCCCACATTAGAATATAAGCTCCTTGAGGACAGGAATTATCTTTTTTTTTGTTGTTTGTACAAATATTTGTTGCCTTATTTGACCTCAAAGAACTGATATTCTATTTGGCTTATAGTACATTCATATAAAATTATATATAGGGATAGGTATAAAAACTGACATGATTTCATTGGTACTCCAGTCTCTTGGGTGTGAAAACTCCCTCTATTTATTCAGGTTAGCATCTTCTCTGAAACTTAGAGAAGCAAGAGGCTAAATGATTTATCTAGTTATACCCCCAATTTTTCTCAAAGGACTGGGATCATAGTCTTCCTGGCTCCAATGTCTGATTTCTAAACATATTAGTATATTTTTGACATAAATATTTAATGATTTTAGGGGACTACTCACAAGTGAAGGAATGAGGAAAAGGACTCTTGGAGAAGGTCCCTGAAATGAACTTTGAAGAAGGTTAAGATTTCTCATAAACAAAGGTAAGGAAGGGTTACATTTCAGCTATTTGTTAATGCATAGAAATAGGAGACAGAGTAACACATCGTTCCACTTTTGTAACATAGGGTTCTAGATAAATGCTCCAAGGGTTTTGTGCTAAAAATTATTTCTTGGTAGATTGAGGCGTAAATCATTTTAGAATATTTTGAGTAGTATATTAAATTCACCTGTTGAAAGGGGTTTGCAGAACAAAAAAATATTGGGAATTGCTTATATGTGTAGAGGGAATATCAAATGAGCTGGTGTCTTTGTTCCAGAATATTCATGTCAAATAGAAATAGGGCATATATAAATAAAAAATGTCTTTGTATATTGACTTATTGATATATTAACTTGGATTCCATATATTAATATTAATCAGAATTTTTATGTTTTCACTAACGTTGTTAAAATTTCCCTTATATTTTTATCTGTTTTAGGCCACTTTGGAGTGTGATGGGTTATATTTGGCCCAGAAACCATGTGTTTGACAAATCTGAGTGGGGAGGGGAGGAGTAACATGCAACTAATCTGGAGAAAGATTGTGAAAAGTTTTAAATGTCAACCATAGAAGAATATTATTTAGGGAAGTAGAAGGGTCAGATGTGCTCAAGGAATATACAGTTTGGAAGCCTCTTAATGTAAGAATTGGAGAGTGAAAAGGCTGAATGGAAGGAAATCCATTAGGGGACTATTGTAGCAATTAAGATAATAGGTCAAATGGCATGAATTAGATTGGCTGTGGTAAAAGTAGAGAAAGGGATAGATACAAGAGATTTTGACTGATATGGACAATAATAGCTCATTGGATTGTGATAAAGAAAGTTCTTTTAACTGTAAAGAATGATAGAACTGTGAACTCTTGTTAGTATTATAGCATATTATTTGTAACATAAAAAATGAAATAAATTTTATTTTAAAAACTTAGAAAAGAATTGTTGTTGCTCGGAAAGTTATCCCTGAGTCAGTTATAAGAACATTGACTTATCAGATCTAGGGTTAAAATCATTTAAAAAAAAAGATAGATCATTCAATGATCACTTACTTGGCCCTCAATGAACTATGCTCAGAGGCAGAATTAGATAAGAAAGTTATTCCCTGCTCTTAAGAAGTTCAAATTTTAATGGAGCAAGATCTATTGGGAAAAGGGGCCTAAAAGGATGAGAGTTCAAATGAGTTCAAATATGATCTTAGACACTTACTAGTTGTTTGATCCTGGTCAAGCCACTTAACCCTGCTTGCCACAGTTTCCTTATCTGTAAAATTGACTGAAGATAAAAAGGGCAAATTTATACAGTGTCTTTTCGAAGACAACCCCAAATGGAGTCACAGTATCTGACTTGACTGAAATGACTGAATAACAACAATAAACTGTTAGTTTTTCCTCCCATCAAGCCTAAAATGGCCTCTGCAGCTTCTACTCATTGTTCTTGATTTTGCTCTCTTCTATTAAACAGAACAGTTGACCTGTCCTTCCACACAAGACAGATGAAGTGGATGAAGAATTCTCAGATTTCCACATGTATTTTGATTAATACACTCTGATTTTTTAATAAATTTATAAAATTGAATTTTATATATTTATAAAACTATTTAAATAGCATTGGTTTCCTTGACAACTCTAAGTATTTTATTTTATGCATTTAGAAAGGGGTCTTTAGATTTTGCCAGAAAACTAAAAGATCTATGACACAGAAAAAGTTAAGAATTTCTAGTCTAAGGAAACACATCAGCATTTATGTCTGGGACAGTCCTTGAATTAGGACAACTAGTTTATACTAGAAATGAATAGGAAGAGGAAAAAGTTCAATTGAATCTTTGAATAAAAGCTTCTATTTATTGATCCCAAATTTCTCCTGGATGCAGAAGTCCATAGTTTTAAATGCTAAAGTTCCACAGCTATTGCTATGTGACAGTGAACTATAGGACAAAGTGGACTCTTTAGGAGTAATAATAACACACAAGATAGAGGAAAGGCTCCTTGTGTGAATGATGGATCTGTAACATCAACCCAACAGAGAAACTACTTTGAAGAATGTGAATGTGAATGAAAGCTTTCAACAAGGAACTGTATGACAGGAAGAGATGTCTTGATTACATATCAAATCCCTTAACATCAGAGCAAATAAGGAAAGTCTCTCATATATGAGATGGATCTTTCTCCTGACATTTGTGCTGGAGTCAGTTTATGGAGAGTGAATTGTTAAATGTTCAATGTGAGTATTCATTCTTTGACAAGCCTCAAAAATACTCCAAATCAAGGCTTTATTTATTATTTTGTTGATTTTTCTAAAGTTAAGAAAGTAATGTGGAAAATATTAATAATGCAACTTAAACTTACAAACATATTCCCCCACACACACTCACCTAACCTTCCTCCTGGAGAGTTAATCGTTAAGAATCACTCATGGTAAAGATTTTATCTGTACTATTAGAGGGAACTCATGACTTTGAGAGATCACAGAATCCATTGAGAATGAGTTATAGCTTGTGGCTTCTCTAATTATCAAGATGCATAAGTGTATTAATGCAAGTGACATTTCACAAAAGACTACTTATAAATGTTTGCTTGTTTATTTTCTCCAGGTCTAGTAAAACTCTTCATTTATTGGCATGAAAATAAAGCATCAATTGGAAAAGGGAAACCTTCCATAATATATATTAAGCAAATATTTATTCAATAATTAAAATTCAAACTCATTTATTCTTTCATCAATATATACATTATATTTACACACATAAACACACATATATATGATATGTATTTATCAATTGTTAATAAGTGCTTATTATATGAGGACTAAGAATAAAAAAAACTATAATGCAAGTTTTGGTATTGAGGAACTGATCATTTGATGGGGAAGGTGAATTGGATCAATATACAAGTAACGATGATATATGGGGTGGTGAGATAAATGCAAAGAGAGGACAAGAGAAAGTATCACAAGAATTTGAAAATGACGAGATCAGTTTCAATTGGAATTGGAGATAATTTAGAGGTCCAAAGGTCCAAAAAAGGATGTGGTTTCTGAGTGTCGCCATAAAGGAAGGAACTGCAGAGAAAAATCATTTTTTTGGAAGAACCCCAAGGTCATTTCTTACTTTAGTTAAATAGCTAACTTTAAATAGACACTTTCACATAAAATAAAATGAAACTGATTAGTTCTTAATATTTGAAATGCAGACCCAGAAGAATAGTTGTCATTTAGAATTTTATTATCACTATGGCACTTGAGATCTCTCTCTCTCTCTCTCTCTCTCTCTCTCTCTCTCTCTCTCTCTCTCTCTCTATCTCCAAATATGTGTGTGTGTGTGAACTGCATTATTTTAGTGACATGCAATTTACTTCATGATGATCTGTGCCTTGACTTACTGAATATCTATAAGTTTAGTGATGCTGAATAATTATTCATTCCATCTTTAATGGATTTGAAAACTCACTTCTCAAACCTGAATTATTTATTCCTAGCTATTTCTTCATCATGAATTTTGTTTGCAAGAGGAATTTATATGCTCCACATACTCTTTATAGTGGCTTTCATTTTTTGGGGGGGGCGGAGAACAAAAAGGAATTAAACACTATCCAAGACAAATACTGTAAAAATTAATGAGAAATCATCATGAACATCTGAAAAGACCAATGACCTTTAAGGTTTTGGGATTGTTCTTTCTTTTATCCAGATTATATGAGTTTAAGTGATGTACTCATTTCTTGCTTTCTATTTATTTCCATTCCAAAAAGATGCTCATTGACACTCATTAGCTGCTAAAGGATAATAATGTATAGAAGGGTCATTTTATTCCTAATAATAAAAACTCATTCTTATTTTTGACATTTAGTTCATTAAGGAATTTTTGAATTATTTTTTTCTTGACAGAAAACCAAAGTTCTCTTGTTTTAGGTGTTTCATCTCAGGATATCAGGTGATGACCCTCAAATTATATTTACAGTCTTGTCTGATGAGTTGCATCTCTACATTTCCAATGACTTGCTTATCCTATCAGATTCCACATCTTGTTGTTACCTCAGTTTCCACATATCATGCTGAACTGATCGTTTCTCTTACCATATGGATGCCCCCAAATCTTCCTCTCAAATTACCCATCATTTCTCTCAAATACACTACCAAAGCTCCCAGTCATGTCTGTTAAAAATGTTGGGCTTGTACTTAATTGATAAGACCCTTTCTTTAATCTCCTCCCCATTTCCAGTCAATGCTCTTTTCCTAAATGTCTCTCTTACAGACACATATTCCCACTTATACTTTCTCACTCTTGTGGGATATAATGGATACAATGAGCTACAATAAGTAGTAAAATGGGTCTGAAGACATGACATTGCTACCTAAAGTTCATGTGCCATTGATTTGCTTCTCGACTGTTAGTTCCTCTGCCTCAATTAGATTGTAAACTTCTTTCGGACAAGCAAATGTTTCACATAGTTTGATATCTGCCACAGGGTCTCAAATAGGACCTAAAATAATATACTTCTTGGTGTATTGATAAATTTCTTATTAATTTAATCATTTTCCTCCAGTGATCTAATGCAACACCAGTCAATTGAACAACCATCTCCCTACTATGAACAAGACATTCTAATTTCTAGAGATGCAAGGATAAAAATTAAAGTCTCTTGCAGCAAAGAGCTTACTTTTTACTGGTTCATTAATTTAAACTCAAGAGCTCATGTCATCTGTGTAGTTTGTCATGAAAATAATGATGAATTAATAGTAATAGAGAGCTAAACTGAGAACTAATAAATTATAATCAAACACTACCTATTAAATATATTCTATTTCTTTTTCTATTATATCAGCCAACCTTTTTTTCATGACAACAAAAATAAAATAACAAAAACAAAACAACTAATTGGGTTAGTTAATAATTTTAAGACAAAAATAAAAATCTGTTCTAGATATAGCATGACATCTTGTAAAAGAAATACTGGTAAATATATTGTCTAAAGGAAAGTCAGTGGATTCTTAAACTATATGATTTAAGTGAATTAGCAGAAATTATTAAGTGCCTACTATATGCAAAGAATTGTATTAAGAAACGAATAGAAAATAAATAGGTAATATTTTATGGGAAGAGACAATCTTATATATATTTACATATATATATTTATTAAATATATAAAATAAATGTATTTGGGGGATGGTATAAAAAACTTTGGGGGTTAGCATAAAACACGCTTTTTGAACTGATCTTTGAAAGAAATTTGGAATTCTAAAAGATAGAATTTAAGGAGGATGAATTTTAGATGTGAGAAACAATTTATTGAAATGGAAAATGGGGAGCTTTTGTATGAGGAAAGTTAGGAAGGTCACTTTGGTGAGCTATAGAATTCATGAAGAAATAATATGTCATAATGCTGCAAAATGAAATTGGGGATGAAATGTAAAGGGACTTAAATGACAGAGGAGTAAATAATTAATTATATCAATGTTGACTTTGGACTATGAATCCTACCTCTCCTTTTAACAGTGCAACTTTGGCATGTTCTCAACATTAAAGTGAGAGAACTAGATTAGATAATTTCTAAGCTTCTTTCCAATTTGAATCCTATGATGATTCTATGATGATAAATTTCCATTTCCACCTGAATTCATATCTTTTAAGTTCATTCATCCCGGAAATCTGTCTATAGGACTTCAAATATGGAACTCTAATGTTTTAACTAGAATATCTACACATACCTCAAGAAGAAAAAACTAAAAATGGTGATGACCGATGTACAGATGAAAATTGACTTACTTTGGGGTATAACTATCAGTGGATATCACCATGAAGAATAGAGTTGATTGATTTATAGTAGAATTTTTCTGGAAAAGTACATTTTAACTTTTTCCCTAAGGGCATTTGTTATGTGTTGAGGTAGGGGATTAGGATATGACAGTTTCTTCAGTTGTTATTAACCCCTCTTCTCTCACCACCTACTTTATAGAATTTCAGTCAACAAGACTCTATGAATATATTCCAGAGCTATATAATGGCCTCCAGATCAAAGTGGTCCTTCACTGTTATTTTATAGAGTTTATAGATGATGAAAAGTTGCTAACATAACCCTAATATCTCAGCATCCCTAGTCAGGAAAATTCCTAATACTGGGGAAGAAGTTTGGCTGTTGTCTAATTTAAATGTTGTATATTTTCAAAGCTTCAATATTTGAGGCAAAATCAATATGCTAGAAATGCTTAGGTAAATGAGTTAAGTTGAGAATTATGTAAAGTTGGGGAGAAAATGGAGTTTCTGGTACTACTCCCCCATCCCTTGAAGAGGTAAGTACAACTTGCTGCTTCACTTTATATATGTTGTCTTCCAATGGAGCATCAGGGGCTTAATGGTCACCTCACTTTATTCCTTCTCAGTAGCAATTTAGTTCTTCCTTCGATTTTGTCTTTGGCCTGTTGCTCCCATTCTAACAATTGTTCTCCATTTTGGCTGAATAAGTCCTCAGAGCAGTGGAGGATGCCGTCTCCCTCATTCCTGTTGCTGCTGTTCTCTTTGTACTTTTCTAGTCCCATACCTTCCTCTGCAGGTTATTCTCACTCCCTCTTTAGGAATTACTTGTGTCTTTATAAACTCTTTCTAAAAACTTGTGTAACTCATTGCTCTTCTGTCTCAGATGCCACAAGAGTCCAAATCATCCTTAGGACAGACAGGCAATGCTTATCCCTTTTAAAAAACAAATTTCAGGGGGTTAATCAGGTCTTTAAACCATATTATATTTCTAATAGTAAAACAATTTCCATTTAAATATTTTTAATTTTATAAAGCCCTTCATTGTGAGTCTAAAAAGACATGTATAAAACAAGCATTACGTACAGTCGTTATTTTACAGTCGAGGAAATGAAGGCATATGTTGAAATGAAAATACTAAGGATCAGAATTGCAAGTTTAATTCAGGTCTCAGAAGGGTCCAGGGCTCTATCCTTTAGGCCACACTCATTAGTTGCATGACCCTGGGTAAACCACTTAACCTATGCCTGCCACAGTTTCCTCAATACTAAGAAAGGAATAGTATTATGACCTCTTTTCCAGGGTTACTCCAGGCTACAAAAAAACCATTTTTTTGTAAAGGATTTAACACATTGTCTTGTATAAAATAGGTGCTTAAAAATGATTATTTCCCTTGCATCATATCTTGATGCCTTAAATAAGAAGTGTTTGGGGGGGGCAGAGATAATGAAGGAGGTTTTCCAATTCAGTAAAATAGAAAATGGAGATGATAGATTGTCTTGTCAGTATATTTTGAACTGGCAAATGATAAAAAGTTATGACATGAAGAAGGAAGAATAGAATAGAATCGTAGAGTCTGAAAGTACCTTTGGAATCATCTTGTCCAACTTCCTCTTTTTTGCAGATGAGAAGCCTGGAAAAGTTAAGTGATTTGCCCAGCTCAAGGAAGATAAATGGTAAGACCTCAAACTGTTTGTCCCTGGAACCAATAATTTCCCCCTCCCCCTTAATTACATTGCCTTTAGTTAAAATTTGAAGTAAGATGCTGTCTGAATCAAATGAAGTCATTTGGGGCAAGAAAATAAGAAAATGTTTGTCGATAGATATGATTTGTAAATTGAATGTATAATGTATTATGATAATCTCTGAAGGTGTTTACAGCGAAAGGGCAATTTAAAATGTTGACAATAAAACTCATAGTTTGGATCAATGGTGCTTTAATACTGCAAAGTTTGTACAAAAACAATTTCTGGGTCCTCATAGATGGAAGAGTGAGACTGTGGTTCAAATGCCCTTTAATTTATTAGTTCCTGGTTTATTTGAAACTGTTAATAAATGGCTAACATTTTTCTTTTGTGAAAAGATAAAGATTTTTTTTGAGAAAACTTGATTTGAGGAAGAGGAGAAAACATAACACAACAGTCTATTGACAAGCAATTAAATTTCTCTTATCTTCCCAGCACTATCTGGAATAAAAGTTGATTTATGGTATCCTTATATTTTTAAGTTCCAATATAATCAAAGATGAGAAAAACATGTTATTTGATATTCTACAGAACCAGCCAATTCCCAATGCTCCTGATCTGAAATGTCTATCTTTATTGACCTAAGTAATCTAAAACCATGACAAATAGCAAAATTTCATTAACAATACATTTGCTTCACTACTACTTCCAATTGAATTCATGCTATTCATTTCAGCTATCATTTCTGAGGGCAATAGTACAGAACTATAGGCTGGAATGCTTGCTGTGCCTCTATACCTTTATCTTTAGATTAGTCTAGTCAAATTCTCAGTGCCACACAGGGCTCCAGTGGAGCCAAAAAGAAAACATGTGTTTTATTCTTTCACTTGCATTTGAAACGTAAATATGAAAAATTTTTAAAAACTCCCCAAATGAAATATTGTTTTTCTGTTAGGATCTGCCTAAGAAAAGAAAGGGAAAATAATTCCAAATGGAATGGTTATGGTGATCAAAATTGTACCCAGTTATGTGACACTTTTTGATGAACCCTAAATAATGCAAATGTCAGATATGAAGAGCAAATTGAGGAAAATATATTATTGTAGAGAGTCATAGTACATTAGAACTGGAATGGGGGTGGGGGGCCGAGCCAAGATGGTGACAAGAGTGGATGGTGTCTTAGGTGCTCTCTCATAAATCTTCTAAACTAAGGACTCTAACTAAATTTTCTAGAAACAGAACCCACAGAGGTACCCAGTAAGGCAGTTTTCCTACTCAAGGTAACCTGGAAAAGAGCAGAAAGGCTCTGCTCCCTGGGCTTGGAGGGGCAGCCCGCCAGAGGGGTGGCCCACCAGAGAGAAAGAACTTCAGCCTCCTGGAGGCAGCCCCAGGGCACTGGGAGCCAAGGCTCACAGAAGCTGGGGAGTTTCCTGAGATACACCCCAGGGAGCACCAGGCACAAATTGAAGGAACAGCAGGAGGCCTCTGCCAGGGCAAGCACGAGAAGCCCAACCCTCAGGGCACACAGTGAGCAGCTTGGCCAGATACAGGAAACAGAGGCAGGCAAAGCCATTAAGCAGGAGCCCCCAGGGCATGAGCCCATTGAACTGAGAGAGGGGAGTGAAAAGAGAGAGACTGCGGAGCTCTGTCCTCTGCCCCGGAACAGGACTCTGGGGCTCTGATCAGATTCAGATCCTGATCGCAGTCTAGGACCCTCCATAGAACATCAGGGGCCCCCTCCACCTCAGCCTTGTGGCAGAGGGGGCACATATGGTCATTCACAGACAAGGAGGGAGCACAGAGCCTCACACACTGAGACCCTTTGGGGAGTGTCCCAAAAGCTCAGGAAGCACCCCCAAAAGAGGCTCAGGCTGGGAAAATGAGCAAGCAGAAAAAAAGAGGAACACCATTGAGAAATACATTGTCTATGATCCCAAGTAGCATCAAAATCCTCAGTGTGAAGATGAGGAAGCACAAGCTCCTGCATCTAAAGACTCCAAGAAAAAAACAGAAATTGGGCTACAGCTATGACAGAGCTCAAAAGAGACTCGAAAATCAAATGAGGGATTTAGAAGAAAAACTGGGAAAAGAAATGAGAGAGATGCAGGAAAAACATGAAAATGAAGTCAGCAACTTAGTTAAGGAAATCCCCCCAAAAAAATGCTGAAGAAAATAGCATGCTAAAAACCAGCTTAGATCAAATAGATAAAACAGTTCAAAAAGTTATTGAGGAGAAGAATGCTTTAAAAAGCAAAATTGGCCAGATGGAAAAAAAAAGAGATAAGAAAACTCTCTGAGGAAGACAAATCCTTCAGATAAAGAATAGAACTCAGGGAGATTGTTGAATTTACGAGAAATCAGGACTCAATACTTCAAAACCAAAACCATGAAAAATTAAAAGAAAATGTGAAACATCTCATTGAAAAAACAACTGATGTGGAAAACAGATTTAGGAAAGATAATTTAAAAATTATTGGAATACCTGAAAGTCGTGGTCAGGAAAAGAGCCTTGACATCATTTTCAAAGAATTACTACAGGAAAATTGCCCTGATATCCTAGAAGCAGAGGGCAAAATAGAAATGGAGAGATCCACCGATCCCCCTGAGAAAGAGATCCCCAAAAACCAATCCCTAGGAATATTATAGCCAAGTTCCAGAACTCCCAAGTCAAAGAGAAAATATTACAAGCAGCTAGAAGGACACAATTCAAATAAAGTGGAGCTGCAGTCAGGATCACAAAGGACTTAGCAGCAGCTACATTGGAAGCTCGTAGGGCTTGGAATATAATATACCGGAAGGCAAAAGAGCTTAGATTACAACCAAGAATCAACTACCCAGCAAAAATGAATGTCCTCTTCTAGGGAAAAAGATGGACTTTCAATGAACCAGGGGAATTTCAAATGTTTCAAATGTTGGAATGGCCAGAGCTGAACAGAAGGTTTGATCTTTGATTTGAGGCCAGATTTGGACCCAGGTGCTCCTCACTCAAGGGCCAATGCTGTCTGCCACCCAGCCACCCCTGCTATTATTACTATTTTATTTTATTCTGGATCTTTTTTTCTTTTTCTTTTTTGGTTTTTGCAGGGCAGTGGGGTTGGGGTGGTTTGCATGTCACACAGTTGGGTGATTGTTGGGTGTATGGGGCTGGATATGGGCTTGGGTGCTCCTGGCTCCAGGGCTCCATCCATTGTGCCACCTGGACATCCCTACAATTATTATTATTTTTTTATTTTAATTTTTTCTCTCCCCTTTACTTTATTGCTCAAGTGAGACTATATTTTTTGGGGGAGGGGTATTTTGTTTACTCTTAAATAAGAATATTTTATTAATGTATAAAAACATTATTTGTACAAAATGAGAATAAATAAATATTAAATATAAAAAAAATAATTACCTAGCTGGGTGACCTTGGTCAAGCCACTTAACTCCACTGCTTTGCAAAAATCTAAAAAAATAAAAAATAAATGATAATAATAATAATAATAATAATAATAATAGTGTCTGCCATTTAACAGGTTCCATATAAATGCTTCTTCATTTCCTTTCCTTTTCTGCAAGAGTCAGTGAAAAGGATTCAGTTAAAGAAAACTGCTATTTTCTCTAGAATTATCTTTTACGTCTAAATAGAAGCATTTAGGTCATCTAATCTAAACTTCATATTTTACAGATGAAGAAACCAAGGCCAAGAGAAAATAAATGACTAACGAACACCAAAGGCACACAGGTTGTAAGTGACTGAGGCAAGATTTGAACACAGATCTTCTAACTCCAAAGGCTATGTTCTCTTTGAGAAAGGACACAGCAAACCATATGTATATATGTATATGCTTTGCTGTGTCCTTTCTCAAAGGATGGATATATATATATATATATATATATATATATATACATATATATATATGCATACATACATACATACACTCAGGATTCATTGTTGTTTATGAGAACAGGATCCAAAAATCTGAAATAATTTTTAAAAAATTTATTAGGTTATTGAAAAAAGGAGATCAAACAAAAAAATTTAAAAAAACTGGAATGGATCTCAAAGATTGTCCCAGCCTTTAAATTACAACTGAGGAAACTGAGACCCAGAGGACAGCTTTGATGTGCTACAGCTCAAAATAATGGTAGAGTCCAAACTTTAAAGCAATTTTCTTAACTTATTCCATTGAATATATCCTTTTGCAAATTAGAAGACTATAATTTCATCAGTTATTTTGTAATTTTGTCAGTTATTGTCTAGATTCTAAAATATAAGAAACAAGGCTATTATATAAACCTTTTTTGAAGAATAAAATTCAATCTTCTGGATGTAACATTAGCTGCAATAGCAACCTGCCATGGAGTAGAATTAGGTAACTTTAATTAGTTACCCAGTTACATAGAAGTCTTGTCACCTGCTCATTTGCCTTGGCTCCTTTTCCCCTTCCATAGATAAACAAGTTTGTACCAAGGATACTATGCTTTGAATTTCAACCAAGTTGGAGCTCATTTTAACAAGCTGTATTGGCTGTCAATTAGAGGAAGCCTTTATTCACATATGGCAGCCACCAGAGAACTGCTTTAAATTAAAGAACAAGGGAATGAATCACTTGAAAATGGCTCCCCCATTAGCTGCAACCTTGGGGTAATGCCAATTGGTATATCCATTAACATTTTTAAGCATGTAAAATCTAGAGGGCAAAAGATTCAATGAAGGATAATGGTGCTATAGACAATTTTAGAAAGGACAGCTGTACTTCCTTAGAAGTTGTACCTGGAAATTCAAAAAGATATGGATATTAATAGCCATAACCAATATACAAAGTATAAGTTCCTGAGGTAAGAAAAAATTGAATACCTAATTATAACACCATGGCTTATTTTGGCTATTCCATACCAAAGTAAAGTGTCAATGAAGTAATTAATTCAATTTCTCTCACCAGTGGCATTGGGTAGACAAAAAGTATTGGTTTTGTTGATTTTTCCCATTTTTTTTCAGACAGTTGTTACAACAATACATAGAGAGAGAGGGAAGATGTATCAAGTAAAATTTCCCAAGACAAATACAGAAATGTTTGTAAAGGCAACTGCATGTGAAAATAATTTCCAACTAGCTTTTCCTAACTTTTATTCATTTGATATTGAGATAATATATGTAAAATGCTTTTCAGAGTGTAACATTTTTATACATAATGTTCTTCTGCTCTTTCAAAGTTCAGCTCAAATGCTTCCATCTCCCTGAACTGTATATCCTTCTCCCTAGTATAAAGTGATTTCTTTTTTAAACTCTAATACCTCTCTTTCTCCCCTCTTTTGTGCTTTTAAACACATAATAGCTATTGATTCACATGTTGAATCAATGAGTTCATGCCACATTCTTAATATTGTCTTAGTTGGTTCTCATAACAACCTTGGAAGGTAGGTGCTACGAGGCAGGCAAAGATCATAGTTGACTATCTGACCCAGCATTTGAACTGTCATCTTCCTAACTCCAAGTGTAGGATTCTATTTACTTTTCTACCTACCTACAGCTTAGTACTTACTTAATATTTATACACATACACATTCAAACAGTGAATGGTAAAAATATTTTTGACTGAACTCTTTTAAAGTCTTGACTGATGCTGAGTTGATTTGGTTGAGTAATTCCATCTAAAGAACCCAAGATACTTGAGCAAGTCATATTTAAATTAAGAGTATAAAAAACTTTTATACTGAATTTTCATTACAGTATTAAGAGAATGTTACAAGGTTTATTTAGTATAATTTGAATCTTTCCTTGATTGATTGTCTTTAATTTTACTGTATTTAAACAATCAATCCATTGCTCAACATTTATTAATCAACTATTTGCTAAGCACTGGGGATACAAGGAGATAAAAGACAGATCTTGACTTCAAGGAGCTCATAATCTAAAGTTGGAAGCAACATGAAAATAGCTATGTACAAAATAAATTATATAAAGAATAAATAGGAAATCAGAGGGCCATCACTAGAATTAAGAATGGTTAGGGAAGGCATCTTGTAGGTGGTGAGACTTTATTTGAGATACAGGATCAGAAGTCAGAGTAGAGGACAGAGCATTCCAGGGATGGGAGACAGCTTGGGAAAATTCCTGAAGCTGAGCAATGGAATGTCCTGTCTTGGATCAACCAAGAAGCAAGTGTCACTGGATGGAAGAGTACATGTCTGGCAGTAAGCTATAAGAAGATTGGATAGATAGGAAGGGGCTAAGTTATGAAGGGCTTCAAATATCAAGAAAAAGCATTTTGTTTTTGATCCTGGAAGAAATATGGAGTCATGGGAATTTATTGAGTGGGGAGGTGACATGATGGGACTTGTATTTTAGGAAAATCACTTAATGACTGAATGAAAAATGGATCAGAGCCTCTTGAGACAGGTAGACCATTTGTCTATTCTCATTTTTGTCATTCTTTTCCTCATTAAACAACTAATTAAAAGAGTAGTATCTGTCTTTTTCTTTCTTTGTACCCCCCGGTTGTCAGCATTGTTCTTATATATCAAGACCTTAATAAATGTTTATTGATCAACTATGCCTACTTAAAAAAATTGCTCATATGATTTCATTGTTGTTGAGAGTTCCTATTAGGGAACTTTGTTTATCAATGCAAAGGAGCTATCTTTTCAAGTTATGGCCTTAGAAATTACCTGAGTAAGCAGCTTATCCAATTTCACAGTTTGTGTCATGGATAGGACATGACTCTAGGTCTTCTTGTCTCTGACATCATCTTGTAATACATTATTTCATTCTTCCATTCACTTTTATCTTAAGGAAATAGTGTTCCATAATGCCTAGTAGCATCTGTATTTCAGGTTTCAAGAAATTCAGTTCCATTCATTAAAGACAAAGCTTTTACAATTATTGTTAATCTCAGGCATGGATGACATTCATAAATTGGTTATTATTTGAAAGGTGATGAAGAAAAACTTGAAATGCTTATCAAGTTAATGTATTTGTGTAATTTTGGCAGGAAATTGATAGACCAAAAATGGTTTGTAATTGAAAGCATTTTTGCTCATGGGCTACTAGATAAAAGGAAATTTAGAGTGTAATAAAGGGAGACTGCAAGTTAAACTAGAGAAAAAAAATCATTCACAAAATCAACGAGGTATAGTTTTAGTTATTCCAGATCAGATCTATTGAACAACCTCCCACATGATATACAAAAATCACTTTTCATGCCAAAAAAGTTGCTTAAGGAGATGAACTCTGTCTTCTCTATCCAATGTAAAACAACTTTCTAATATGTTTTCATCCAGGGATACAACTCAAAATTTAGTTTTTGATGATGTGGTTGGGATGGATGATTTCTACTGTTCAGCATCATGCTGGACATCATCAGTTCCTTGTACTTCCCATTTTCTTGTTCCTTCTCGCCATACTGCTTCATAAATAATGGACTAGCTGCTTCCTTCCTTTATCTGCTCATTTGATAACTCTTACCGATGACAATGGACAGTGTACTACCATAGTGTAGTACCCTTGGAGTGTAGAGTTTATAGTAAGAGGACTTGGTTTCTACTCTGCTACTAAATGACCTTTGGAGAATCATTAAACCTTTGATTTTTTTTTGTTTATTCATTTGCAAATTGATGAGATTTGACTAGACAATTTCTTTTGTCCTTTCAAGAGTCTATGTTTGAATATATGAACACAATAGAACCTGTTCATTAAACAATGGATTGCTCTTTAATGGCCTAAAGTTTGCCTAGACTCTTTCAATTCCCAGTAATATTCCAACTGCTTTCTAAACCCCCTCTCATGTGTTTTCTCTGTCCAATTGCTGGCTGCCTATGTAAACTTCACTTATTTGTAATTGTGTTAATGTCTTCTGTTTTATTTGATTGTGAGCTCCTTGAAAGCGGGGATGGCCTTTTGCGTTTCTTTGTGTCCCTAGAATTTGTCAGGAAAAGACTGACAAAAATGGGCATTTAATAGTGTGTTGATAGATTTGACAGTGAATAGAGGCAAAGATGGGGTAAATCTGTCTTTTAGCCATTGAAACTCCAAGGGAAAGAGACAAGGCTGGAAAGTCAAGGTAATCACTCAGATTTAGTTAGAACCATTACCAAAAATTATGACTGGGAGCAGCATGTATATTATGTAGGATTTAAACACAAAAGACTAGAAGAATAAAACCTTTTATTTTAATTCCACAGGTAAGATAATATAGATGATTGCAAATCTTTGAATTGTGAGAGAAGTTAACCAGTTTCCTTAGAAACAATAATAGCTAGAAACATTAAGTTGAATTAACTAGAGGTAATAGATCTAATGAATTATCTTCCACCCACTCCCCCTTCTTTCTTTGCCTCCAAGCTCTTCCAATAGATTATCTCCCTTGCTTTCAATCTTTCCCCATTAATTCTTACAATTTAGGGTTAATTATCTCTGCTTCATAGAAATTGTTTTTATTGAATTAAGAATCATCTTGAATTACTTAATGTTAAATGTTTCTACCCTTTTTTCTCTATTCTATGACTCTGATGATTCACTATGCCTTTTCTTTCATTTCGCTATAACTAATATTTTTTGTTATTTTGTCTTTTTTTCCCCCATGACATGCCTCCTTCAATTCCTTTAGGCTCCATCAACACAAGACATATATTTTATACCTGGTCATTTTCTCCCCGCCACCATGCTGTCTAGTCACATTGAGCTATATTGATTTTCCTTGGGAATCCCAATCAAATTTATAGCTTCAGATATTGACCTGAAATATAGAAGTAGCCTTCCAAAAGATCTCCCTCTTCCCTGTTGTTGCTTCCTCCTCCTCCTCCTCCTCCTCCTCCTCCTCTTCTTCTCTCTCTCTCATTAATTTTAATACACCATTCTGATTATAATATTCTTGTATTTGGAATCCTACATGGATTAACACATGGATAGATTGATAATCTCCTTGGTAAGAGTACTCTGTCAGCAATGCAGATTGCAATCCCTCCATAACTTTGCATTCTCCAGGCTGCTCCAAAAGAAAGCATAGGAGAGAAGAGTTATTAGATTGACTACCAACCTGATAGTCTACAGAGTTGTAGTGCTATATTCCTCTGAAACCTAGACAGTCTACCAGTGCCATGTCAGGAAATTGAATCAGTTCCATTTGAATTGTCCTAGGAAGCTTCTGAAGATCACTTGGCAGAAGAAAATCCCAGACTCTGAGGTCCTTTCTCAGCTAAACTGCCTAGCATTCCACCATCACTACAGAGAGTACAACCAAGATGAGCTGGATACCTTGTTAGTATGCCAGACATATGCTTGCTAAAAAAACAAAACAAAAAAAAAAAAAACAAAAAAACTGTTTTATAAAGAACTCCTACAGGGCAAACTCTCACAAGAGGGTCAGAAGAAGTGATACTGAGACGTCATGAAGATCTCTCTGAAGAACTTGAGAATTGACTGTACAGCTTGGGAGACACTAGAACAGGACTACCCAGCATGGGGTACCCTCATCGGTGAGGGCACTAAATTCTATGAGGAAGGCAGAATCAAAGTAGTTCAAAGGAAACGTGACATGCCTAAGTTTAGAGTACCCACACTAGGTGTTCACATGAATTAATTGCATCTGACCTGTGGTGGGGAATTCCAAGCTCCTATTGGACTGATCACACTGTATTTTTTCTCAAACATAGTGATGCCATTTTGATCTTCTTCAGTAATGAAGGACAAGAACCAACTGCCCATCTATTCAAGACCTTCCATAAGGAATTCAAATAAAATGCTGAAGCCTTCCTCTTACTCCTATTCTTATATCTAGCAATATGATTTACTTTCTCTCTTGATGTAAGACTAGCCTGTTTCCATTTTTGGTCATATTTTTTTTAAGGTTTTTGCAAGGCAAATGGAGTTAAGTGGCTTGCCCAAGGCCACACAGCTAGGTGATTATTAAGTGTCTGAGGGTGGATTTGAATTCAGGTACTCCTGACTCCAGGGCTGGTGCTCTATCCACTGTGCCACCTAGCTGTCCCAGTCACATGTATTTTTAAAAGTGTTTTCTTAAGTCTCATTTTTTAATTTGTTATGATTCTTTCAATTACTCTGGTTCATTTGAATAGTAATTCCATTGAGATAGTAGGAGTCCATGATCCATAAGTGGATTAATAGCACCATAATATTAGTATTGAAAAGATGTGACTAGAAAAGATAGGGCTGCAGAGATTAGTTTGTTTGGTGACCTGCTCAATCACTTAATAGCATTAAGTGATATTTCCCAATTACATCAAGAAAGATACGTTTTACAGAGGTCAAATAGAAAGATATTACAATTGAAATTTTCTTACTGTTCACAGGGACCATTGTATTAAGGATTTGGGTTATATATAACATAAAATCTTTTCATGAACTTAATTATTTGAAAAAGAAGAGTTAGCTGTTCATATTGGAAAGATAGAGTAGATGGATAATACTTCTGGTTCAAATTATGAGGTGCAGCTGGCTATTCAGAGCCTGCCAAATGACATCAAATATCTTTAGCTTGGCATAGTGGAGTGAGAAAAGTGGAACAAAAGGACATGAATTCCAATCTCCCTCTTATGCTCACTCCTGGCGTTTCATTTCCTCATCCATAAAGAGGGAGGCATAGAGTACATGAGAAGAGGCCTGATTTTTGCCTTGCTTTTTGTACCTAGAAATTGTGACACACAGTAGGTAGGTACTTAATAAACTGAGTGATTTCTTTATTGATTGATGTATGTTTGGACATGGATGAGGAGTGGGGAAGTGATATCTTTCTTTGCGGTTTGCCTCCTAGCCCCCTAATTGATGAACATAGAGAAGAAGCAGCTATAACACAGAGAATGAAGAGTAAAGCAAGGTTTATAGTTGTGGTTTTTTAATTCATTGAAGAGTTGAGAAATTCTGTTCCTTGTTGAAGTGTGATTTTGAGAATGAAGTAAGGAGGAGAGCAAAGAAAATTCAACTGCACACTTTCCAGAAAGGAGGGAGAGAACAGAACAGATCAAGTAGTTACCCACAGACAGATATGACAGATAAAAAAAATTCATAATTCTTACCTTGAAGGAAGCAGACTGTGGAATGGATGGAATGTTTCACCTGAAGTTAGGAAATCCTGGGTACAAATCCCACATCAAATATTCAGAAATTATTACTTGTGTAATACTGGAAAAGTCGTTAAGCTCAAATAACCACAGTTTGTGTATTTGTAAAGTGAAAAAAAAGTTTGATTAGATGATCCTTCAAGTCTCTTCCAGTTCCAAATTTATGATTCCATTATTTTATTAGCTGAATAGAACAATAACACAGAAAAGTAAATATGAAATATATGCAAAATAATTTGGGGTATGGAATTATGGGATACCAGTAAGAAACTTTTTTTTTAGATTTTTCAAGGCAATGCGGTTCAGTGGCTTGCCCAAGGTCACACAGCTAGGTAATTATTAAGTGTCTGAAACCAAATTTGAACTCAGGTACTCCTGACTCCAAGGCCAGTGCTCTATCCACTGCACCACCTAGCCACCCCAGAAACTTCTTAAAGAAGGTACCACTTAAGATGAGTTTTGAAGGAAGGTAGTAGAATACAGGAAAGTATAATCCAGAGACTTGTAACATCCTATGTAAAGGCATGGAAATGTGAGCCTTAGGCTGTCTTCGACCACTATCTCCAGCAACCACACACGGGATATTTTAATTTTATGAGAGCACAATGGAATGAAGACTATGGTGGAAGACAGAAGCTGAGTATTGATTGGTGCTGGAGACAGAGACTTCTTATTTTCATATGATGACATATACAGCAATGGGCTTTCCAAAATACTTTCCATAGATTTTCTCATGTGTCCTTCATAACATGGGCATCTTTTGAAGATGAGAAACTGTGACTTGGAATAGGTTTACTAGATATCTCAGTCTGGGTAAGTCAATCAATCTATATTTGCCTCAATTTCCTCAGTCATAAAATGTGAATAATGAGAATATCAACCTCTTAATGTTACTATATTTGTAAAATGCTTTGAAAACTTTAAATCTCTATAGAAATATTATTATTGTTATTATATTATTATAATTATCAATGTAATTGAGCTTATTGTCTAATTGTTCCCATGTAATATTGTTTGTCCTTAATTTATTTATTCATTTGTTTATTTTATTTGTTTGTTTGTTTGTTTGTTTGTGGCAATGAGGTTAAGTGACTTGTCCAAGATCAGACAGATAGGCAATTATTAAGTGTCAGGTCACATTTGAACTCAGGTCCTCCTGACTCCAGGGCCGGTGCTCTATCCACTGTGCCACCTAGTTACCCCGCCTTTCCTTTTGGAAGAGGATCCTTGATATCAACTTGTAAATGAGTTGGATTTAAGTGAGGTAGAGTTGTATGAAGTTTTCAGCCTCACTCTCTCTTCCAGAGGTTTTGAGTGGCAAGACAAACATCAGGAGGTAGAGGATGACCTTGTATCTAAATACTCTACAAAACCTGTTCTAGCCACTTTCATGGTTGTTGGAGTAGAGTATTCTTATCTGCCCATTTCATTGGGGGATGTGGGGGGAAGGGGTATTCACAAGTAGCCTCTCCTCTGGTTATGCTCACCTTAGTTTAGCCCATCTGCCAATATGGTTTTTGAAGAATTATTCATTTTATAGTTAACCAAATTTCCTACTCACCCCCAACAATTTTCCTAAGGATTCCCCAAATTTAGTTAACCCACCTGCCTGTACTTTATTAAATCTTATGTTGATAGTCACTTCTCCCACATTTTAGTCTGGCTCATCTTTTGCTAAAAAGAAAGCAGCATTCTAGAGTGGGGCTAATGTCTATGCTATCATATTAAGGTCTGTATTTGATTTTTTTAAGATTGTGATTTTTTAGAAAAACAAAACAACAGCTGCCAGATGGCTGTTGTAAAACATGATGCCATATTGAAAGAGAAGCCAAACTCAGTCAATTCTATCTTCTGAGCCCATTTCCTTCTTTAAATATTTATTCCTCAAAATGTAGGGCATAGAAAGCATCCCCCAAATCTTTTAAAAGCTCCCCGTAGTTCACATGTATCTTAAAATTCAGATGCCGTTTGAACTAAAGCCAATTAGTCCCCTTCCAACGATCTACAGCCCATTTCTTTGCCAGCCTTCTGGACAGCTGAGATAGAGCTCACTGTGCCATGGCGGCTGTTGCTGGCTGTTACTGGACTTTCCTTATTGTCCTCAATCTGTTGCTGTCTCCAAATGAATGAGGAACAAGTGTTGAGTTGCTCATCTCTTCCTACAATCTGTCTCAGTCTTAGTTGCCAGGCCACCCAAGCACGATCTCTTTGCTTACTGCCTTTTATTCCCCTGAAAAATCCATTCGACTCTTTCATGATGCCGTCTAGTGTTGGTTTTAGGATTTAAGGGCTCAAATGAGATCATGTATGAAAATTATCAAATGAGAAGCTTTATGTAAAGTCAAAGTCACAGAATCAAAGTCATAAAAGACCTGAGAAGCATCTAGTACACCCCTTATCTACAGAAGGATCCCTACAAATCTATGCCCAACAAGTCACATACCCAATAGGTAACAAAGAGGTGAGGCACCCATCCGGTGGAAGAAATGGTCAATAGAATATTGGACTTGTGGTAAGGAAAATTTGAATTTAATTCCTGCGTCAGCTACTTAGTTGTGTGACCTTGGTTAAATCTTTTTTCCCCATGACTCAGTTTACTTATCTTTAAAATAATAATAATTAATAATAATAATAGATATATTATAAAAATGATAATTATTGTAACTACCTCTGAGGAGTGTCAACATTATAAAATGTGAAAATTGTCAAGACCGTAAAACAATATATCTTCTAGTCATATTTATTATTATTGTATTTATTATTATTCTCTTATACTGAGGGTTATTATTATATTGTTATCCTTACAACCTTGGAAGGCAACTCATTCTAATTATGAATAACTCTGGTTTTAATGAAGTTTTTCCTCACATCACAACTAAACATTCTTCTCTTCAACACATCCCAGTTATTCCTACTTTTGTACTCTTAATCAAATAGAATTCAATTCAGTTTCAGTTTAGCAAATATTTATTAAGTGCCCACTACATGCAAGGAAACGGTAATACAATATAAAAATGAAACAGTTTCTGTCATCAGAAAAATTTACATTCTCCTAGGAGAATGCAACCTGCATATAAGTAAAAATAACGAATACACAAGATAAGCCTAATTCATCTTTCCCAGGACAGCTCTTGACAGTACTTGAAGGCAACTATCATTTCTCTGCTAACCATTCTGTTCTCTGGGGGAAATATCCTGGGTTCCTCCAACTCATTAAAAAGCATGGTGCCTACCTATTACATGTCAATCACTACATAAAACTATAATCATTCTGGTTGCCTTCCTTTTGATGTTTTCCAACTTCTCAGTTTCCGTCTTAAATATGAGGCCGAAGAAGCAAATGTAATAATCTAGATGTGATCTGAGTAGGGAAAAATGTATTTTAGCTGTTACACGTATCCCTATGTTTATGCCTTCCTCTGATACTTGGTCCACGATGAATGACTATATGGAGGTGGTCCTTAGTTCTTGAAGGCTGTTTTCAGAGAATCACAAGCTCTGGTGCAGAGATGGAAAGGCATTGACCATGGTCCTTGTGTTGGCATTTCAAGTCAAGATGAGTCTGTCTCCATGTGGAAAGTCTTATTTCAAGATCGGTCAGAGGTGATAAATATTCTGCCCACGAGACACTCATTAAATATTAGGATGACAGTTGTGATCTCTATTGTAAGGAATTTTGGATAATAAGCACTTACATTCGCCTTCCACTTAAAGGTATGCAAAGCAGTTTTCTTGGAAGCAAGCAGTGAGACAGATAGTGGAAGTATTAATATCTTTATTTTTATAGTTGAAAATCAAAAGTAGAGTGACTTGTCAAAGGCCAATTGGCTAATAAGTGTCGTATTGAGTATTTGCACGCAGTTCTCTTGACTATAAGTCCAATGATCTTTTTTGTGTAACTTATTTTATTTTCTTTTTAATTAATAAGCATTTATTTTCTTTCCATCTACATCTTACTTCCTGATTCATCTATTCACCCCACCCCCATTGACTGGCACATAGATGGCACCTGATAGATTTCTATTAAATGACTCACTGGAAAAACAAAACAAACAAAAAACTCCCATAAGGGCTAGATGCAAAAATGTTTATCTGACTATGAATTTGAGCTTATTATCTCTCTATCAGAAGTACCTTATAATTGTGGCTGGTTCTTGAATTGAGCAGGAATTTTGAGGCTTTCAGAGTTATTTATCTTCATAATGTTGCTGTAATTCTATAAATTTTTCTCCTGTTTCTTTTAACTTCACTGTACATTTCTTTATAGAGATCTAGCTTTCTAGGAGTCTGTGAAAAATGTTCTTTTCATGATTTCTTATGGGGCTTTCACAGGCACCTACTATAATATAATCAGGTATCCTTTCATTGACATTCCCTTTATTTATAGTTTTTTAATAATAGAAACATGATTATCAATATTTTTGTACAAGTAAGTCTTTGTATTATATTGAATTACCTCTCTTTGAAAAATATTGTTTTAATGACGATTTATAGCTGTTAAATTGATTAAATGGTTTTTTTAAAAGGTTTTAATAAAATATGGAAGTGATAAGAAACATCTTGGGAGATGAACTAAGAGGGGAGTTTATAAAACATCACTACAACTATTATTATGTTACATTATTATTATATACCAATTGTCAAAATAAGGTTTTATATAGCATCAACTATAAAGGAACATACTTTTCGTACTCGCAGCAATCCTATATTTAGGATTATGATTGCTGCATTCCCACTTTACAGGTGAGGAAATTAAGGTTTTGAAAATTTATAATCTAGGATCACATGATGAATTATCAGCAAAGCTAGGACAGAAATTTGTATCTCCATCTCCAAATTGAAGATATATAATTTTTTTCCCTTCTGAGCAAATAGAAAGTATTCACAATCATAAAGTCAGGAATAGTTTGTACTTGTCAGTTTCCTATCTCTTCCATGAACTAATTAACAATTGAATTTGATCACTAGTGATTTACTTAAGCAAAATGTTATTATTATGTTATTAAAGAATTGTTATTATTAAAGAATGTCAAATTGTTCATAGTATGCAGGGTTTACACATGGGGCTCTGTAAAAGTGGACAACATACACTATCTAATTTCCTGAACATATAGTTTTTATAGAATTAAATCGACTTTTTTTAGTAAGTGGAATTTAATCTCTCTTAAGCCATAATTTGATTTAATTCAACAATTATTTTTTGAACATCCATTATGTAGTTAGTACAGAGAAGAATGTGAAACATAACAAGATCTAGAGGTTGCATTTGAGATGATGTGGGACCAGTCCTATACGCTTTAAGTTAAAGGGTAAGAATATTAACAAAACATGACCTTGTCTTGAAATTGTAAACTTCTTACTTAAACTTTGTTATGGTTCAGACTTTGAAAAGAAGGTGGAAAAGGAAGGAGATAATATGTGTACAATTCCATTTGGAGAATTTTGAAACCAAAATCTTGAATAAAAAGTGATCTCAGGAGCTATCATATACTACTACTACTACTACTACTACTACTACTACTACTACTACTACTACTACTACTACTATTAAAATAATGACATTTTTGTATCACTTAAAGTTTTGCAAAATACACAAAAATGTATTATCTTATTTGATCCTTAAAACAATTCTGTGAGACTGTAACATCATTTTAATACTTTTTTAATAGATGAAGAGACTGAGATTGAGACAGATTAAATGACTTATCCATGGCCACACAGCTAGATAAATGTCTTGGATTTGAACTCGTGTTTCTGACTTCAAATCTTGCACAGTTATCCACCGCACTGGCTATCAAGTCCAAGCAATCCTCGAATAACAATGCCTTGTCTTTGAGTGAAAACTACAATGAAGGAGAATTTCATTGATATCCCCATAAATGAATGATGCCTGTTTTCCTCATCATCTCAACCTTCCCCACTTGGAACCTTAGACTCTTACTTTTGGTCATTAAGCTCTAATGCCTTCTCTCTCTCTCTCTCTCTCTCTCTCTCTCTCTCTCTCTCTCTCTCTCTCTCTCTCTCCCTCTCCCTCTCCCTCTCCCTCTCCCTCTCCCTCTCCCTCTCTCTGTTTCTTTTTTTCTCTTCTCTTTCATATATCTATTTATGTTTCTTTTTTTCTCCTGTTTTTTTTTAGGATTTTGCAAGGCAAATGGGATTAAGTGGCTTGCCCAAGGCCACACAGCTTGGTAATTATTAAATGTCTGAGGTGGGATTTGAACTCAGGTACTCCTGACTCCAGGCCCAGTGCTCTATCCACTGCGCCACCTAAACAGCCCCACTTTTTTCAACTATCTATCTGTTTTTCTGTCCATCTATCCATCTATCTACCTGCTGAGGGAGCCTATTCTGCTTTTAAATGTTTCAAATTGTTAGACCCTTTTCTCTTACATTAAGACTAAATCTGACTCATTCTAGCTTCATATTGTTCCCTTTAGGCTTAAGTAGAAAGTAATTTCTTTTTTTAAATAGTTGTCTTCAAGTATTTGAAGAGCTGTTGTCAAATCCCCTTTATTTTATCTTTTCTTATGCTAAATATCCCTAGTTCTTTTTAACAAAAATTCCTATGGTATGATCTTGAAGCTTTTGACCATACTTGTCACCCTTTGCCAGCGTCTGTTACTTCATCATTATCTTTCCTAAGAGTTGTCACCCAAAATTAAACACAATCCAACAAAAGTGGTTTGTTGAGGATAAAAGCATCACTTTCCTAATCTTATTATTGTTCAGTCATTTTTAATGTTGTGACTCTTCATAACCCCACATGGGGTTTTCTTGGCAAAGTGATTTGTCATGGCTTGTTCAGGTCATTATACAGATCAGAAAACTGAGACAAACAGAGCTAGGTGACTTCCTTAAGGTCACACTGCTAGTGTCGGGGGCCAGATTTGAAGTCAGAAAGATGAGTCTTCTTGATTCCAGGCCTAGCATTCTATCCACTGTACCACCTAGTTGCTCTCTATTGCCTAGATACTGTCTATTAATGCAGCCTAATATCATAATCAATTTTAAGTTTGCACGTGAAATTGCTGACTTCAATCTAAGCTTGGAGTACACTAAGATTCTCAGATTTTTCTTTTAGATCAAATTATCTATCTGCATTTCTATTTTAGCTGTAGAAGACTTTTGAACTTAAATATAATAGCCCTATTAAATTCTTTCTCTTAAATTCAGTACAATGTCCTAAACTGTTTAGATATTTTTGAATCCTGTCTGTCATCTATATTTATCAGTTGTGTTCTTTGCATATTTGCAGATTATATTATCTAAAATTTAATTAAATATTTGATATTGCATAGGGACAAATCCTTGGGAACTGGAAAGTTACTATTAAATCCTTAATGATGACTCTTTGGGTCTAATGACTCAAGTGCTCCTGAGTTCTGATTATACAATTATTTGGCCCATATCTTGTCTACAATAATAGTTTTAAATGATGTAAACTTCAGTAAAACATTGGTCAAATATGATGGAATGTGTTACTTTCCACTCCTATAGCTCTCCAGAACATAGGAAATGAAATTAGTTTGACATAACACTTTGAAGATTTGTTGGATTTTTTGTGATTAGCATTTTTTCAGTCTATTTATATCTATGTATACATATATAAATATATATATATGTATACATAACTGTCTAAGATCATATATTGGATTTCTAATTTCTTTTCTTTTTTATAAAGATTTTATGGTTGTGTGAATTTTGTAGCATATCTACTACTACTACTACTACTACTACTACTACTACTACTACTACTACTACTACTTTTCTTACATTTTGACCATTCTCTGGTGACTAGTTTGATAAATTCGTGGAGTCATTATTCTGCCTTTTCATTTTCCAAGTAGTATCCCTTTTGGATCGGTTTGCAAGACATCAAGCAGATATGTTTTTACGCTCCCTTGTTAGAAATAGTTCATTCTTAGCCAAGAGGTAATTCTGCCTATATTTTAAGCTGAGCGTGTGTACATGGTGAAATAAGTATTTATTAATTGCCTATCATGTGTCAACACTTTGATAAATGCTTTAAAATATTATCTTTTTTGTAGTCCAGAAACTGAAATCCAATTTGATTTTTATCTAGGGGTTCACTTCCCCACACTTTCTAATTTAGAAGCTTGTAAATTCTCCTAATAATAGTGAGGAGAACATTATTTGTGTTCTTTGGTTCTTCTCTGCCCAGAACTTCATTAATTGTTAGAACTGCTTTCTAATTTTCTGGCAGGATCATTTATGTCCAAGTGCTCATCATAAAAGGATAGTAGTTCATAAGGTTGACAGTTCGTTTCATTCTGCATACATGCTTAGGAAGGTAATGCATATTTCTATTATTGACTCCAAGCCAATAGATAGATATCTCAGTAACCCTTAAAGGAGCTAGAAAACTCATCACTTTTTCAGATAAGATCCTGCTGAATGGTCTCATACCTGAGAGTACCTGTAGAACCGCATTATCATTCCTCAGATTAGAGCCACATGCTTTTTTCTTCAGAAGGGCGGGCTCCAACCCCATTTTCTTTAAGAAGAAATTTATATGTTTATTGCCTCAAAGTGATGAATTGTCCTTCCCTTGATCATATCCCTTTATATTAATTTAGCCTTAAAACTCTTACTAAGAATCAGGACTCCAATCCACCTTCTAAGCATATCACATCTGAAATTAAGTGTGGTAAATTGGAAGTGACAAAAAAATTCAAGGGAAAGGAAGCAATTGAGATAGAGTATTCAAGGAAGACTTCATAGAAATGATAGGACTTAATCTTGGTCATGAAGTACGGCATCCATTTAAAGCAAAATATAACATTGATTTTCTTTTTTTTAACATTACAAACATTTAGAGATTGCTTCTATTTTGTGAGAGAGCTTTATAGTAAAATAAAGTAATTAAGTAAACCAATAATCCAATGACTTTATCTAAAATTGCGTATATCAGTGTAGTATTTAACATGTATAATATCCTCTATTGCCTCTCTGCATAAAAAAAATATCTAATTTCTTTCCCCAATCTATTGTTTTGCTAAACTATGTACATTTGTTATATAACCCATTAGGAAGAAAAAGAAACAAAAAGAAATTTATTGTAATAAATATGCATAGATTAGAAAAGCAAATTTTCTTCAATGACTGCATACAAATTCAGACATAAACACAAAATATAAAAAATATATGTGTATATATACATGCATATGTATACATATGTAACATATAGATTTATACATATATAAATATACATAATCCTGTATCCTAAATCCATTAACTCTCCATGATAGAGAGGGCCATCAATCTTCTGGAACATAGTGCTTACACTTTTCCATTTGTGATTCATAGAGTTAGGAGGGGAATTCCACATGAGGGGGTTATTATGAGCATTCTGTCCAAAGTGAAGAAGTCATGTTAAAGACTCATGAGGGAAATAGGGTAGCATACTGGGAAGATCCACATTACAGCAGCATTTGATATCCTGTTAAAGGAGTCCAATTCAATGAGGAGGAAAAAAGGAAAAAGAAAGGGAGGGAAAAGGAGTGAGGTAATTTCAGAACCTGCCAAAAAAAGGAAGGAGATAAAACCCAACTTTACTTCACTGGAAGTTTTGCTGCTTGTCCTGGGTGACCTTTTTTTAAAAGTGAAGTATCTTGCCTTGGGCAAAAAAAATGTGAAGCAGATGAAATTTAATTCTGGAACTCTATAAGAATCTTTTTGTCCAACTAATATAGCAGAGATCTTAGGGAAAAAAAAAAACATTTTTTAAAGAAATGTTCCTGGATTTCTTGCTAGGAGAAGCACTTATAGAACAATAAGAAATGATCACTGAGGCTTTTAAAATGCAAATGGGCATCCATAAGTTTGTTTTGTTAAATACAGGATGATTCATTTACTCTCTTACTTTTTGCCTGCCAGAATGATATGCTTATAGTTGTAATGTTGGAGACAGGTAAATTCTGACTTCATCAACTATATTTTACATTTATTTTTGGTGGGGAGAAGAGGGAGGGAAATTATGCTTGAAGAATTCCACACAAGAATGTGAATGTTAAAATGTCCCTCTTTTACATGTCTGATAAATGGACAGTGAGTAATGTGTGAACTTTTGGATTTTTATTTTTTATTTTTTGGTTTTCATGTTAAACGTACTTGGCCATGGCCAGACGCTGTCCGTCCCTTGGTTCCTAATCTAACATGCTTCTCACACTTTTTCCAGTCAATTTCCAGTAGGCATGAAAGTCACCTTCTTGAATATGTTGGAAATGTGGAACATAAAGTGAAAAAAAGATGCTGTACTAAATGGGCATGAATTAAATTAAAAACATGAGGGATGTCTAAAAATACTCATCATATAAACAGAAGGATCATTCTGTATTAAAAATCTATACCTATAGAACTTGTCCTTTAAGAAAACTCATAAAAAACACATGAAATTGGATTAATCTTTCTTGCAGCTTGGTTATTTCTGTCAATATGTCATGAGTTGTCCATAAGAATCTTTCTCTAATGCTACTTAGGAGGATCAGTATGGTTTCTTCAGAGCCAAGTCAGTGGAGTACAGGTTATGACAAAATTCCCCAGGCTGCTGATGGTTCTTTTACAGACCTAATGCAGGTGATCTGGCTACTCTCCCAGAACCATCACCTGGATTAGTACTGATTCTCTGGACTTTTCTATCATTTATTTTCTATGATTACATTGACTTGCTCTCTCACTCTGAAAGTTCCATCTATCTCTCTGGCCTGTTTAGTATGGAACATCTTTTTACCTTTCCTTCCATGGTTGAGTTCCTTCCAATTTAACTTTTTAATTCCTTTCTAGCTTTCTCCTCCTAAGTTAGACTATAAGATTCTTGTGAGCAGCAAGTTTCTTCTTTACTTGATATTTATATTCCCAATGCTACATGACTCATAACAAACCTGTGTTAACTAAATGTGACGAGCAGATGTAACTGTCTATGCACAAATATGCTAATTACTAGAAGGTTTGCCATTAGACAGTCTTTTTTTTTTCTTTTTTTCCACCCATAGAAAATTCTAAAGGTACATTAGGGCTATGATCAGAATAGATGAAGTGTCTACAACTTATAAAATTCTGAATGTTGAAATATAAAGATAAGGACAAGATGCCATTCTGACTTCTAACTAAAAGTCTCTTGGAAAGAGATCATATACTTTATACTCAAACATATATTTTTTGAGGAATGTACTTTTTAGAAAACTACATACATATATATATATATATATATATATATATATATATATATATATATATTACAAGTATACATACATATAGTGTGTGCATATAAACACACACTATATGTGTGTGGATTTGCACTCTGACACCAAGGAGACAATATGACATAGTCAATAGGGAAGTGGCCTTAAAACCAGGAAGATCTAGTTGTGACTACTGCTTTTGATTTGTATTAGCACTGGGAAACCACTCATCTTCTCAATGAAACAGGCAATTAACAGAGATAGAGCTATTTTGCCTTAGTAGAAGGAATTTATTCACCAGCAAGTTTCAGGGAAATCATGGACCTAGAGCCTACCTGGTTTGATACCATCTTGTTATTGGAAGAGGTAGTGGTAGACAAAGAGAATGGTATTATCCATTATTAATAATATAGATTAGATGAAGGCAGATAAAGGCATAGACCTGGATAAAGACACAGGTGTTAATATGAATATGGGCTTGGATATAAACATAAATTATTTTATATAGATTCATATTTATAATATTTATATATATACAAAAATGTATATATATTTTTATATTTATGCAAATCCATTTATTTGCAGATGTAGAAATGGACATAGATCTGGACATGGATATAGTTATAGGCAGAGCTATAGATGGATATATACAGATATACATATATATAAATGAATATGGACATATACATATATTTGCATAAAGTAAATATAGCTATATAGCTATATATCTATATACCATGTAAGTATAGTATAAGGATAGATATGGACACAAATATAAATATGGATACATAGAAGTAGAAATATATGCAAAAGGCATTTTTGGTGAAATTGTAGTCTAAAGAACAACTGTTTTGGGGAAATGGGAAGAGAACTGGAAAATAAGTTCTCTAGGAAAGCAAGAAATTGGAAATTCATACCCATACCAAGGCCTCATAGCTTCCTCTTCCTTATCAAATAGCAAGCTGGAAACTAGATTAGAAGTGTGATTGAAGGAAGGATTTTTTGGCAAACTCAAAAAAGATTTTGGACTTTGACAGGTAAAATTATAGATGACTGAGGTAGATTCAGTTCTTGTAAAGATTGACAGCATAAGAAAGGCAGGGATGGGAAGAGAGTTTATAGTGGTCGAGGCCATATCATTTCATACCAAGTGACTCTAGAAAAGAATAAGTATTGAATATCAGTCCAATTCAGTAAAGAAAACATTAATACTTCCCCTAATGGAAAGAATAAATTGTGGCAACCATTTAAAGATTTTGTTTCAGGAAAGTCAACCAAACCTAAAAAAGCCAAGAGTTATAATTTTGAGAATTCAGAATATTGAAGTTTACAGGTTAGACAAAGAAGTCAATGTTTCATGGTAGTTTAGGACTCAGGCAAAATAGAGAAGAATCTCCCTCATCCCAAGAGTCAGGGAATAGGAGAACTTCATGGAGTCTAGAACCATTCTTATCTTCAAGATGGCTAGTAAAGTCATCGGTTACATGATAGGATTGTCTGCTTGAAACCTACGGCAGAATACTTTGGGGCAATCTAGTTGTGAAGAATATCTGTGAGGAGATAAAGGGAGATTGCAGTGAGAAATTAGTATTTGTAGGAGCCTATCAACCAAATCTTGGGGTTTGCTGGCAAGAGGAATAGTGTTCATCAGGAGAATGCAATATCTACACTATTCTAGACACTGTTTTAAATTTGAAGGGAAAATAATAAAAGTTCAATTATAGTTGTGACTCTTGCTTTGTTTGTTTCTCTGCTATATATTTCTCATACATGTTGTGAGTCTCAGGAAGACCTAAGACTGGCAGCCTATGATGTGGTTTGTGAAAGCAACCTCAGTTACTGGATTTTCAATTGCTGTTCTACATTCAGTCATCTATTCATAAACACACAGAAATACAGATCCACAAGAGATCTCAAAGATCATCAATATAGCCTTAATCTGGTATCAACTTCCTCATCTGCAGAGAGAATGTGGTGCTTGAGGATAGAGACTGCTTCATTTTTGAATTTGTATTTCTGCGTACATTTTTTTTAAAAAAACACTCAAATGAAAATCTGATCCATATACAGTTCACAATGCACCATCTCTTGACCAGCATATCTCCTCTGCTCTAAGGACTGGTTCTTCCCTTCTGTGTCTGCACATAAGATGCTCCCTTTCCATAATGTGTTCCCCCCTCTGCTTATCTAAGTTCTTTTCATCCTTCAAAACCCACTTTTACTTTTATGAAGCTTTCATATTCACTTCACCCTTCATGAATCTCATCTGCCTTTGAACTCCAAGAAAACTCATTGTCTGCATCAATCAGGTACCACTTTATCATCCTCATCCTCATTTTTTATTGAATTTACTGAAGCATATTTTTGCCCAAACAGCATATTTCTTGAATACTATGATGACATAGGAATCATATAGGACAACATTTTAAGAATATCTGACAATTTTAGAAAGGAAGAATGGTCTTGCCAAGGAAAGTAACTTTTTTCATGGTGTCACAGTAATTGGATGGTTTTCAGTGTCACAGCAGTTTCAATATTAAGTTGCAATTCAGTAGTATCAATTAGGTCTGATACTTTTTGACCTCATTTGGGGTTTTCTTGACAAAAATACTGGAGTGGTTTGTCATTTCTTTCTTCTATTAACTTTGCATATGGGGAAACTGAAGCAAACAGAGTTAAGCAACTTGCTCAGGATCACATACCTAGTAAGTATCTGAGGGTACATTTGAATTTAGGTCTTTCTTTCTCCAAGCCTGGCACTCTATTCACTGTATGACCTCACTGCCCTTTCAATCTGAATCCTGGTCCTCAAAATTCAGAACTCTTTCATTGCATCTTAAATGTTTAATGTTTACTCTGGACTTAATGCAATGCCTTGGACAAGTCAATGCTCAATAAGTATTTATTGAATAAATTAATGGATGAATGAATATTAAATGAATTTTAAAAAGAGTGAAGTTGATTTTACCGGTGTTAGAAAAATATTTTTGCCTGAATATTATTTTTATATTTTATTATTCTTTTTATATCTAGCAAAGTGTTGGTATATATTCATATTTCTTATGGAAAAGGGACTTCAAATAGATTGAGCTTATATTTATCTAACAATATGTCTTTCCAATAGAAAAATCATATATGAATCATAGTGTTGGAACTCAAAGAACTCAAATCTATCCTACCCATATTCCTATCTCCATCCACCCCAGAACTCAGTTTGCTTGACATTTATGTTTCATTACCACAAACTTACTTAAATGCTTTAGAATTTAATCCCCTTTGATGTTTATAAATATGCATATGACCTTCAGTGCAAGGAAACTGTGGATCTCCATATTGTTTTGGAGTGGAATAAAAATGATGACATTATGCTGATTTTTGTTCCTAATATATTTCACAATATCTAGTGAATCTTTTCTAGAATATTTCTAGAAATATTTCCTTGGTAATATTTTAACTCATTTCTATAAGATTAAGCTCAGAGCAGAGCTCTGGACTGAGAAGCATTCAATATCCACCATTTGACAATGAGACTGGTAAATAAAGTCTCTTGGTGTCTGTTTTTCAGTTTGCTCATTTGTTAAATGAGGTAGTTGGATTCAATCACCTCTGAGATTCCTTCCATCTCTAAATCTGAGATCCTCTGAATCATTTTCCTTCTTTAACTTTTTGTGTAATGCTAATTCGTCTCTCATTTTTCCAGTACTCTTTTAAATTAGTCATGGCACAAATGTTAATTGCCAACATTATTAAACAACAAACAACTTGGGGTTGGTCCGTCACATCTACAGCTTCCTGAATATCTGATTCCTGTCCTTGGCCAGTACCTGACTACCTAACACTCTTCAGTTGAAAGCAGGGCTAACTGGTTTTTGAGGTTAAGCTATAATAGACTGGAACCAGTCAGGCAAAATACTCATTTCCTCCTAGACTTAGCCTTGTCAATTCGTAATCAACAGCAGATAGAACCGAGGAAAAAAGCTAATGTATTATGTAGCCATTAATACAATCCCTTTGAGCATAAATTGAATGAAGGTCTGAAGGGGGTGGACAGGGAACTAGGATGGCTTGCTTGCAGTTATCTCAAGTCAAATAGCATGGAGAATTGTCTTCCTTTGTCATTAATTGAAAAGAATGCATATGTAAAAAAAAGAAAGAAAAGAACACATATTTTTCAACCTATATCAAGATGAGGTCAAAATGGGTACAGAATTTAGACATAAAAAGTGATACTGGGGCAGCTAGGTGGTACAGTGGATAGAGCACCAGCACTGGAGTCAAGAGGACCCGAGTTCAAATCTCGCCTCAGACACTTAATAATTACCTAGCTGTGCAACTTTGGGCAAGTCACTTAACCCCATTGCCTTGCAAAAAAGAAAAAAAAGAAAAAAAGAGAAAAGAGAAAAAAATGTTATACCATTAGCCAATTAGGAAAACAAGGAATAGTCTATCTGTAAGATCTATAGAGAAAGCAAGAGTTTATGATCAAATGAGAGATAAAGATTATAAATTGCAAAATGGAAAGTTTTGATTAAATTAAAAAGATTTTGCACAAATAAAACCAATGCTACCAAGATTAGAAGGAATGCAGAAAACTGGGAAACAATTTTCACAGCTAGTATGTTTGATGAAGGACTCATTTCTAAAATATATAGAGAACTGAGTCAAATTTATAAAAAATATTAGTCATTCTCCAATAGATTAATAGTCAAAGGATACAAATAGGCAGTGTTCATATGAAGAAATTAAAATTATAATAATATAAAAATGCTTCAGGGGGTGGCTAGGTGGTGCAGTGGATAGAGCACTGGCCTTGGAGTCAGGAGTACCTGGGTTCAAATCCGACCTCAGACACTTAACCCCATTGCCCTGAAAAATCTATAAAAAAAAAAATGCTTCAGAGTCTAAATCATTACTGATTAGAGAAATGCAAATTAAAACAACTCTGAGGTATCACCTTACAATAATAAGGGAACATGATCAGTGTTGGAGAGGATGTGGGAAAAGTGGGACACTAATGATCTGTTGGGGGAGTTGTGAACTGGCCCGACCATCCATCCTGGAGAGCAATTTGAAACTCTGCCCAAAGGGCAATAAGCTGTGTATACCATTTGATCCAACAGTACCACTACTAGGTCTATATCCTGAAGAGATCATTAAAAAGCAGAAAAAACCCACATGTACAAAAATATTTATAGCAACTTTTTGTAGTGACGGAGAATTGGATATTGAGGGGTTGCCCATCAATTGGGGAATGTCTGAACTAATTATGGTATATGAATGTTATGGAGTACTATTTTTCAATACAACATGATGAATGGGAAGACTTCAGAAAAGTCTGAAATGATTGAATAAATCAATGTTGAGTGTATGAGCAGAAACAGAACAATAACATATTAGCAACATTGTGAGATAATTGACTATTATGGACTCAGAAGTTAAGTGATCAAGGATTATTCTATGGACTTGTGATAGAAGACATAATCCACACTCAGAAAAAAAATAGAAAACAAAAAATGAGTGTGAATGCAGGACAAAGTATATCATCATGTTCATTTAAAAAAAAACTTTTTAAATGTTTTTTTTTCTTTCTCATGTTTTCCCTCCTTATTTCCAATTTTTCTTTTATATGTGAAGAATAATATGTAAATATATCAAGCAAGTTTGTATATGTACAACCAATAGCAGATTTCCCACTATCATAGGGAGGAAGAACAAAAGGGAGGGTGATAGTGCTTAATAAATGTTTGTTGATTAACTTGCCAATGTCACACTAGCTGTCAAAGGAGGTATTTGAATAGAGGTCTTCCTGGGGTTCCTCAGTGGTCCATTGTTTTTTATTTTACCTCAAGGATTGAGGTGAATTTTGAGAATTATTTTTATTTCTGTAGAAAACTGGGGAAAAATCAGTGAACTAGATTAATCAATATTCTGAAATCACCTTTCCAATGGCAAGCATAGGATTTGCAATTGTAAATGAAGAAAGGTTGATTGGAATTAGAAAACCTAAACAGAACCCTTGAATCAAGGAGGTGGCTGAAGTTCTTCCAGTGGAGTAGAGTGCTCATGGAATCAGTATTGGACAGGTAAACCTCAAGCCTCTTGCAGGAGGTTCTGATTCTGTTCTGCCACCTAGTATTAGTGTGGCTTTACTTATCACTCTCTGGGCCCTGTTTCCTCCTTTGAAAATGAAGTGTTTGGATTTTATCAGGGATTCTTAAGTTGGGTCTAATAGCTTTATTTTTTCAATTTAATTCAATAAACATTTATGAAGAAACTATTATGCAACAGGCAGTGAGCTAACTGCCGGGAATATAAATTTAAAAAAAGAGAAAGATACCCTCAAGGAATTTCTTTTTTATTTTATTTTATTCTGCACTTTAGAAATAAAACACATTTCTATAATAGATTTAGAATAGGAAAAATGATCACATGCAAAATATATTGATTACTGTTTCAGTATATTGGAATCTTATTCATTTTATGCATCTGAAACATTCTATGAAAGGAACAAAAGACCATGAATTGTCAAAGAAATCTCTGACATAAAAAGCAGTTGAGAACTTTGGTAATAGATAATCTTAAAGGTCCTTTCTAGCTCCAGTCAATATTTCTATGATCTCACAGTTTCACATATGAGACATGCTCTGAGTTTCATTAATTTTGTCTTTTTTACCTTTAGATCCTGTGTTATTGCCCTCAAATATTTTGGGTGCTCTCAATCGGTGGATCCACATATTTCTCTGCTAGTGTCAGGTGTGGATACTTGGGTGTGGCTTCTTTTGCCTCCAACCCAATTAATTTGGTTCCAGTCTCTGCTGTTAAGTCATAAATACCTTACAAGAGTATTGGAGTTCAAATTTTCCTTTAGTTCACTGATATAACTTTACAGATAAGAGTGCCTTAAACTTACAGATAAAGGAGATTCCCTATTAGTGAGAAGATTCTCATTGTCACACCTTTTATTATTTTCCATTCACAAGGAGTTTATCCTAGAGTATTAGGCTTGCCCTCCTGCCTTATGAAATCATTCTCCAAATATCAGTTGCAAAAATAGTTAACTAAGATACTTAATGTTTCAACACCCCACTCCCCACCTTCCTTTTCCAAGGTCAAGACATTAGAGATGGAACTTCCTTATTTATTCCAGGGACCAAAAAAAAAAAAAAAACCACACCTAAAATTTCTCCAAGTTTTCTCACCTTAGGCAGTTAGGAAGGTCTTTTCAAGTCCCTGATGGCTGTTAGCGGCTTGGGTTCTTGTTAGAAGTATAAGGTTTGAATCTATCCCAGTTTCTGTAGCAGTCAGTCATATCCTTGGAAAACTCCTATTCTCCTAAACTATTTTAAGGATGAAGATTAATAATAGCCCAACACAGGCAACACTTGTTTCTAATAGAGAGTAGTGTATTAATTGAAGCAATCTCTTAGTTTACCTTAGTATTCTAGAGGTGATATCTAATAACAAGTGTTGTCTATCCTTCAGAAAATAGATGGAAAACAGAGAAAGGAAATGAAATAGCTAAAAGGGGGGAAATAAAGGGGAGAGAGAGCAGCTTTCTCTATTCAGAAGTTAATTTTCTATATTTAAAATGGAGAGTTGAGTTCAGTTTAAACTTGGAGCAATCAGCAGGAGCTTCAAGGAGGGAAATTAAAATTCAATATAAGGACTAAGCTCAGTAGTTAGTAGATTTTCTTTCCCAGGAGGTCTTTGAACAGTGGCTGGTGGCTATTTTGAGTATATCTAGAGGAGATTCTTGTTGTGATATAGATTAGACAAGATAGCCTCTTAGCTCCTTTCCAGCTCTGGGATTCTGTGAAATGTTTTATTTACCACAGAAGCTAGGGAGGGTGGTAAAAGAACTGTCTTTTGGAAAGTTAGATTTGAGGAGAGAATTTCTTAATTTTTTTCCTGTGTTATCAACCCCTTCAATTCTCTGGAGTTGCCAATGGACTGTGTTCAGAATGATGCTTTAAAATATGTGAAATTAAAGATAAATTAGAATTATTCAAGAAACCAATTTTATTGAAATTTAATTATCAGATTTTTATAAAAATATAAGTTCAGACATCCTGTGTTAAAAACCCTGTTGTTTGGAAAATCTATTTCTTTTGTGGGTAGAGTAGAAGGTCACATTAAAGCAGATTCACTTTCTAAGAAGTTTGGAAAGCAGTTTGTGATTCCGTTTTATATCAAAAACATTAAACCATGGGATCATATATTTAGAGTTGGGTAGAAACTTAAAAGGTTCACAAGTTCTACTTACTTCATTTTGTGGAAGAGGAAATTGAAGCATCAGAAGTCAAATTATGCACCCAAGGTCACCACTAATAAATGTGCAAGGCAGAAATTGAATCCTTTTTTTGCCAGAATTAAAGTCCCTTTCCTGTTATGGTTGTTCAGTTCAGTCTACCAGTTGACTCTATTTGGGCTTTTCTTGGCAAACTGAACTGGTTTGCCATTTATTTCCTCAGTCCAGCTTATAGATAAACAGTTTTAAGTGATTTGTACAAGGTCACATAGCTAGGAAAGCTGCATTTTGAATTCAGGAAGATGAGTATTTCTACCTTCAGGCCTGGCTCTCTTATCCACTTTGCCACCTGGATCCCCCTTTGTTAATACCAGGATGTTTCTCAAAGCACATGTCCATAGCACCTGCTAATCCTAGCACTGTCACATCAAAGCACTAACCAAGGCAAGCTTTCTTAGTTTCTGAAATTAGATGAGATCAGGTGTGTTTGGTTTTTCTTTTTTTTTTTAATGAAAAATTGCATCAAATCAATGATTTCCCCTCTCCCCCAATCCAAGCCCAGTTAAAGTTAATAAATAGCTTAAATATGTTGTTTCATAAACCGTGTTAAGGAGGAGGCACGATTATTTTTATTTCAATATCTTGATGGAAAACTCGAAAATTTTTGATAAATATAGATGGTATTTTCCATCACAAGTCCATTAGACTTGTCTTTGATCACTGAACTGCTGAGAGGAGTTAATGGTCACACATATAATGGTCATCACATAATGTTCCTCTCAATGTGCACAGTGAGTGATCTCCTGGTTCTGTTCACTTCACTCAGCATTAGCTCATTCAAATATTTCCAGGTTTTCTGAAATCCAACCACCCATGATTTCTTATGGAACAATAGTGGTCCATCACATTCGTATATCACAATTTGTTTAATCATTCCCCAATTGTTGGGTATTCCCTCAATTACAAATTCTTTGCCACTGAAAAAGGACTATGTCTTAGTTTTCTTATCTAACTACTCTTTTTCAATTTTTTTTCTGGATTTTCAACCAGCCCTAGGTTCACTTCTCTTTTCTGTAAGTATATCTCTCATTCATAAGTTCCCATGATTTCAGTTTCTATTTCAATACAGATGAGTTCCTGATCTACATATCCAGCCCTAGAATTCTCTAGAGTTCCAGTCTTTCATCACCAATTACGTAATGGTCCTTTCAAAATGTATAACCTGTAAGCAACTCAAACTCAACACTTGCCAAACAGAAGTCTTTGTCTTTTCTCCCAATCCCACCTGTCTTCTTAAGTTATTACTGTTAAGGGTAACCCAGTCTTCCAGTTCTTCAGAACTTTGATTCATTCTTGATTACCACCTCTTTTTCTGTTTCCAAATCATTTTTTCTGTCACCCCATCATATCTTGATATTCATAGTCACTGCCAAAGGATTATAGATTTCAAATATAAAAAGACTGAGGCTCATCTAGTCTAACTTCTTCATTTTATAGGCACAAAGTTTTTTTTTTCCCATTTTAACTTGTTAGGTCAATTTTATTTTTGATACACAAATGCAAGATTGTATTTACTCTTTTTAGTGCCTCCGGATATTCAAGCCTTTGAAGATCCTTTTTGGAGTTATCTTTCCTCCTAGTTGTGCCTTTACATTCAACTTGACTAAACCACTTTCCATGTCTTCTCTCTTTGTTTTCCAATATGGAGAAGACTTTCAATTCTTTGAATTAGAAAAACATATAATAATTCTTTTTCATTTTTCCCAATCATTCCAATGATTTCTCACCGTTTCTTGTCAATCTATGGAAATAAATGAAGGCTATCTGTTCTTTAGTTGATCTTTGCTTCTTTCATACTATCCATTTGAATCAAAGTTATTCCTGCTTTTCTATCACTTGTCTTGAATGACAGTTATTTGCTTTCTCACAGGTATTCAATTGCCGTAGTCTCAAATTGGCATAAATGTCAGAGACTTTGGAGACTAGAGGAAAAACTATCTGAGAAACAGAGAATCTAAATAATGGAAGGCAATATTTGAACTCTTCCATCAGTATTTTCAACTGATGAGCTGAGGAACATTTCTCATTCTGCCAAACTGGTGGATGATACACTCTGGTGAACCTAGCATCATTTTATAATAAGACACTCTAATGACAATAAAAAATCTGGTTATTTTTACTAAGAACCTGAAAAAAATTCAATAATGACAAAATATACATGGTAATTTAGAGGCAAGTATTCATATCCCATTTACTAGTTTCCTTGTGCTAACTCCAAAAAGGAGAATCATCAAATATTACAATATTTGTATAACAGAATAATAACAGATAAATAAATAGAATCTCGTCTGAGGTAGGAGATGTTCTAAATGTGACCTTTTTTTTTTCAGGGGCAGGGAGGGAAGGCAGACAGAAGAAATTAGAGGATTACCTATCAGTGGGAAATAATTCCTTTGTGAGCACTCTTTATAAATATAGTTGTTAGTCAATTCATTTGAACTTGCAGTCTTGGAAAATTTTTTGGCTTATAGTCATATAGCCAGCCTCTTTCGGAAGTGGGACATGAATTCAAGACTTCCTGATTCTAAGCCCTTTATTCACAATACCTCATTCTTTTTCATTCCATAGATTTCCTTTTTATTGATGTTTCACTTTTTTCAAATACATATTATGAAAATTTTTATTCTAATATTCATCTATTTTCCCATGCATAATTCTAAGTTTCAAAATTTCCTTCCACCCTCCCTTCCCACACCCCTCCCCTCAGAGGTGAACAGTCAGATTAATATTTTATTTACCCATTTGTGTTAAGCATGTTTACAGGTTAACCATTTTCTGTATTTGGAATTAAGATTAAGGGAAAGAAATAAATAAGAGTTGTTCTTTTTTTTAAGTGAATGAAATGTTCTTCAGATTCTAAAGGATTTTATTTTGTTTCTTCTGGGTATAGAGCTAGATTTTGACTTGCTGGGTCAAAGAATACGAACAGTTTTATCGCTCTTTGGGCATGGTTCCATATTGCTCTCCAGAATAGCTGAATCACTTCACAACTCCACCAGCAAAGCATCAATGTTCCAATCCTCCCACAACCTCTCCAATATTGATCATTTCCCCTTTTGTTCATCTTAGCCAATATGATGTTTTAATTTTAATTTCTCTAATTAAAAATGATTTGGAGCATTTTTTCATATGATTATATATACTTTTAATTTCTTCATTTGAAAACTGTCGTTTGCTTTCTTTAACCATTTGTTATTTGGCCACTTATATAAACTTTCTTTTTTCTTAGTTTTTTTTGCAAGGCAATGGGGTTAAGTGGCTTGCCCAAGGCCACACAGCTAGGTAATTATTAAGTGTCTGAGACTGGATTTGAACCCAGGTACTCCTGACTCCAAGGCCGGTGCTTTCATTCACTATGCCACCTAGCTGCCCCTTATATAGACTTTCAAAGATGATTCATTTTGACCATTGAAATTTGATGACTTGAATTTTCAGTGCTTTAAATAGAATGATGCTACTAATTTTTAATAATATTTTAATTGAAATTATTCAACAGGAAGACTCTAAAACATTGAAGATCTTAAGGTCTCTTGTAACAGTCATAAAAATTGGCTGAAATCTTTAAATTGCCAAATTCATGATCTTGGAATAACCATAATGCTTTGAAAGATAGTGACTGGGGATTTCTTAGTTCTCAAGTGAATGAGAAGTAACTTAAAACAGATGTTTAGGGTTCAATCTAGATAGATTCCCCCTCACCCCACATATTTTCATTTAGGACTGGACAATTGATTAGTTTCTTAAAAACGTAAGCTGTTTTGAGTAATGGGATTTTAAAATTAAGTGCTAAGTATGTTTACTGCTTTTTAATAATGACAGTATATGAAAAAGATGAATTTGGATAGTTTGAAAGAAGAAATTAAAGCCTAAGAGACTCATCTTCTGTACTCCTACCCTTTGGCTTTCCCATTTATTTTCCTGAACATGAATCCCCTATTGGCCTTGAATGAGACCCATGTGAAATATATGAAGGTTAAAAGGGGGATGAGAATTGAGTATCTGAATACTAATTTGGTCTCTGACACTCATTATCTCTGGATTCTTGACTAATCAGATAAAGTTTCTTACAATGCCCTCTTCTGTGAAAAATCATAAAAGTCCTATGAGTAATTGGTTAATTTTTCAGAAGGGCAGCAAAGATAAAGAATGCTATATAATTACTCTAATACTTTTTTTTCCTCAAGTATGATGGCAGAACCCAGAATTTCTATTCTAGAGATAGCAGTCAAATGTTAAGTGATGAATTGTTTACATAGATATTTATCATGATCTATGAATATGTATTTAGAATAGATGAACAATTTGATGGAATAATATCCACTTAATTGATTCCTATATTTTCCACGATCATAATTTAAAGTATTATTTTACTAAAAAAAGAATGTCACAAACAGAAAATGATGGGCAAAAACCTTAAGGATAAAAAGGTAAGTTAAGACTTTAAAGGAAAGAGTTTTATATAATTAAATGCTTTGTGGTTTATGCTTTTTTGAGATGTACATGCGTCAAATGCATATTAGATTCATATTTCTTTTTTGCTTTTGCCAATTTTTTTGCCATTATAGTATGACTTTAAATTTTTCTTGGCATTATTATTCCTTTGTTGATTTCCACAGCAATGAATTCTGCATTCCTTATCACATAGGACATGAGTGTGTGTGTGTCTGTGTGTGTGTGTGTGTTTGTGTGTGTGTGTGTGTGTGTGTGTGTGTGTGTGTGTGTGTGTGTGTGTAGCCGAGCAAGGATAATAGAAATCATGGAGGAAGAAAAAAGTGTAGGCTAAACTAGTCAGATAAATTTCTTTAATGATCCTGAAATCTGATTGAACTTGCACCATGGCTAATCTGATTAATCAGCTCCCAATTGATCAGAAATGGGCCCCAAATTCCTTGATTGATTATGCCCTGGCTCATTTGATTGTTACATTTGGATGAAACGAATCCTCTACAAATCTTTGGCATTCTTACTATTTATTTCCCTTGAAATTTTGAGGGTCAAGATTTCCAGATCAGTTGCATGGACTCTAACTCTTTAATTGTCTGTGAGTCCAAGTACTTGGGTCTGCAGTGGCCTTGCCCTGATAGAGATTTGAATTTGTTAGAGATAGCAAGAAGGATGTTTTTCTTTAAAATAGTATTTTATTTTTTGAAATTGCATGTAAAGACCATTAACAGTCATTTGTTTTTTTATATAAAATGTTAAGTTTCAAATTCTCTCCTTCCCTCCTCTTCCATTCTTCTTAAGACAGCAAGTATTTTCTGTAAAACACAGTCCCATGTTAGTTATGTTGAAAAAGAACAAACAGAGCAAAGGAAAAACCAACTATGAAAAATTAAAGACAAATACCATGTTTCAGTCTTCATTCAGAGTCCATCATATCTTTCTCAGAATGTCGATAGCATTTTCTGTAATGAGACTTCTGGTTGTCTTGGACCATTCTATTGCTGAGAAGAGCTAAGTTAATCATAGTTAACCACTGAAGAATATTACTGTTACTGTGTACAATGTTCTCCAGGTTTTGCTCACTTACCTTTGCATCAGTTTGTATATCTTTCCAGGTTTTCTGATATCTGCCTCTCATCCTTTCTCATAGGGTGCTGTTCTTCAGTATGCCTAAAACATTTTTAAAAGACAATGTTAGAGATGAGTTTCCTTTGGCATATCCTCATATACTGTACTAATGAAAAGTCGTTGCTATTCTATTGAATTAGCACCCTGATTTTTTTTCATTTTCAGTCTTTTTCAATCCTCTCCATCTAAGCTCCATTTGGAATTTTCTTGGAAAAGAGACTATAGTGACTTGCCATTTCCTTCACCAGTTTATTTTACAAATGAGGAAACTGAGATGAACAGAGGTAAGAGTCTTGCCCAGGGTCAACAGCTAGTCAAAGTCTGAGGTCAGATTTGAATTTAGGATGAAGAGTATTCCTATCTCCAAGTCCAATATCCATTGAGTCAGAGTGCCCAGCACCTTCATCCTATATGAAAATCTTTTGAGTTATGGTGAAATTCAGTGGACTATGGAAGTTGTGAATTTGAATCTCTATACTTGGATTTAGGAGGAGATTGTAAATGACAGATCTCATTTTATATGGCAAAATACAATTATGACATTTAACATTTTCTCTGGTCTTTTGGTTTGGGTTCATAAGAAGAGAATAAGTAAAAAATAATGCATCTATCACAACTACCTAGACAGCTATTCTTCCTTTCCTGTAGTGAAAAGTTTACTAATACATCTTATTGAGCTTAAGTAAGGTATATCATGGATGTGTAAACCTGTGAATTGTAAGAGGTTGGAGATAACCATCATAAAGTAATTCAAACTATTTCAAAAAGCCAGATGAAAAGGTACACATTCTTAGGACTTATATGTTTTCTGAAGTTTTGTAAATCTGGCATATAGCAATGCTGTATAATGAGTCAGTAATGTTGATGAATTTGCAGTCTTTTCAGTGTGGGTATGTCTTCTGTACTCTGGACAAGTTACTTTTACCCTCTTGCTTCAGTTTCCTCATCTCTATATAAAGAGATTGAATTTGATGCTGTCCAAGACATTTCTATCTCTCTTCTACCGTCTTATGTCTGAAATTCTCTCATTAGAGTTTTATTACTCAGGATTAATCTGTACCTTTCTATGGACCAACTTTTAAAAAAGAAAACTTATAATTGGAAAAATTTGTGTGCACTAAAGGACAGATAAATTTGAAGAATCATAAAGTGAATGTGTACAAGAAAAACAATCACTTCAATTTATGGAGCTCTAAAAGTGAGGCTAACAAAGTAATTAAAAGATTAGTAATGATATATCTTCTTTCTAACTTTCTTTTCTTAACAAGGAGATAGACTATAAGGGCAGAATGGTGAGCACGGTTTCAATTCCTTTTTTTTGTTTTTTTTTTTTGGAAAGCAATGCAGGTGACTTGTTCAAGGTCACATAACTAGGTTATTATTAAGTATCTGAGGCAGGATTTGAACTCAGGTCCTCCTGACTCCAGGGCCACTGCTCTATACACTGTTCCATATAGCTGCCCCCTCAATTCCTTTTGATAAATTATTTTTTATATTATATCGGAAATCAGGGTAAGGAATAGGCTCACAGTTCCATCTAGAAATGACTATTATGGAAAAAAGTATAACAACAATAAAAATTAAAATTAAAGCATGAATTATCCAGGGAAAGGTAATATGTTAATATACAATACTCTAGGATAAATGAGTTTATTAGATCTCTTCTAGAGCGGTAGAAAACAAGGCCACATGGAGTAAAGCAACAAGAAATGGAGGAGGAGCTAATCTGTGGCAGTAGTATCAAACTCAAATAGAAAAGTGGACCACTAAATTAACTGAATATAATAATCTAGGTGAGCTTTATTTAGAAATCCACACATCATTTTTTATTACTATATAAGCACATTGAGATCAGATAGCAACTGCATTTTAATGTAGTTTGGCTCACACTTGGGAATGTTTTACACACAAGGGCTATATCTCTGATACCTCTGATCTGTAGAACTTCAAAACTTCCCACAGTTCTGACTCTGGGTAAAGTCCCTATTTTAGTGGTCCTTAGAAAGGTCTGATTGACTAATTCATTAAAAATACAAGATATTATTGCCGGAGACATAATGGGCAATTTTAGTATCTAAAGAATACTTCACAAAACAAGTGAGCTAGGCAGCTAAACTCAGTTGAATCAGAACCCTCATAGTTTTGGTACCCTAGGGGTACCCAAGGGGCACCTCCAGCTGACCCTCCCTTGTTCTATATAGTCTTTTTTTTAGATTTTTCAAGGCAATGGGGTTGAGTGGCTTGCCCAAGGCCACACAGGTAGGTAATTATTAAGTGTCTGAGGTCAAATTTGAACTCAGGTACTCCTGGGCCAGTGCTCTATCCACTGCGCCACCTAGCTGTCCCTCTCTCATTGATTTGTATGGCAGCCAACACACAGTAATACTCAATGATTTGAGATGCTTCTTGTCCTCTGGAGGATTCTTTAAACTCAACAGGTTTCAAAATACTCAAATGTCCTTGAGATATTCATTGGTTAGGTGCAATGTCAAAATGACATTTCCCTCTAAATCTAACATGAGAAGATGAGGTAGAGATGTGGATAGCTTTGCAATCTCAATAGAATTGACTCAAGAGAGTTGAAAAGCCTAGAGAAGATTGGGGTCTTGGTGAGCCTGCACCACAGTCAGATATCTGGAGGCTTTAACTGGCAATACAGAGGCCATGCTGTCAGCAAAATCTTTAACCTGGGCAGTACATTATCCAGAGAAGTCATGATTGATAAAACAGAAGAAATCCAAATTGACAAAACTCATACATCTTCAAAATCAGAAATATTTAGGTCTCCAGGACGTTCTTATAGAACTACTGGAGGGATAGGCAGTGAGAACCAGCTGAACTTTGAGCATCACTGATGACAAGGACCCCAAGGTGCCCTTGTACCTACCAGGGATCTAGTTATTTCCCCTAGAATGGGCCTCCCTCTATCACCATTCCTTATCACAGTAGCCCTCAGGAAGGGAGTTAAGAGTAATAGAAGCAATTGAATTAGTGAGGCAGTATAATAAGCAACCACATTGCCTTTTTTAATCTGTCGAGGAATAACGTGAACTGACTTCTGTCTAAAATTATGATATAAAAACACTTCTAGAATAAAATGAAATTCACTTGAATTTTTTTTCATAATTCAAACCTCATTCTGCTACTACATTGATTGGAGAAGGGCAGTTAGTTGGTGCAGGGGATAGACCACTGGTCTTGGAGTCAGGAGGACAGGATTTTGAATCCAGTCTTAGACATTTACTAGCTGTGAGATCTTGGGCAACTCACTTAACCCTGATCACCTCACATCCAGAGCCATCTCCAATCATCTTTATCCATATCTGATCACTGGACTGAGATGACTCAAGGAAAAAGTGAAGCTGGTAATAGCATAGTACCCCACTCCCCACTCAAATTCAATTCATTTGTTTGTCATGTATTACCTCCCTGATGTCATAGTCTTCTTTGAGAATGAAGGACAACCATTAATACTATGATTGGAGAAATTTTATTTTTCAGTGTGTTAGAGCTCAGTGGCAATGATGACATGAATTTAACTCCCCCCCAAGTACAGGGTTGAAACACTGCCACTGCTGCCCATCCTTCTGTCATACCCTTTTCCCTGCCCAGCCTGTGTACCCCATAGTGGTTTCCATGTGCTAAGATTGTGTTGTGCTCAATTCTATAGGAGTCTTCTACCCAACCTTCACAAGAAGTCCAAGAGAGAGTGTTCCAGTCCATGAGTGAGTGAAAAAACTGTCTTTCCTTTGCAACTGTTGAACTTTCTTCCCTCCTCATCACCAGGCAAATCTACTGGGATGCAGATGCCACATTTATCCATATATCCAACTCTGTGCAGGTCTCTGGGAATCTGGGGAGGATCAACCATTATTTTCTGAAGGCCTGCTAAAATTCTTTATACCAGTATTCCAATAAAAATTGTTCCCATGGTATAATTCCCAATGGTTTATCAATATAACATACCCCAACTTATGCTCTATACCAAATCTTTTAGATTTCAGATCATCTCCAACTTTCAATCTGCAGGGAGATCAGGTTCATCATAACTGGTGGGCCTAGATATTCCAATTAGACCAAAATGCAAGAATTGTAAAAATTCAACAAATTACCATTTACAGTATTTATCATCAACAGCAGGTAGTTCTTAAAGACCCAGAACACATTCACCTCTGTCTCTAATTGTTGAATGTCTCCAGACAATTTACTCATTAATCATCTCAGGGTCATGGAAGAGGTCTAACAGCATGCAACTGTCCCTGCTTTATCTTATCTTCCTTTACATTGTTTTTCCCCCCAATTCAGCGGGGCTGGCCATTATCACATAGTGTAGACCAGATTAGATTTAACATGATCTGGGGTACTGGTTTGAATTGGAATGAAAGCTTCCATTGATCGAGTAGAATATGAATTCTCTAACTGTGGTTGTCCACTGTTTAGGCTCTTGAAGGAAGAAATTAACTCTTTCTACCTCATGGACTAGCTAGTTGTACTTAGGGTGCCATGATTCTATGTCAATGATCTGAGCCTAAGCTATTTAAATCAATTAAGTCTAGAAGATGGAGTTATTTAGAAAATAACATAAAAAGTAGCCTGGCCTTCAGAACAGATATTGATCCTGCCCCAGATCTTTATGGAAGCCATTTCACTTTTGTGGTCATCATAAGGAGCCATCACTCCATTGTGTCCTCTCACAACTTTGATGGCCTCTTCATAAGGGGTACCAAGGAAAGTAGTGACATAGAGCAAGCAAAGGACAATTTGAAAAAAACCCCACAAAAACAGATATCTTATTGTCTGATCTTGTTACCTCTTAGACTTCTCTTCTCTTCCTTAAGGATATGATTTCTCTCTCATCACACCCAATTTGGATCAAGGTACAACATGGAAACAAGTAAAGACTGACAGAGTGCTTTCCCTGGGGGTGGGGTGGGGAGAGGGAAGCAAGATTGGGGGAAAATTGTAAAACTCAAATAATATCTTTAATAAAAATTAATTTAAACAAACACAAACCAATAAAAATTGTTGTAAAAGTCAACAAATGAATGGCAATGTATATCATAAGCTCAGAGTCAAGCTGAAAGTGGCCTCTGAGATCATTTAGTCCATCCCACTCATCTTCATCAAGGGGAGTTTAAGCTGAGAATAAGCTTTAGAATGAGCTGAGAATGAGTGAGGTTTAATGATTTGTCTACAATCACCAAGGTAGTTCCATAGGTGGAGGTTGAACAAGGTCCTCTGAGTCTTATGCCAGCATTCTCTCCTTTTCATTATGGATCAGTAGAGGCATTTTTGGACAATCTATCATGGTTTGTACAAAAGAGCATCACTGGATAGTGAAATTCATTGCAAAATGTGTCTGTCTTGTGTGCAAATCTTGAGAAGGATATTCTGATAAGCAGTATTATACCACAAGAAAGAGTCTATATTTTATTGACCCCTAGGGATAGGTGTATTTTCTTTCTTTTTGTTTATAGCTGCATCTCTGTCTCCAAAGCCTTATTATCTATCTGCTGCCTCTCTTCCTTTTCCTAATAACTGTGGGTCAGCTATACCATAGGAAATGCGGACAATTCTTAAAGGCATGTGCCTTCCTACCGGCATGACTTCAATTATATATGGGTGCATTTACCTGTGTAAACTACTATTATCTCTGGAGACTAGAGTAGTTCCTGTGCATGCTTAAATGGAACAACAGTTCCCATTGTAAATGGCGTAATCTTGCATTAAAAATGTAAGCCAGCATCTGATGTGTGTCTGTGTGTGTGTGTGTGTCTGTGTGTATGTGTGTGTGTGTCTTTGCCAAGAGACTAAGGGACTCAGCTCTTCAACCTTTAAAACATAAGAATTCCCATTACAGGTAACCATGATTTCACTAGATCTAAGAAAACTAAAGCTCTCAGTCTGAATGAGCTAACTCTTTATAAGATTTAGAAGGTAAAAACTGCACAGGGGGGAAATTAGTCATCTGCAGGTTTGTAAGTAGCAGTGAATAAATGATCCTGAGAAAACTGAATTTTTAGCAGAATGTCTGATAAATGTTCCAGCAAATTTTTAGACTGTAGAGTAATACTCTTAGGGAAATTGATGGAAACACTATTGCTTGAATGGTTTAAAATGATGTAGGGGATGAACAACATGATATAATAGATTTTTTTCCATTTCATATTTATGGAAATAAACTGGAGTGAAAACTGTTCAGTTTTATGGGGAATAGGTTTGAATTTTGATTCATATCTCTACTTCCTTTACTCTGAACTCTGATTCTTTTTGAATAATTGGAAGACTCTGGGATTGTGCTCTGGGTCTTTTATTTTAAAAACCTGATTTTGGCAATGTGTTTTTTCCTTAAACATTCAGAGGCCCTGATTATCTGAAAAATGCAAAGAATTATGTTTCTGTACTTGAAAAATGAAATATATTCATATTTTTGCATTTATTTATTTTTTGGTTGACAGACTTTAGAAAACAAAGTAGAACACAGGAACATTCTAGGGATTACTTGCCCTAAGAGGCAATAATTTCACATAATTGAAGAAAATATTTTCTATGTATAAAATGGAGAAAATATAGCATGGGTCCTCTTAAAATTTGAATTAAAGAAAAACAGGTCAGAAGAAAGAAAACCAATGGGAAGTACAATAGTAGATTGACTTGAGCATCTGGTTTTTTTTTTAGTAATTGAGATAAAAAGTTAAACTATTTGGGGATTTAAAAAGAAAAAAATACTTATTGAGAAGATAGACTTTAGATCTTTTCAGTTCAAACAAGTCATATTACATAAGGGTGAAGGGACACCTGCTCGTACAACAGGGATAGACTCTAAACTGCCTCCTCCAAAGACAGTCATTTCTAAACAGGGGAAAAGATGGAGTTTTCATGAAGGTAATAAAGGAATTATCTAACAGGATTAATTGAGCTCTGTTTGCAGTTTTCAACAAATTTGAAATTTCAGGTGCAAGAGGTTAGAATAGGAAATTTCTTTTGTTCTGGTATGCAGAAATTAAGTAATGGGTAAAATCACAAAAAAATAGATATACATTCAACAAATATTTGTTAGATTCCTGCTATAATGTATTCAAATTATCTAGGGTAAAATTAAATGATTAATTTAATTTCTTTAAAACAAGCCTTATAGCTTTGTATCTTTAAAAAAATCAAATGTAATGACTTCATTCTTAAACATTTATTTTGCATTATTTGTGATTTTCTTCACAAGATTGTGACAGTTTTTTAAAATAGACTTTTAATAGATTGCATAATAGACCTACTTTTGTTGAACAGTTCTCTTTTTTTATTTGAATCTGGCCTTCTTATATATGATAGGATTTCAATGAAGTTTAAATCAAGGGAATTCTCAGACCATCAGAGCATGTTTATATTCAAATTTTAGATATATTTCTAATCTTTTGTGACATATCATGATAGATACAACAGCATGTTGCAGTATCTCATCTGTATATGGGAATTTCTATAATTAGAAAATGACTATTATTCAACATATCAATGCTCTTTGTACAGATTCATCAGTCCTCAGTGGAACCAACACTTCTGGATTCAGTGGGAGTAAAATCTTTCCCAAACATGTCTTCGTGCATGTTTTACAGCCTGATGAAAATGTTACAAAGTCACCTGAACTTCCTTTGACAATTGTTTGTCATTTTATTGGAAAAAAAATGAAGCCTGATTTTGCCAATATTTCTTCCCCTAGGGACTAGGTTACCTTGGTTATCTACAAAAATACTGAATTAGGTATCCAAAGGTAAAAAATAAATGAAACATTTGCTTATTTCCCAGCGTTGTTTGACAGAATCAGGAAAGCAAAGAGGAACACACATGTTTCTGGGGACTATCTGTAGAGAGGCAAAATATTCTTGTAATTGAAGAAAATTCTTGCCATATTTAAAATATTAAAATATATTAGAATAGCAAATTATAATATAGAAATATTAAATATTTAAAATAAAATTAGCATGGATATTAAAATATACATTAACACGAAAGTAATTTTCATAAGTAAAAGCTTATTTTTCTAATTTAAAGCATTCCCATCTTTGTATTGCATCGCCGTTGATAACAAAAATGTTTTTTTTATTGCAAAGGTTAATATTTACTTCTTTTATTGGTCAATTTTTTTCTTCTTATAACTTCAAGAAAACTACACTGCATTATAGAGAAATCATTTAAAACTTTTAGCTTTGAAATTGTAATGGTTAGACCAGACTCAGACTGATGCCCTATGAATTTAGATTGGTTTGGAATGAAATAATATACTCTTAGATCATTCATTAACTAAAATAAGGGGGTTTCTTTAACCCTAAAATAGAAAAGGTGCACATAAAGAATTTGTACTATTTTGCTCTAGTAGATATATATTCCCCTTTACCACCCCTATGTCTCACTAACCCCACCTTTGTAGAAATTTGTTTGCTCAGCCTGGCAAAGTATGGAAATTGCAATGTCCTTATGAGCTCTTCAAAGTTTGAAGGTCTCTTTGGGTGCAAATTAATGGGACTGGTGAGCCCTTAATTGAGTAGGGAAGCAATGTCAGGCTGGCCAGAATTCACCAGGAAGCTATGTCGAAGTGTGTGAATCTTTTAATTTTAACTCCTTGGACCAATCAAACAGATTGATGCAGGTTCATTTGGTCAAAGTCAATCATTCTGAATCAGTGCTGTGTCCTCAGATAATGAAATTGATGTTTGGAGGGTTAAATAGTTTCCTATCTCTATACCTCTAATAAAGATTAAAATCCAAAACTTAAAATAAGTTTTGAACTTAATGATCAGCTTATTTCTCCCACATTTCAATCTAATCATGGATATGATATGGTATATCTGTATATTTATTATTAGCAGCTATTCCTTAACCCCTGGAGAACTCATTGTATTATATTCCACAGCATTTATATTTTTACCAATATGTTCTTGAAGGTCTAACTTGTCTTCTTTTCTAAGACAAATGATAAATGCATGCAAGTTGATTCCATATCAGAAGACTGAAAAGTGGCGGGGTTCTAGGGACCATGGTCTTTTTAAATTGGATTTTGAGCTTGAGGAAATCCTCATAAAATATTAAGATAAAAAGAAATATATCTAGCTGCATCATTTAAATCTACCATCCACTCCATGAATTTCTTGAACTCACTAGGGCATTCACCCAGCAGGTTTTGGGGCTGGAAAAGAGAATTGCTAATTTGAAAGATGACAGTTCTTCCCTGTGGAGAGTAAACATCAAAGCAGAAATGTGATCATATTTTTTTCCATCATTTGGAGTGCTTAGGAGTCAATGGCAGACTGTTTATATCTTAAGAATTTATGAAGGAATTGTTAATGGAAACCTGTATTCATGTGATATCTTACCTAACAAACTCTTACAGGATAAACTAGTAGGGGCTAAAATTATGAAGGAAACATAACCCTCCATTTCACATTTAGTAATGTTTGCTGCCCCACCTAGCTTACTACCAGACTCCCTTGGTGAGATGATAAAGGAGATATGTAGCACCACATTTAATACAACAGAAAAAAAAATATACTATTGAGGTCTGAAAATTAGAAAATATTTGTGGCTATCCAGCTGGCTTTTCTAGATTAAAGGAACAGTTTTCATTTCCTTAGAAGAAATAATAGAAAAGACCCCCCAATACTTGAATTGTACTTTTTTTTTTCTCAAGCAAGGCAAAGCATTTAGGAGCAATTTTTTTCTGAGGAAAAATCAGGAAAATGAAGTTATGAATTGATTGAAAAAGATGGTGACCAATTTAGAAGGTGAACAATTTAGGGTAAGTGTAGATGGTGATTTCTTTAATTAATTGCCTACTATGTGCTAGGAAATATACTTGGTACTGGGGAAATAATAACTAAATGGAAGAGGACATTTTTTACCTGAGTCATTTTCAACACTGCAATTCTGGCATTCTAATCAACTCAAGCAAATGTAAAACTGGTTTGTTCATATAGACCTTGGAAAGATTAAGATTAACTGAAATGGAGCTCCTAGGGAACAGTTGATGTTTATTCTGTTCTTATATCCACAACACTTTGCATAGTTACTTGTATATAATATGCATTTAATTGGTGCTTAATAAATACTTGATGAATGGAAATGAATTTTTGATAAAATATTTATTGAGATTCTACTATTTCATTTAATTGGAAAACACATACATTTCTAATAACTTACTTACTAAGACCAAGGTAAGATGCTAGGTCTTTGTGTTAAAAGAACAAAGAAGCCACAGAAGAAAGAAGTGATTATATTGAATACTAGGGTCTATGTGGAATAGTATTAAAATCAAATTAAAAAGATTGGACAAAGAATCAGAATTCTTCGGTTTCAGTTCTGGCTGTATCACTTACTATGTGAAGCTATGCATATCATTTAACCTAATTGTGCTTTGAGAATTTACAGTTTTCACAAGAAGGTAAATTGGGAGCCATCATGTCCTAAATGGTATAGTGTTGGATATATGCACAAATAGGAATTCAGACTGGGTTTCCACATGTAGAAATTGAGATTTGAGCTAGGAATAACTAAAGAAGACATTTCAGGGAGAAAGAATAATAGAAGCAAAAGCATGGAAGTGAGACATAAGACTGATACGAGGAGAAAAACTATCATTGAGAAGTGGTTAAAATTTAGTTTGGATATTTTAAATAAGAAACACAAGTTAAGCTGGGTAGCAGAACTAAACCGCTGCTATATGGAGTTGGAAAATATTTAAATTTGTTTTGCATGGCTGATGTAACCTGGTCAGAATGACTAATATTTCTGAATGAATTAGTGTCATTTCTAGGAACAGGAAAGTGAGATTTCAGGATGCTTTCAGTGGCTTGATGTTGGCAGTTCAGAATTTTCCTCTTCTTTGTTTCTTTATGTGAACTTAATTGTTACTTGTGCAATGTCTTTATTTTCCTTGTTCACAATTCAGGGCTTCCTTGAAATCTAGAACATCCAGGTGATCTAAGAGATTCAGTCTTCCACATACATTCTTGATCCCTCATGACTTAATTTAATCTTCTGTATCTTTGGAGAGCTCATCTTGCAGGGGACAGCTTCATCATAAAACACAGCAATTATGTTGACTGCCTCACACCTATCAGATTGGCCAAGATGAGAAAAAGGGAAGATGATCAATGCTGGAGAGGTTGTAGGAGAATTGGGATATTGATACATTGCTGGTGGAGTTGTGAATGGATCCAGACTTTCTGGAGAGCAATGTGGAATTATGCCCAAAGAGCAATAAAACTGTTCATACCCTTTGACCCAGAAATTTCACTTATAGGACTATATCCAGAAGAAATCATAAAAATTTCCTACGTGTTCCAACATATTCATAGCAGTTCTTTTTTTAGTGGCAAAGAATTGGAAATTGAGGGGATGCCCATCAATTAGAGAATGGCTGAACAAATTATGGTACCCAAATACTATGGAATATTATCGTTCTATACGAAACCATAAATAGTCAGACTAGAGAATTATGGAATGACTTACAGGATCTGATGCTGAACGAAGGGAGCAGAACCTAGAGAACGATACAAACAATAACAACAGCATTGTGAGATGAACAACCTTGATGGAAGCAGCTGCTTTCAGCATTTCAGATCTAGGACCACTGTATTAGCCTGACTATGGATTATGTTATCCCCATCCAGAGGAAGAAAAACAAAACGCACCACACACACACACACACACACACACACACACACACACACACCCCTTCAGAAACTGATAAACACTTTATAAAAATTATTTCTTATATACCTCTTTCCCTTAATCTGAATTCCTCATACCCAAAATAGCTAAACTGTAATGATGTTTATCAAAAAATATATATGCACACTGTTAAACTGATCATTTGCCCCTTAGGGGAGGAGGGTGGGAGGGGAAAGTAGAAGGAAATTTTGTAATTTAAAAATATACATATGCATATGGATGAAAATAAATAAATACAAAACAATTATGTTGACTAGAATTAGGTATGTATAAGTCTGAAAATCAGGAATGTTAAACTGGAGCATTAGATTGTAGTTTTAAGTTAAATGATTAAAAAATGAAAATGAAATGACATTTCAGCATGTTTCCCTGATACCTCACTACTTTTAAAGTATCATTTATTATACAAACTGCCAGGTGTCTCCTTTAGTTTTTGAGCATGTAATCACATTTAATTTCTTTGGCTCTATCCATTTTGTGTTAGAATCAAGGTAGTTCCATAATGTCTAAAATTTGAAAGGAAATCATCTTTTATTGTTTGCAAAACAAGGGTAAATTATTCCTCTTACATAATTAAGCAACATTCTCCTGGCAATTGGTTCAAGCAACATTAGTTGTTTGATTTTGGGGGGTTATTGGCAGGGGTCCCATAAAGCATCTTAATATTACTAATTAGTTCTTCAGTTGTTTCAGTCATGTCTGACTATGATATCATTGGAGATTCTCTTGGCAAAGATATTGGAAATAGGTAACATTTCCTTCAGTTCATTTTACCAATGAAGAAAATGAGGCAAACAGGATTAAGTGACTTTCCCAGGGTCACATAGTAATTGTCTAAAACTAGATTTAATCTCAGAAAGATAAGTATTTCCTGACCTTAAATCTGACACCCTTTGACTGTACCACCTAGCTGCCCAATAATGCCAATAATTCCTTTCATTTGTTGTTTTTTCTTTTCAGAATACTTTACCATAAATTTCTCTCATAGACAAACCACATAGGAGGAAAGGGCAAGTAAGGAAACTGAGTCACTCAGCCAAGGAAAGGGAGAGCAGGACTAGAACCAAGCTCCTATCACTCCTAGTTCACTATACTACAGAACTGTGTATACAACAAAACCACTTCCCGTTTTATTCTTTAACTTTTTTTTTTAACAATCATGAAATCTGGAAACTAAGTTTTTAGGTTGATGTCATTCAGCTTTTGGGGATCTCAGGTCGATGAGGACAGAATGTAGAGTGTGATGATATTAGATATGGTAGAGTGAGAGAGTTTTGAAAGGTGAATAAGACTGACACTGAGGAACACAAGGGCAGCCAGGGCTACACCTGTCTGTCCCTTTGTGTCTGTTGTCATTCGATGTGTAATAGTTGAGATGCCACATGGCTGACAGGCTTTGGGCATATGCCAGCAGGGTCCTGTTTCAAGGGTGGAGAAGGGCAGGGGTAGATCAAAGCTCAGTGAAATTTTAGTTCCCAAGAGTAGCATCTAGGTGACCCCAGAGTCAGCATTGTATTATATTGTTTGTTTATACATCTGTGACTGTGGACATCATTAAGGATTCTATGGGTCATTCTAAACCACTCATGAGTTAACTGCTTGCATCCTGTTCTTATTTCACTGGTAGGCAAGAAGTCTAAAATAAGATACTCACCTAATGTATTAGCTCTCTCCTCCTGTCCTAGATTTTTCCTGGGAGTTAAAGGGGATAGGAGAGAAGAGGAGGAAGCCAAAAAGAAAGGTACAGAGATATGGATAGACTCTACAGAGCCTAAAGGAATTCCTGCCTTCGAAAGTATTATGTCTAGGGATGGAATGGAAAGTTTAATACATATTTCACATAAACCAATGTTTACGTTTCTATCAATTATTTTTTATTTTAATCCAATTAAACTGATTACTAGGAGAAATAGAGGTAATAAATTCAGCTAGTAAATGATGAAGATGAAGAACAAAACCTCCTTCCAGGTAGACATTATTTATCTATGCTTCAGAAATGCTTCTTGACTGATTGATTAAAGTAAGGGAAGAGTAAGTAGGAATGTGAGTTGAGATTAATTCATAGACAAACACACATATATAAATTGATATAAATTATAATGTTCTATGTTGATTTCTTGTACATTATCATGATCATGGTTCTGCATTCTTTACTCTGTATCTATCTCTGAAACTGATACTCTGTTATCAATTAACATAAATCTTCTCATTTTTGATGATTCTTTAATTTCTATGATAATTATGATTATAAGATGAAGCAATAAGGGCCTCGTATTTGTCAGAGACAAAAACTGGGATACAAACACTATGAACAAACAAACAAAAAAAGCAGGCGCATGTTTCCTGCCCTCCAGGCTTATATTCATACAGAAGAGGATCACACCACAGAGTTGGCAGAGGTGTGTGTGTGTGTGGGGGGGTGCCTGCTGTTTACTCTGGTATTGTGAGAAATTCAACTAGCTTTTCAGGTGGGTTGACTGAAGCCATCCTCAAAATGGGGGCTGTAGAAGAAACGTAGTAGTTGAGGTCACAGGAATCAAGGGAAAGAAGTTTCAGGGCACAAAGAAAGAAACAGAGACAGGAACACAATAGTCCAATGCATTCACATCCCACATTTTGTTTGATCATTTTTTTGTTGTTGTATTTTGTTTACACGAAGAAAGATATTAAGAATATCTTACTTTGGGGGGATTCAGACACTTCTTTCTATCATTTGCTCACTTGGGGATGTATATCCACTACTGAGACCAAGAGTTAATATATATACATAAAAAAGTTAATTTGCACACCTAAGGAACTGATATTAATATAGTATTTTAAAGTCTGCAAGTAAGTTAGAAAATAAGTGTTATATTGTATTTATATATCATAGCTCAGGGAAGCCTCATAATAACTTTGTGGAAAAATCCCCATTTTACAGATTTCAAAACTGAGGCTGAGAGATAAATTAACTGGTCCATATTGGGTCAATTGGGATATGAACCCAAAGTTTTCCTAATGCATAGACGCAGCATTCTTTTCACTATGCCAGGCTACAAACGTAAGACAAATAGTCCGTTTTTTTCCGTTGGAATACCAATTTTAAAATAAAACTTTTTGAAAAAAAATCATAGAAGCACTTAAATTCAACTGGTCGGTTTAACCAACAATTTGTTTTGAGGGTGGGGTGGTTATCCACTGTTTTCTTTTTAATATCGTTTCATTCAAAGAGTTGGCACTAATTCAGTCAGATTTTGTTTCATGTTCCTTGAAGCAAAAAAAAAACAGCAAGTTTTTTTTTTTTTTTTTTTTTAATGCTCCACACCTACTTCAGCTCCTCTAGGGGCAGAGATTTTTAGAAACATAGGGACCTTGTTTATAGTTTAGGCATTGATTGCTGAGACCAAGTTAACACTGGTGACTATTATTATGGAGAGTGGGTAGAAAGAAGTTACATTAAAAAAATTCATGAGATGGTTCTTCAGCAGTTTCTCTAGAATCTTATTTTTTTTGCATAGACTCATAGGATTTCAGAATTAGAAGCCACTTCAGATATCACCTCACTCAGACTTCTTATTATGTGGATGAGAGAACTGGAGGCCTGGAGAGTTGATCTGACTTGTTAGAGGTCGCACAGTTAGTGTGGTAGAGTTGAAAATAATAATTAGATCTTCTGAAGCCTGGCCCACGAAATCATATTTTTCAAGTTGGAAAATGAAATTAAATGCAGGGAGAAAAAAATTTCAAGGTAAATATTCTCCTTTACACTGTATTCTATGTATTTTATTGAATTTAAGTAATGTTTATAACAGTTCTGTCTTTGGCAGAGTAACTCTTTTTTACTAACCCTTTTTAAAAAAAATTTTTTTCGTTGTCTAATAATTAGTGAAGAATTGGAAATGGCCATGCCCCCAAAAGCACCAAAACAATTGCCAAATCAATCAGTATGATAGTCAGAACTGATGTATAGTTTTATTCAGTTATTTACAAAAAAGAAGCCTGATATAATTTTCTTTTTCATTAATATAGTTTAAATCTATAATACATTTGGGGGTGGCTAGATGGCACAGTGACTAGAGTACTGGACTTGGAGTCAAGCAGGCTCATTTTTTAAAATTTAATTCTGACCTCATTGTTAGTTGGTTGTATGACTCTGGATAGGTCATTTAACTTTGTTTTGCAATTTTTCCTCATCCGTGAAATGTGCTGAAGAAGGAAATATCTTTGCCAAGAGAACTCCAAATGATGTCATGAAAAGCTGGACGGTACTGAAACAGCAAAAATAATATATTTCTTTCCAAAGGGGTAGGGGATACAATTTTAAAAAATGGACGAATATAACATTCTTTGAAAAACAGGTCAGTAACCTTTAATCCATCAGGTAGCATTTTTATTTTAATTTTTCAATTGATATTTTATTTTTCCAGACACTAGATATTTATTTTTGTTAGGGTCAGTTTTTAAAATGGGTTCTGTGTTATGACAATCATTTTACATTGAAGACACTGAGGAAAATGGAGTAGTGATTTATCCAGGGTTAAACAGGTACTAGGTATCTAAAAATCTGATTTGAATTCACGCCTTCTTGACTCCAGGTCTGGGGTTCTATTCACTGAGTCATAAATTAATTTTAAAGCATAAATTAACATTAAAAATGGAATAATTTAACCTACGGTACTTATATAAAAAGAAGAATAGAGGTTACATTCTCAGTGCATTGCATGGGTTCCTAAATTAAAACAAAGTGAGGAGAGGACATAGATAACAGATACACAGGATGGAGAAGCATGAAAGTTCTGTGATTTACATTTTTGCAAGGAGAGTTCACATTGATATTGATGATTATAATAGATAGCAGAAATTTATGTTAATGGTTAAAAAAGCTTATATATAATTATACATGTGTGTATATGTATGTATCTGTATATATGTATCATCTAGCATATGAAATTATACCCAATTTGTATATATGTTCTCCAATTCTAATCTTGATTCAAAGCACTTCCTGGGTCTCTTTCTCCTCAAAATCACATTTCATGAGTATCTAACAATATTTTTTACTAGTCTACAAGAATACATTTTTAAATATTTTTTGTAAGGCAATGGGGTTAAGTGGCTTGCCCAAGGCCACACAGCTAGGAAATTATTAAGTGTCTGAGGCAAGATTTGAACTCAGGTATTCCTGACTCCAGGGCCAGTGCTCTCTCCACTGTGACACCTAGCCGCCCAAAGAATACATTTTTAAAGTAAAGGAATTTAGAAAAATTAGTAACAAAACAATATTGTCCACCTGGACCACCTCCCTCATTTTGATGATTAGGACATGAATCTCAGAAGTGATATAGAGACCCCCTAGGTCATGCAAGCAGGAAAATGGAAGACCCAGGATTCATATTTTGATTCACTAACCCTAAACTCATCATAGCTTCATCCTGTTTTAGCATTGCTTCTACTTAGTCACTCCTAAAACTCCAATAAATGGATAGCTTTACTCATAGAAAGAAAAGGGAAATTTGTCAATACTTATTTGAATAAGGCACCTTTGGATTTGTTTTTTTTCCCCTGAATCAAGGCTCAGGGCACCTTTATAATTAACCTCACTGTTTGGTTGTGTATACCAGTGAGCTTGTGGGTCACTTTGGGCTGGACTTTTAAAAGCTACACAAAAGAGGTTGACTATAATGTTCAACAGTTAATCATTGAAGAATGTGACTTTTTGACTTGATTTAGTCCTGAACAACAATCAAATATTTATTAAGCACCTATTAGTATATCCTATATTCTTCAAAACAAAAATATAAAGGATAAAGATGTTGACATTCTAAGGAGGGAAACAGCAACTACATATTGAAATATATGATGCATAAATGGAGCAGTAATAAAATAGTAAATACAATAAAGTTTGAGAGGAAGGGAATCAACAATTGGGGAATTAGGAAATATTTTATGCAAAAGATGGCCAATAAAAAGGCCCACAGATGGGAGTTAGAGTGTTTTGAATGAGGGATGCAGTGCAGCTCAGTGTCACTAAATTTCCTGGTACAGGAAGCAGAATCATAGGAAGGCCAGATCAGTTGAAGTCTGATTATGTAGGGTTTCAAAAGATACATAGAGGAATATATGTTGTATTCCAGAAGCAAAAGGAAGCTACCAGAATTGGTTAAGTAGGGCCTCATTTAATCAGGTCGAAGTTAACAGAAAATCACTTTAACAAACAAAGAGGATGTCTAGTTATTTCAGTGATCAAAAAAAATTTAACAAGTTCAAGGAGTAACATTAATTTGGATGGTCCTAATTGTTGCAGCAAATATAGAACTAAATTATGAAGAATAATGCCTTTGTTATTACCAATGTGATTGTGAACAGGTCCCTTAACTCCCTTTGTTTCCTTACCTAGACAGTAAAGGGGCTACAGTTAATGACTTCAAATATCCTTCCTGGTCTAAATATATGAGCTACGTTGATCAATGGCTTGGAAATAAGTTGTTTTTTCATGTTTTTTTTAATCTTGAACTGTTCAAAAAAGGGTTTTCTTCAGTCAAACTATTCAGATTAAACTCCAGTCCCTTATTCTCTTGCAGAAGCTTACAAAGTAGCATGCAATATTGGGAAAAGTAGTTGACTTGAGGTCTGGGGAGAGTTGGGCTCAGTTCTTCTTTAGATGTGCCTCAGTTTCTGCTTATGCAAAGTAAGGAAGTTACTACTCTATTACTTATCTCACAAGCTTGTTGTGGGGAAAGTGATTTTCCATTCAACAAATGCTTTTTAAAAAGACCTTACTACTTTAATGAATAGGGCAGCTATAAGGAAAGAATACTGAGTCTAAAATCAGATGAATTATATCACCTATCAGGCAAATCACTCAGTTTCCATATCCCTCACTTTCTTCATCTATAAAATGAGGAAGTCAAAATGAATGTCCTCTGAAGTCCTGTCTAGTTCTGGGTCAAATGGGGAAAATGATTATTTTGCTTAGATGATTTGAGATTTAAGGAGGTCTTTTTTTTTTTTTTAGGTTTTTGCGAGGCAAATGGGGTTAAGTGGCTTGCCCAAGGCCACACAGCTAGGTCATTATTAAGTGTTTGAGATTGGATTTGAACCCAGGTCCTCCTGACTCCAGGGCTGTTGCTTTATCCACTGTGCCAAAAAAAACAACTTTCAAGGATATCTTAATGGTTTTGATGGATACATAATTGGCCAATGGGTTTTTAGTGTGTATGATATATAAATTTCACCTCCTTATTTCACTGAAATTAGAATGTTATGTCTTTATCTTTATAACCTCTGCGGCTTACATGTTTCCTGGTACATAGCAGGCCCTATTGACCTGAACTGAATTAAAATGAAATTCAATGATATATTCATTGAAGTTGTCATTGAAGTTGAACACTAAACCAGAAGAAAATATTCTTTTATCTATGATAAGATTATTTAACATACAAATGAATTTAGAAAATCCCTGATGACAGTTTTTTCCACTTTTTTTTTTAACTTTAGTTAAGAAATCCCACGGCTTTATAGATCTTGAAGTACAATGGTTTTGCTTCCTTTTCAAATGATTAATCAAATGTTTCTTCAGTTTAAGAGAAATGTCTTCCATGAAGGCCTTTTGTTTTGTTTTTGTTTTTGAGTCTTAAAAATATGACTGCACTAAATAGAGAAGAACAACAAAATGATTTCCAAATGTAATGCCTGCAATGCGTACAATTATAAATCTGGTATGACTCCCGGAATCAAGAATTCTGGATCATTGGGGGGGGGGGATAGGAGAAAGGGAAGTGTCTTATATTAGAAGCCTGTGAAAGTGAAAGGAGGCAAAGCTTTTAGAAAAGATCTTGGAATTGCTGTCCTTGAATTATGTCCCAGGAGATCAGCCTCTCAAGTCTTTTCCCAATATACTCTGTTAAAGAGTCATCAAAGTCAGTCCATTGTCCTTGTGGACTCAAGAATCAGGTTGTTTGGGTGAGTTATGAGGATGCCATCTGCCAAGTGACAGATGTCTACGCAGGGGCATCACTGGCCAGGCTCATGTTTTGTTTATAAGGCTGCTTCTCTCCAAAGAACTCCTCTTTCTATTTGTCTTGCATACAGTTTAAAATAGTATTTCAACTTCACTGTAGGACTGATTTATATATTACCCTTACTATTGTTGGTCTTTCCTTTTTCCTGGAGGGGAGGCAAGTACTTTTTAAAGGTTTGGTCTAGTCTTCCTCCTGAACACTGTTTATTTAATGCAAATAAAAAGTGTACAACACTATGGATGTTTTAAAGGTCAGTTTGTCATAAAGATCAAGAGAATTTGCAGTCTAAAATCATTTACAGCACCTGAAACATCTGTTCTCTCCTTTCATTCCTGAAAATTCACACTAGACCTGGGACCAGGTTTCCATGGCGGCAAGAGTTGTTGTCAAAGTTATTTCTACCACAAACAGACTTTGCTATTCTCATGCCTGTAGTGAGGGAGGCTCATAGTTTTAAGTCTTATCTCAAGCTTTTCTTCTCCTTTCTTTGATCTTCTGCCAGGGAATCTTAAAAAGGCAAAATGAATTCAGTTGTGTTGATCCATTTCAGCTTTGGAGTTCTAAGTAAAGAGAGAGAGAGAGAGAGAGAGAGAGAGAGAGAGAGAGAGAGAGAGAGAGAGAAGAAATCAAGAAAGATAGAAACAAAGAGGGAGAAATAAAAAAGGGAAAAACAAAGGAAGGAAGGAAGGAAGGAAGGAAGGAAGGAAGGTAGGAAGGAAGGTAGGAAGGAAGGAAGGAAGGAAGGAAGGAAGGAAGGAAGGAAGGAAGGAAGGAAGGAAGGAAGGAAGGAAGGAAGGAAGGAAGGAAGGAAGGAAGGAAAAGTAGTTAAAACTCTTAAATTCCTTTTAACTTCTACACCCCCCTCCAGTGATTAAAATACTCTTCCTTCTTGTCTCTGGAAAACCTCTTGGCTTTCCTAGATGCCTCCAAATCTCACCTTGTACTCCAAATCCCCTACTTCTGTAACCCTCCTGCACTAGTGCCTTCCATTTGTGCTTATCTCTCCTATGCACTGTTATATTTATGTAATTGGTTGCATGTTATTTACCCCATTAGAATATGAACACCATGAGGACAGAGATCATGTTTTGACTTTTCTTTGTGTCTCCACCACTTAGCATAGTTTCTGGAACATACTATTAAATGTTTGCCAGTACATGTTGGCCAAACACTGCAATCTCTGTGACAAGGTATTTTCCAGTTTTTGCCATTTTATAGTCACAAGTACATCACTGTCAGGAGGATTTTCAAGAGAAGAATTAAAAATGAAGGCAGCGTACTGTTCAAACTAGACAGCATTTTTGTAAAATGAGAGTGTGAAAAACTAGGTAGTTGTAAACAGGTTGACGTATCTCAGGCTAGGGTTTCAAGGATTTAATGTTTAAAACCTTTATGTTCACTTTTCTGGAAACTTCCTAATTTGTACAATCTTAGCTACTCACCCTAAGCAAATCCAAATTGCAAAGAATAAAAAATAAATAAACACAGGGTATGTAGTAACAAGTTTATTAAAAATAAGAAAAAATAGAAGCATTTTTTTGGTCTTTACTTTCTTAGCTCTTCATAGGAGTGGCAATTGTAAAAGACACTTAGAACACTAACTCCCTTAGAGGAAAGTTTGAAAATTACATTGTTAGCTTCACCATCCCTCCATCCCTCGTGGCTCAGTTCTGATGTGACTGTTTATTGCCAGAGGGGAGAGAAGGGTAAGGTCTGGTCTGGGGAGTCATTCCAGAGATGGTGCGGCCCCAGCAAGGGGAGCCCACAGGTTTCACCTGAGCCAGGCCCTGTGTGTGAGGAGGCTGCCACCTACTGCTTTCAGACAGGTGTAATGAGTAATATAAAGGAACTCTAAAGTGACATCCTTATCCTTCTAAATTGGGACAAGGAGTGGTAGACTTTATGGGTCATCCACTCCAACTCTATAATCTTCCCTCTGAGGTATTGAGGTCCAGAGAAGGGAAATAATTTGCCCAAGATGATGCATGCAGTAACTGGGAGTCAGCTCTCCCTGCTCACCCCGCCTCCCCCTGCCATCCCCAAACTCTTTCTTTCATTCTTCTCTTTTTGTTTAATTTTATTTTTAATTTATGGAATAAAATAAGCATTGGCAAAGCACAAATATAGGTTTGGGCCTTCATCAGTCATGGATGACTAAGAGGCCTTTAGGAAAAGGTGCAAAAAGGAACTGATTTAAAGTATGGAAATTGTATCTGATGAGGAATAATGATAGGAAATTGGAGTGATAATTCTTAGCTTAGAAAAGGGGAAGTTAAGAAGAGAATTTGATAAAAAATGTATGTCTCTTTTCAAAGAAGAATGCATTATCTCTCCTGTAAACACAATAAGAAGAACGAATTTTAAGTTGGATAAGATGACACTTCTAACCGGATGACTAACTATGAGGTGGGGGTTCTTGGAGGCAATGACAGGAAAGTTAAACTCTGGCAATCCCACCAAGGTAGAACACTTCAGGATATGAACAGGGTAACACAGTGTGTGTCTATTGTGAAGCTTCGGCCAAGCTACACTTGGGGAAGCTTAAAACCAATTCATTTTGCATAGCAATGACCTTTTGGGACAGACCATCTCTCTGGGACTTTCGGTTGACCCAGAGAAGCATTTTGATATGGTTTAAGTGAATGTAGTCATAGGAAATAAAAGTACAGATTCTTAAAATAATAAAAGATGTAGCCTCAGCATAAAGTGGGAGAATTTCTTGCTGAAAAGTTTTTCAAATAACCTGTGTTAACTTCCTTTTTCCTTCTTAGTTGGTACCAATCTTTGTCTCTGGGATGTTCTACAGCACTTTTCCTTGTAATTCCAATGTATTCAATATTTCATATTATATATTTATAATCAAAATGTTATATATTATATAATGTATGAATCATGAAATATTATTTACTTGTTGAACCATCTCTTCCAGCTACTAGATTCGAAACTTCTTGAAGCATTGTCAATATCACAAACTTTTTGAAATTTCCAGTCATTTGCACAGTGTTCAGTACTCAAATGCCTTTAATATTTTTGGAAAGTATGTATTGACTCAGAACTGTGATTTCTTCCAAATAGGGAGCTACTAGGGGTAAAAACAACAAAAAAACCCCACAACCCTGTTCCACTAAGCCAGATGTGAGATCACCATCTATTCTTTGCTTTAGAGTCTTAGAAAATTGCCTGAGAAACTGAGAGAATAAATAACAAACGTGGGATCCCACAGTTAAACAACTTATCTCAATCTAGGTTTTCTCATCTATGAAATGGGAATAAAGCTTTCATGGGATTATTATGAGGTTCTAGGAACAGTTAGGTGGTAGAGTCGATAGATCACTGAACTTAAGAGTCAATATGACATGAGTTCAAATCCAGTCTCAGATACTAACTTAACAGTGTGACCTTGAGTAAGTCACTTAACCTCTGTTTCACACTGGAACAGGAAATGGTAAACTACTCCAGTATCTTTGCCAAGAAAAATACCCATACAAAGATGTCCACAGGGCCATGAAGAGTCAGAGACAACTTAAATAACTGAACAATGAGGAGGTTTAAATGAGATGATAAATGTCTTGTTATTGATGATGATCTTTTTTTTTTTTTTCTTAAAGAGATCTGGTCTCTAGACTAGTCAAGAATGTCAATGGCCACTCCTGACCAGCTATCAATAGTCACCATACTGGAAACATTCAACTGCTTTTTTTTTTTTGGACTTTGGTCAATTCACCCTTCCTTAGAAACCTTCTTCTTTGATAACTCACTATATTTGTTCCAGACTTAATGTAGACACTGCATTGTATTTTTTGTTCTTTTTGTTTTTTGCAAGGTAAGGGGGTTAAGTGACTTGTTCAAGGTCACACAGCTGGTAATTATTAATTGTTGTAGGCCAGATTTGAACTAAATTGCTCCCTGTCTCCAGGGCGGGTGCTCCATCTACTGAACCAACTGGCAGCCCCAATGGATTGTCTTTAGCTCTAAGGTGATTAAGAAGCTTGTCCAATCCAGCTTGTTCAGGATCGGGGATTATGGGAATGACCACCTTGTCTGGTGACCTCCCACACCTTCCCTCCCACCACCCCACTGAATAAAAATCAGTAGCTCCTTTTTACCTCTAGGATCAGATACAAAATCATCTTCTAAGCATTCCAAACATTTTCTAGCATAGCTCCCCCAGCCCCATCTTTCCAGTTTACTTGCACCTTATTCCCCACCATATGCTTCAGTCAGCTTAGCAACACTGGAATTCTTTCTCTTTTATGAGTAAGTCCCTCTCTTAGATGTGGACATTTTGTCACTTGTCCTGCTTGGAATGCTCTCCCTTCTCATCTCGACCTATGGCCTCTCTAGCTTTCTTCAAGTCTCAATTAAAACCAGATTTTCATAAGAAGCCTTTGCCACCCCCTCTTTATTCCAGAACCTTCTGTATGTTGATTACTTCTTATTTATCCTGCATATCTTTTTTTTATATATTTGCTTGCTTGTTTTCTCCCTCATTAGATTCTGAGTTCCTTTAGGGCAGGAATTATATTTTGCCTAATTTTTAAAATCTCAGAATTAATACAATGCTAGAAAGCAAAAATTGCAAATGTTAACTAAATGTTTATTGAATGAGTGATGCAAAAATTGTGCCTTAGAACATTTCATCCAATCACCTCATTCTAACAGATGAGGAAACTGAGGCTCTGAGGTGGTTAGTGACAAATCCAAGATCACACAGCTAGCAGGATGGACTATTTTAATCCATTCCCTTTGAACTCTAAATACAGTGTAATTTCCATTGTGTCATACTGAATTTAAGTACTGTACCCATGCCAGCTAGCATGGCAGCTATGTACCAGGTTTGGGGGCACTCTGTGGGCTCTTAACAATATGAGGTGGTAGCTAAAGTTAGATATGACTCTCTCAAAAAAAAACTTATTTAGCAAAGAAAGATATAGAAGTCAGGTCTTTCAGAGCTCCATGACCTTTGAATATAACATTTCTGTGGTGATGATCCCCATAATTAGAACAACAGAAGCACCTCTGTGAAGCTGAACTATATAAAACTGGAAATATTGTATAAATCATGGTGTAACCTTTAGGAAACCATCAAAGTGAGCCATTCAGAGTGGAGCCATGTGGGGGCTTATGAGGAGAGCCAGTACAAAGCTGGCAAATTGGATTTCACTGCCCTCTGTCCTTCTTGTGCCCTTTAGTTCTATTAAGGGTTAAGCATTTATGGCTTGGCACTGATGAAACTGTTTTTCTGTCTCCTTTTTTGTCTCCTTTCTTCTTCTCATCCTATACCTATAGCTTGGGAAGTATCAGCAGGTGGGTAAGTGATTCTCCCCCTTTCTTGGCCTAAATGCTACCCTTAGAACCTGAAAGAAAATAGATTTCCCAAAAGTGAGCAATTTATCTGATATATATATATATATATATATATATATATATATATATATATATATTTATCAATCAGCAAGATACAGTAGAGGCAGCTCCTCCTCTGTGGAATAGCAAAATTATGGGGAGAAAATGAACGTACTTCTCTTGAGTTATTTAATCACAATAGTTTCATTTGAAAAGCACAAGTTGCCAATTTTAGAAAAAATTAGTAGGTTGAAAATATGATTTCAGGTTACTTTATAAGTAGACTACAGAATAAATGCTGATACTGGTATTGCCTTCATACTTGATATGCATAAATGTGACCAACATTTCATAGATACTTCTCACACTTAATAATAAAAGCTAGTGTTTGTATGGTAGCTTTGAGATCTCAAAGCATTTTACGTGTATTATCTAATTTCATCATCATAATTCTATTCATTTATTTTTTTAATATTCCTACTTTAATGGATAAAAAAAACTGAGGCTGAAACAGGTAAAATGAATTGCTTGGAGTCACATAGTTATGAAGTGTCTGAGATAGAATTTGAACTCAGATTTTTCTGGTATTAAGTGCAGAACTTTACTGTTACCATATCACTTAATCATCTATAAAATGGAGACAATATTGATAGTGTACCCCTCACAGAGCTGTGGGGAGATTCATATTACAGAACATTTCAGGCTCTTTGCTAATGTTGAGCACTATTATAAAGTTCAATGCTGAATTAGGAAGACTTGGGTTCAATGTTATCTCAGATACTAATCATGAGACCCTGAGTACAGAACTTTACTTTTTTGGGGAGGGGAGGCAATTGGGGTTAAATGATTTCCTCAGGTTCATACAGTATAGATCAAGAGTCTTTGTACAGAGCTTAGGTCCTCCTAATTCTAGGATCAGAGCCACCTAGCTATCTTAGGCACAAAACTTAAAGTCTCTGAGCCTTAGTTTCCTCATATGTAAAATGGACTCTAATTATAGACTCATATTACAGGGTTGCTTTTATCAGATTGGCAGGTAGGTAGGTGGCACTGTGAATGGAAGGCTGAGCCTGGAGATGGGATTTAAAGCATTTTACAAAACATAAAAAGTCAAATAAGTACCAACTGTTATTGTTAACATTAATATTATAACAACAACCCTTGGAGTCAAGCATAAGAGATATTTATAATCCCATATGACAGATGAAGAAGCAGAAACTTAGAGATCTGCATTACTTTACCTATAGTTACACAATTGAGAAGTATGCAAGGAGAGATTCCTGGCTCCAGGGTGAGAGCTATACCCCATCATTCCCTATTATCTCGAGACTAAAGATAAAGACATGGAACCATTTGCAAAAAGTTTTATTTCACAGGAAAACTAAAGAGAAGTTTTTGGTGCGATTAAGCCTATTCAGAGAAAATTGACAAAGAGGTGCATCAGGAATTTTGTGAAGCCTTTATTCATAGACTATAGGACATTAGAGTTGAAGGAGATTTCACTCATTTCAGTGCCTATGTATGTATGTATGTATGCAAGCATACATATTAGTATGGATGGATTGTGGGTAGATAGATGTATACAGTATGTGTGACATACATTCTATGTACACATCCTAAATACACATATGTTCACATATATGTAAATGTCCACCCCCTGTATGTATGTAGCTATGAACATTTATCTATGCATATTCATGAGTATACTTTTTGTATGTGTGTGTGTATAACTAAGTAGACAGAAAAGGGTTAAATTACTTGGATTAGTAAACCCTGCTTCTAATCTTTTTTAAACATAATCCTAAAACCTTAAGTGGGCTGTATAATGTTAAAAAATGTCAGCATAGTAAACAAGCCTTTAGCATATGATAGTTTTATTAACCATTAAGAGATTATTGTAATCAAGCTTTTATACTTTGGATTTTAACTTTAAACATGAGCTGAAAACATAAATATTGAAATGTCTCCAAGTTTTGCTATTGCAGAGGTAAACACTTCATGGCCAGTCCAGAATATAGTTTTGAAAGGAATCTTAAATAGGTTTCAGTAACCTGAATACTATTTAATCTATCTGGGAGCAATTCCCATGGTATTCTGGTGTCTGACGAGATCAGCTTTTTGGAAAGTCATCACAGGATCACAAGATTGGGGAATTCTTTTTTTCTAACCTAGAACATTCTTTCTGATAACTTCCCCCCCCCTCCAGCCCCGGAAAGGTAAATTATGTAAAAACTTTTCACTTTTGTTTCCCAGGAGACAAGGAGAGGGAGAGAGAGAGAGGTTTTGCTTTCTTTGTCTATATGAGGATTTGTTTTTGTTTTAATTAGAAATGCTTCAAATATAAAGTGAGATACATCCTAATGAACTTGGTACTGTGATTGTAGTCAAACAAAACTCCTAACAGTAGAATAAGTGTTCTGATTTTTTTTTAGCATTTACTGTAGGTTTACCTTCAGAATCAAATAACTCAAGAGATTACCATTGTGCTATTGTGTGCTTGTTTAATTGATTGACTTCTGTATGCATGGTTCACAAGGACTTTTTCCATCTAGGCTGTCCTCTGTCAAATTCATCTTCTGATGGCCTGCCAAACTAATATTCCTAAACCAGGTCACTTCTCAATTTAAGAAGCTTCAGTAATTCCCCATTGTATCATAGTATTTGAGGAATTTCTCTGTCTCTGTCTCTGTCTCTCTGTCTCTGTCTGTCTCTGTCTCTCTGTCTCTCTGTCTCTCTGTCTCTCTGTCTCTCTCTCTCTCTTTCTCTCCCCCCCTTTTCTTTTGTGTAATATTTAAAGCCTATTTCCTTTCTATACTTCAACCACTCCAGTCACCTGTTGTTCTTCATATAAGTCATACATTACTTGAATATTCTCCTTGAAGGAAGGGACATCTTCACTTTTTTATTGGCTAGTAGGATAACATTGTATAAATTCTTTTTGGTGGACTAACGAAAACATTTACAATGAGAAATTGGAACTATCATTCCATTTATTATTACTTTCCTTTGAATTTGCAAAAAGACCTAGATATTAATCATTGCTTAGCTGTGTGACCTTGGGCAAGTCACTTAATGGCATTGGCTTAAATAAATAAAAAAATGAAAAAAGAGACATGGATCCACATACAAACACATTTTCCTATGCAAAAGAGATTATTGTTCCTTGATGAAGGTACCATATGTAGTATATCAATGGTAATGAAAAAATTGATAATGCAGACCCTCACAGTCTCCCCCCCTTCATACTTTTCTCTTACTTTGTCCTATGATTAATTCATTGCCTTTACAAACTATGGTAGTTGGTTATGCATTTGAAGGTTAAGTGGTTGAAAATATATTATGATCTGTTACTAATAGACCAGGTTTTACTACAGTAAATTCCAAGATTTATCAGTATTTTTAAATGTAATTATCATGAGGAAATTCTAAAACCTGCAGGAATACACCATAAACCATACTCCCTATGCAAACATTATTTTTTAAGAATAGATTCGGTAGAGAGGATAAAGACAGTAATCTTCAAATACAAGCCTGGGAGAGTTAAGGAAGAAGAACCAGGTTACTCAAAGCCCAGGCACTCTAGTTGTGAGTCAGGTACAGAGGAGGAACTTGCCAAGGAAGCTTGCAAGGAAGGTTCTGGCCCAGGGAGAAGCTCTCATAAAAGAGCTGCTGGTAGCCTCTCCCCTTTACCCATTCTTCTTTTTTTTGTTTTAATGTATTTATTTATTTAAATTTAATTTAAATAATTTATTTATTTCAATTATATGCAGATAATTTCAATAGTCATTTTAATTGATTTTAATTGATAGTAATTTCAATTGATATTTTATTTTTGCAAATATATGTTATGAAACTTTTTTCAATATTCATCTATATACATTTGTATATTTTTAAGTTGCAAAATTTCCTTCCACCCTTCTTTTCCACCCCCCTCCCCACAGTGGGGAACAATCAGGTTAACATTTTGCATACATGTTTTTGATAAACATGTGTACAGACTAGTCATTTTTGGTATGAGGAATTAAGATTAAAGGAAAGAGATGCTTGAGAAATAATTTGTATAAAGTGGTCATCAGATTCTGAAGGGTTTTTTTACATGTACATTGTTCTTTTGGGTCTTCTCCCTTCTCTCAGCATCAGATCCTGTAACTCATTCCATAATTCATTAGAGTCTGACCATTTATGGCTTCTTTTTTTAGAAAGATTTTATTTATTTTGAGTTTTACAGTATTTCCCCCATTCTTGCTTCTCTTCACCCAGCCCCCACGGAAGGCATTCTGTTAGTCTTTACATTGTTTCCATGTTATACATTGATCTCAGCTGATTATGATGAGCAAGAAATCATATCCTTAAGGAAAAAGTAAAGTATAAGAGATAGCAAAAGTTACATAAGAAGATAATGGGTCTTTTTTCTAAATTGAAGGTTATAGTCTTTGGTTTTCATTCAAACTCAACAATTCCTTCTCTGGACACAGATGGTATTCTCCATTGAAGACAGTCCAAAAATGTCTCTGGTTGTTACACTGATGGGATGAGCAAGTACATCAAGGTTGGTCATCACCCCCATGTGGCTGTTAGGGTGTACAGTGTTTTTCTGGTTCTCCTCATCTTGCTCAGCATCAGTTCATGCAAATCCCTCCAGGCTTCCCTGAATTTCCATCCCTCCTGATTTCTAATAGAATAATAGTGTTCCATGACATACATATACCACAGTTTGTCAAGCCATTCCCCAATTGAACATTTGCTTAATTTCCAATTCTTTGCCACCACAAACAGGGCTGCTATGAATATTTTTTGTACAAGTGATATTTTTACCCTTTGTCATCATCTCTTCAGAATATAAACCCTGTATTGGCATTGCTGGATCAAAGAGTATGTACATTTTTGTTGTCCTTTGGGTGTAATTCCAAATTGCTCTCCAGATATACTGTGTGAGTTTACAGCTCCACCAACAATGTATTAGTGTTCCCACATCCCTTCCAACATTGATCATTGTCCTTTCTGGTCATATTGGCCAGTCTGAGAGGTATGAGGTGGGATTTTAGAGATGCTTTAATTTGCATTTCTCTAATAAGTATTGATTTAGAGCAATTTTTCATGACTATGGATCGCTTTGATTTCTTCAGTAGTAAATTGACTTCCCGAATCCTTTGACCATTTGTCAATTGGGGAATGGCTTGTTTTTCTGCAAATCTGACTCAGTTCTCTGTATATTTTAGAAATGAGGCCTTTGTCATAAATACTGGTTGTAAGAATTGTTTATCAACTTAACTACATTTCTTTTGATCTTGGTTACAGTGGTTTTATCTGTGCAAATGTTTTTTAATTTAATGTAATCAAAATTATCTAGTTTGCTTTTAATGATGTTCTACATCACTTCCTTGGTCATAAATTGCTTCCCTATTTTTGTAGTTGCTTTTTCTGAGATAAGGATTGCTACCCATACTTTTTTTCAGGTCAACTGAAGCAAAATATATTTTGACCCAACTTTTTATATTAAATCTACATGTATCTCTTTGCTTCAAATGAGTTTCTTGTAAGCAGCATATTGTGAGATTCTGGTTTTTAATCCACTTTGTTTTTCACTTACATTTTAAGGGATAGTTCATCCCATTCATATTCAAAGTTATAATTACTTTTTTTTACCCTCCATGCTGTCTTCCTTTGTTTGCATTTTTCCCTTTATCCATATTCCCCTCTGTTTTGTTTATGAATACTGCCACCTTCAGTGTGTTTGCCCTCCTATATCAACCACTTCCCTTTTCTTTTCCCTTTCCCTTTTCTCCTTCTTCCCTTCCTTCTGTTTGTTCCCCTTTTTCTCCTCCTCCCGATTTCACCCCCCCCTCCCCTTTCCCCCTTTTAATGCTTGAGAGGTAAGATAAGTTTCTTAACTGAGTGTGTGTCTTAGATAACTTTAAGCCAAGTCTGATGAGATGAAGATTCAGGTGGTTCTCACCTCCTCCCTTCTTCCCCTCTATTACAGTAGATCTTTAGTACCTCTTGATTTAATGAGATTTACCCCATTCATTCTCCTCCATCCTCCCATCTCCTTAGTGTCCCCCTTTTTAAGGAGTTATTGTTTTTAAATCATTCTGAGCCACAAAAAATGTTATGAGTGTCCATCACTTCTTGCTAATTATATTTTCTTTAATAAATTTATAATTCTCAAGAGTTATGAGACTCTTTCTCCCAAGTGGGTATATAGCCAGTTTCATCTTATTGGATAGTAGTTTTTTTTTTTACTTTTTTTTTCCTTTTCATGTGTCTCTTGAGCCTCCTGACTGATGTCCAAATTTTCTATTTGGCTCTGGTCTTTTCATCAGGAAATATTGGAAATCTCCCATTTCATTAAATGTCCATCTTTTCCCCTGGAAGAGAAGGCTCTTGGCTGCATTCCAAGCTCCCTTGCTCTTTGCTATATCTCATTGCAGGCCCTTCGATCCCATAATGTTGATGTGGCCAGGTCCTGTATAATCCTTACTGTGGCTCCTTTGTATTTAATTTTTTTTTTCTTTCTGGCTGCTTGCAGGATTTTTTCTTTTATCTGATAGTTCTGGAATTTGGCCACAATATTTCTTGATGTTTTCCTTTTATGATCTCTTTCAGGAGGGGATCAATGTATGTATTCAATAACTATTTTGCCATTTGGTTCCATGATATCAGAGCAATTTTTCCATCACAAACTCCCATAATAATAAGTCCAGACTTTTTTTTTCTCTTCAATGCTTTCAGGAAGGCCTATAATTCTCAGGTTGTCCCTTCTTGATCAGTTCTCAAGGTTAGTGGTTTTGCTGATGAGGTATTTTACATTTTCTTCTATTTTTTCAACTTTTGGTTTTGTTTAACAGAATCATTTTGTCTTATGAATTCATTAGTTTCCTCTGATTCCAGTATTTTTTTAAGAGAAGAATTTTACTTTTTGCAATTTCTTTTCCAGTTGGTCAATTCTATTTCTGAAGGAGTTTTCCATTTTCCCAAGTGTAGTTTTGAAAGAATCATTTTCTTTTTCTTTTGCATTTGCCCACTTGAAGATCTGAGAGAGTCATTCTCATTTTGTATTTGTCCAGTTACATTTTCCAATGATTTGTTTGTTTGTAGAAAGGTGATTTTTCTTGAGTTCTTTTACCAATTTTTCCTATTGATTTTTAAACTCCTTCCTGATTTATTCAAGGAAGTCTTTCTGGACTGAAGATCAATCCATATTCTCCTCTTAAGTGCTAGATCTCTCTGGGTTAGAATCTTTTTAATTCTAAGTATTTCTCCATGGGCTCTCCTTTTGTTTTTGCTGGCCTTTCTTCAGCTTTCTAGGATCTTGTCTTGGGGGGTAGCCCTCAGAGGTTTGCTTTTGAAGATCCTTGAAGTTTTTTTGGCTTACTAATTCCAAGATTTGGCCAGTAGGGAACACTGGTTGCTTTCTCTGGAGTGTTTGAGGCCCTCAGCAGTAGGGTCTGTTTTGACCTTGAACACTGGGAGGGGCCCTGGGGGAGGCTTCTTCAGCTAAAGTTGGATCTTGCACCTAATACTCACCAAAGTCTCTGTGGCTGAGATTGGACCTCTGGCTTGCTCCAGCTGCTGTCGCTGTGTTGACCCCCTGCTCTTGTCTCTGGGTTCACCCACAGACCCCTGAGATAGAACTTCTTGGTATTCTTGGTAGTTGTTCTTCTAGCTTTTCTTTCTGGGTTTTGTCAATCAAATTTCTGTTAAGAGGTTTCTTTCATGTTATTTTTGAGGGCAAATAGAAGCACTTACCACAGTGCTTGTCTATTGTCCATCATCTTGGCTGGAAATCGATGTATGGTTTCTTAAAGAACAATAATATTTCATAATGTTCATATGCTATAGCTTTTTCATTCCCCAAATGATGGACATCCCCTTAATTTCCAATTTGTTGCCACTACAAAAAAGAGCTTTCTATTTTAGAAATGAGACCTTTATCAGGACACCTAGTTGTGAAGACTGTTTCCCAGCTTCTGCTTTCCTTATACTTTTGGCAGCATGGATTTTATTAGTGCAAAATTTTTTAATTTAATAAAGTCAAAATCATTCATTTTACAGTTTAAAATGTACTCTATTTCTTTTTTGGTTATAAATTTGTATCCTTTCCATAGATCTGATAGAGTATTTCTTGATCTATTAATTTATCTATGGTGTCACCCTTTATGTCTAAATCCTGTACCCATTTTGACATTATTTTGGTATAGCTTGCAAGATGTGGGTCTGTGCCTAGTTTTTGCCATACTATTTTCCAGTTTTCCCAAAATTTTTTATCAAACAGTGAGTTTTTATCCCAGAAGCTGGTGTCATTGTGTTTGTCAATAGTCATTTTTTTATAAAGTTTTGCGTTTCATATTTTTCTCCCTTCCTTTGCACCCTCTCTCCTCCCCCACTAGAAAGTAATCTAATATAGACTAAACAAGTATAATTGTTAAACATAAATCCATATAAATCATGTTATGAAAGAATAAAATCATAAATGGAAGGAAAAAAAGAAAGAAAATCATAAAAAGGAAAAAATAATAAACAAAACTAATTTTATTTTATTATGTATTTTTATAGGTTTTTTCAAGGCAAATGGAGTTAAGTGACTTGTCCAAGGTCACACAGGTAATTATTAAATGTCTGAAGCTGGATTTGAACTCAAATACTCCTTACTCCAGGGCCAGTGCTCTATCCACTGTGCCACCTAACCACCCCAAAACTAATTTTAAAGATTGAAAAAGTAAATTTTGATGTGCATTCAGATTCCATAGTTCTATCTTTGAATATAATTGATATTTTCCATCACAAGTGCTTTAGAATTATTTTTAATCGGTGTTCTGCTGATATGAGCAAGTCCATCATGGTTGGTTATCACACAATATTCCTGTTAGTGTATATAGTATTCTTCTGGTTCTGCTCATTTCACTCAGTATCAGTTCATGCATGTCTCTTCAGGGTTTTCTGAAGTCCAATCCTTCATGATTTCTTACTGAACAATAGTACTTCAACATATTCATATGATGATGAACCATAATTTGTTCTGCCATTCCCCAGCTGATTTTGCCCATTCTTCTTGCTATAGGTGCTATACTCAATTGCTTCTACATGTTGAGATTGTAAAATTCCTCCTGAATATTTGAACCTTGAGGTAAAAACCTGGTCAAAGCCCTTACCATCATTCTGCTGATAAATATTTGTTATTTATGTCATTGGCAATATGCTGTCCAAACATGGATTATTCCCCCTATGCTCAGACTAAAACTAGATAGCTGGAAATGAAATGATGGAGGGGATAGAAGATTTGTCCTGATGATCTCTAAAATGTATTTTTTAAACTGATTTATTAATTCTATGTTTGTGGATACTTGGGGATATGACTGACCACAAAAAGTTTACAAGTTTGTAGAGTTAGAAAAAAGCTACATAAAACTAAGAATGATGTAAGCAGGAGGAATAAAAGGCAGTAAGAGCTAAATCATGGCTAATTGTATGGTGTTGATAATTAATGTGAAGTATAACTAGCTTTACCAAATTACTTTGGAAACAATCTTGTTCTTGAAAGCAAGTTATCTAGGTTCTAATTCTACCTCTAAGACTAACACATGTCTGGATCCCTAACTATAGCTTAGGGAAGGAAAAGAATCTCACAGTTTCAGTCCCTAAGAGAATTGAGAAAATAACAATAAAGTGAACCCAAGACCTAGGACAACATTGCTCACAATTTGGGATTAAAACTTGATAGTATTAATAAGATGTTAAAATACAATAAGACAAAATAAAAATAAAAATGGGTAAACAAAGGAAAAATAATGAAAGCCTAGACAACTATTTGATGTAAATAAGATATTGGTTCCTACTCAGAGGAAGAAAAGTGAATTTAAAATGAAACCACTTTTCCTCAAAAATTAATGACAAATGGTCACAAGTACCAAAAGAAATATTAGAAGAACTTCAAAAAGAAGTCAGAAATCATATAAGAGAGAATGAAGAAAAAAATAGAAAAAAACAAGAAACTTAAAAAAGCTATTAAAATAAAGTTAAGGAATTGGAAAAAAATAAAATCTTAAGAGCATAACTCCTTGAAAACTAGAATAGGGCAAACAGAATTGAATGACACCAGGATATTATAAAACTAGAAAAAATTTAGAATATCTTAAGCATCTTATTAGAAAAAAAATCAACTGATCTTGAGAGAAGATTAAGGAGAGACAATATAAGATTTGTTGAACTACCTGAAGATTATTATTTAAAAAAAGAATCTGGTAACAATTTTAAAAGAAGTTATTAAAGAATATTATTACCCTCATATTCTATAACAAGAAGGAAGTAAAATTAGAGAAAACAATCACCATCTGAAAGATATCCCAGAAAGAAAATTTATAGGAATATCATAGCCAAGTTTCAAAATTCCCAGATTAAAGAGGAAATATTGAAATCAGCAAGAAAAAAAAAATATTATGGAAAAGCAATTGAGATTTCACAAGACCTGGCAGTTTCTACACTAAAAGACCATAGGTCTTGGAATATTATATTTCAAAGAGCAAAGGAGTAAAATTGAATATAATCCTAAATGGAAAAAAGTGGACATTTGAAGTATCCTGAAGACTTTCAGTCATTTGTAACAAAAAGTCCCAAATTCAGTGGAAAATCTGATATAAAAGATCTAGAAGAAACAAGGAAATCATTAAAGACTAATTATGAAGCACAGATTAAAGTAAAAACTGTTTCCTTATGATATATGGAAATATTAATTATAGTAATTAACATTAGAATGTTAATTCATCAATATTTTAAAAACTATTATCATTACTAAGGTACTTTGAAAGAAAAGTTAGAATTGAATTCAGCATGATGAGATAATTCTAAAACATAAAATAGGGTAGAAAAAGGATAAAAGCAGAAATTATCTCATTTAAAATGGAATGGGAATGGAAAAATTAATACAGAGGAAGCAGGTTGAGGTGGAAGGTTGGCAATTTTGAATCTTACTCTCATCTGAGTTAAAGATTAAATAATGTTTACATCTGAAAAGGTTTAGAATTCTTCAGTACTCCTATAGAGATGAGAAAACTGGGAGATAAGATGGGGTAGGAATTTTAGAAGGTTGTAATTAGAAGCTTATAAGATTACTAGGGTAGGGGAAGGTAAAAGAGGCACTTTCAGAGGAGTAGGTAAAATGAGGACTAAAAAGGTAAGGGGAGAATATTAGGTAATATGGAGATAGTAAAAGGAGAGACTGAGAAGAAATGCAGTGAATAAAAATAAGATGGAGGGAAATTTACAAAAAGTAATTATAACTTGGAATGTGAACAGGATAATCTCACCCTTAAATGAAAATGGATAGCAGAATGGATTAAAAAATCAGAATTCAACAATATGTTGTTTACCAGAAGCACATTTAACAATAAGAGATACACAAATGGAATATTGGAGTAGAATTAATAATACTTCAGTTGATGCAAAAAAAGGACAGGGATAGCAATTATAATCTCAAAAGTGTGGCTAAAATAGATTTAATGACAGAGATAAACAGGGCAACTACACTTGGATCAAAGTTGCCATAGACACTGAAACATTATCAGTACTGAACTTATATGCATCAAGTACAATATTTTTGAAATAAATGTTAAATATATTATAGTTGGAGATAAGTAGTAGTACTATAATAATCAGGCCTGTAATCTATCCTCTCAGAGCTAAAAATAAGTTAAGGAAGCAAATAAAATTGTAGATATACTAGATATAATAGATATATGCAGAACACTGAATGAAAGTAGAAAAGAAAAAAACACTTTTCTCAGCAGTTCATGGTACCTTTGTGAAGATTGGCCATATATACATACATTTATATATATATATATATATATATATATATATATATGTAAATTTTATAGTTAAAATCAGAAAAGTTAAAAGTATTCTTTTCATATTTTATGCAAAAAATTAATAAATGACTAAGGAAGCAGATTAAAATGAATTGGAGATTAAACAATCTAATCTTAAAGAATGACTAGGTTAAAGAAAACTATTATAAAAGCAATTAATACTTTTATTAAAGAGAATGAAATAGTGAGACAGATCAAAACCTATGCCATACAGCAAAAGCAATAATTAGAGGAAAAATATATTTCTTAATATTCACATCAATAAAAATAAAGAATGACAAGCCTAATGAATTAGATATAAATTTTAAAAAAACTGAGAAAAAGAAAAAATCAAAAATTAAAAAAAACAATGCAACTTTGGCATCACTATTAAAGGCCTACCCCAGGCCTTACTCCTGGTGACCAGGATATTTTTGCCCTGAGGTCTGCCAGAACTTATCTGCTAATACAAAGCTATTATCATCAATTTTCCACAACAGAATAAAAATAATCTATTACTATAATATTTAAGAAGAGTGTCTTTTAATTTTTTTCTTTGTCATGAAAATTTATTTGTAGCAAGCTGTACTTAAGGCACTAGGTTTTGATCTACAAAAGAAAGAAAAGTAAATGCTACCAAAATCCAGTAGAGATAATGAACATAAAATCTATTGATTAGCACAATTGCTTGTTGATTTTATTTTTTCAGATATTCTGATAAATTGCAAGAGCTTTATCTACATAAACCTAAGATTCAATAGAATGAACATTAAATTCATTTCCATGTGAAAGAACCTCAGTAATTCTGAATTGTAGGATAAGTCTTTTAAATGTGTATTAAATACTTTGAAATCTCAGAATTATTTCAAGGATAAATGCAAACAATGTAATTGGAGATGCAGGTAAGAAAGATGCATGAATATAATTTATAACTTGGATCTTGAATCAAAGGATATTTTACATGGAAGTGCAATGATTAAATAAAAATGAAGTCTCTAACATCAGCAAACTTCTTGATGTTCAATCATTTTCAGTCATTTCTGTCTCCTCTTGATCCCATTTGGAGTTTTCTTCATAAAGATAACAGAATGGTTTGTTAGTTCCTTCTTTTACTCATTTTACAGTTGAGAAAAATGAGACAAATATAAATAAATGTCTTGTCCAGCTTAACACAAATAGTAAGTATCTAGGTTTGATCTCAGGGAGATGAGTCTTTCTGACACTAGTTTAGTACTCTTTGCATTGCACAATGTAGCTGCCCATAAATCTAGTATCTTTTAGATGATTATATTTATACACCTTTTCTCAAAATCAGTTTGATAACCTGAAAATATCAGGCTATCTAAAAAGATGACCTCAAGATAAATATCTTTTTGTTTTTATCATTTTAATGGATGAATAAAGGTTTCAGTTAGTCAATAAACTAGCAAGCATCTATTCAATGTATACTTTGTTCCAAGTAATATGTTAGTGATGGGAATACAAAGACAAGGATGAACCATGAAAGATAGCATCATATAGATACTTGACCTTGGAATCAGGAAGAACTGTCTTCAAGGTCTCTCTCTGATGCACACTAGCTATGTGACTGATTTTTGTCTAAAGTGCTTCCTCCTCCACCTCTTCTACCTTGTTTTCCTTTTCCCCCTCCTCCTCCTCCTCCTTCTTTTTCCTTTTTCCTCTCCTCCTCCTCCTTTATTCTCCTTCTCCTCCTCCTTCATCATCTTCTTATTCCTTCTTCTCCTTCTTCTCCTTCTCCCCTCTCCTCCTCTTCCTTTTTCTTCTTCTTCTTCTTCTTCTTCTTCTTCTTCTTCTTCTTCTTCTTCTTCTGCTTTCCCTTCTTCTGTTTCTGCTTCTTTTTTCCTTCTTCTTATTCTTCTTGCAATCAGGGTTAAATGACTTTCCTAGGGTAATACAACTAGTAATTATCTGAGACCAGATTTGAACTCAGGTTATCTTGACTGGTGCTTTATATACTTCTTTATTTCCCTAAATAATGCTCTAAGCCTAAATTCTGCAGAGTTGCTTTTCCTCATTATTGTTTCTATTTTGTTAGTTCCTTAAACCAGTATAATCATACCCCCACTGTAATTGCATGTATCTTCACACATATATATTTGTACACATGAATACAAGTGCCTACATATATATGTGTGTGTGTACTATGTAGATAATACAATATTCATGTGTGCATGCATGCATAAATACCCTTATCTACATATCCATTCATTTATTCATTCAACAATCATGAATTACGTGTCTATTCTATATTAAATGTCATAGACACAAAAACACATGATTTGAGCTGGGCAATTCTGAACTGTAGTAATCTAAGTTGATTTTGTACTATCACAAACCTGGTAAGTTTCTGGAATCAAAGGCCACTCTATCAAAGTTGGAATAAATAGAAATAGAAACAGGGGTCAAAGTTCTTGTCTTGATCAACAATGAGTTTAGGCCTTTAACTGACCATTAGAATTTCAACCTGTGCAAATTAGAGAACCCATCTCAAAGATAGAAAGATAGGTAGATAGATGGAAAGATAGATAGATAGGCATAGATAGAAAAGAGACAAATAGAATGATAAAAAGTAGAAAGATAAAATGAATAGAAGTTAGATAAATAGAAGCTAGAAAGATAAAAAATAGACATAGAAAAAGATAGATAGAATTATACATAGAGAAGCAAATAAATAAATTTAAGATAAAGTATATAAACTATCTTGAATATCCAAAGGGTAATATGGCAGTAGATATTGTTTAGTATAACTTTGTTGCATTCTCTATTACTCTAGAATATCTATGGTTTTTTAAATTTATGTAACCATCATGTTGGTTCATACTATCTTATTCTTTTCAAGATCTTCAACTGCTTGGTTTTCCTCTTTGTTTGTTTTGTTTTTTGCATTTTTGTGGTAGCAGAAGACATTTAGGATGTCAATTAAGCCTCACTGTAGTCTGATTTTCCTATCTTAGATAATTGTTAAGCATTTCTTAGGCATGGGTCATCTTTGGCCACAGAAAGCCATTAATTATGTCACAGGTGATAAATAAATGTTTAATTATTGAGGATTAACACTTTACTTCTGGCAGATATCACCAAATAAAGTATGCTAAATCCTCTGGGAGATGGACTAGGAAAGAATGAGAAAGGGAGAAGAAGAGATTTCCAAGTAGTGGCTAAATGAATACTTGCCAGGGCTAATGGAAAGGCAATCCTTAGTATAATTAGGGGTTGTACATGATAATCTTGGAGCTACATTTCACAGATCTCTAACTTCCTTCAAAGATCAGTTCAAACCATTTCTAATCTCCCTAGATGCTTATTTCCTTCATATGTAGAAAATATATTTTATCAATTAAGCTACTCCTTTCCCACAATAGACTAGTGCCTAGATGACTTTGATGTCTTTTGTCTCTGTTTTTGCATTTCCAGGATTTGGTGTAACCCCAATCCCAAAGCAGCCTTGGTATGAGACTCTTTACTGGTGGAGAATGATGCCATGAAATTACATTAGCATCTATGTGGTATTGGCAAGAGCAAGAGATTGGAGAGCTCTTGATTCTCTTCAAACTTCCAAATTGTTCCAAACATTTCAAATCATTCTGGATGCTTTTGGTTCCCAGGTTTATAAGAGAAGCTGAATGATGTCAATTCTACTTCAGGTTGATAAAGAAAAAGACTTTGGGAAGAAGCTGACGTAAGAGGAATTGGTAGTCTCTATCATATTTCATTTCTCTACTTGCTGAACTGAAGAAAGAAACATTCCCTTGATGTCTGGGAGCCTCTTGATTGAGCTCAGTATCCTCATTCCCAAAGGAAGATATCCTTCACTCCTTATGTTCTGATGCATACCTCTTTTAGTTATGATTTGATTTCTATAAATGATTTTTTGTTTGTTTTATATTGTCTTTTGTCTTTTTTTTTGGTCATGTATATTTGTTGTGGAACTGGTATCTGGTAAGAAAGGGATCAAGACCTGGATATTCAAAATTGGGATTAATTTGAATGTGAAAACAACATCTCCTAGTGATAATATTTAAAGGAACAGATAGATATGGTTCTAAGCAGGTACCTTCGGTCTCTAGGGAGAGCAGAGTAGTCCCAACTTCCTTTTTCCCATTTTTGGAAAGAAATACCATCTCCTTTGGAGAAAGGTGAGAAAAGAAGAGCCAAGAGAGGTCTATTCTACTCCATTTGAAGCAAACAATGACACCCTCAATTTACCTATTGGAGAGAACTACTTTCCACACTAGTTTAGTCCTAGATAAATAATGAGCAATTGATAAAAGCTTGTTGTATACCTTAATCAATGAATGAAATTCCTCTCCACTCTATGGTTCTATACTTTTGTTTGTATGTTTATTTTTAGTTTAGATTTATGATTTCATTGGTTTGGGAACTTTTTACAGTACTACATATTCCCTATAATATGGAAGTAAGCAGTATTTCTTAAAGGTTATTACACTAGAAAACAAGCTGTTAGGCTATATTGAACTAGAAACACTTCAAATGTGGATTCAGTGTTTCAAGCTTTGTTGCAAAAGCCGAAAGATCAGTCTAGTTGGGTGGCCTAGAGACATTTCAAACTCAAGATTTCTAAAGTCAAATTTGGCAACATATTCCTGAAACCCTTGCCTTTCTACTAAATTCTTATTAATACCAAAAAAATACTATTATTTAGATTTCCCAGATTTATCACCTTAGTGTTATACTTTATTTTTTCTCTCATCTTATAGTTTATTTGCAAAATCTTTACATTTTCCCCTCTAAAATACCTCTCATAGGGGCGGCTAGGTGGTGCAGTGGCTAAAGAACCAGTCAGGAGTACCTGGGTTCAAATCTGGTCTCAGACACTTAATAATTACCTAGCTGTGTGGCCTTGAGCAAGCCACTTAACCCCATTTGCCTTGCAAAAAAAAAAAAAAAAACCCTAAAAAAATAAATGAATAAAATACCTCTCACATCCAAAACTTTATCTTTACTCATATAGTGATTAGTCCTCACCTGGACTAATACCAGAACCTTTCACTTGACCTCCCTGGTTCAAAGGCATTTCCCATTTCAATTCATCCTTTCATTTTCCTTAAGTGACAATCTGACCATGATCACTGCCTTAATTAACAAACTGCAGTAGTTTTTCATTGACTCTTGAATAATAATCTCTTCTTTTTACTTTTAATACTCTTCACAACATGACCCCCACCTATTTTTCCAACTTTATTTATGTTATCCCCTTTATTGTATGGTATCTCCAATTTCTTCTTACACTCAACAATTCAACCAAACTTGCCTTCTCTCTCATCTTTATGTCTTGGTACTAGCTGAATATCAAGTCTGGAAAATTCCTCACCTTGGCCTCAGAGAATTTGACCAGTAATTTCTGTGGGATTCTGGCTAAGTCACTTAACCGCTTTTCATAGCAGACAACTCTCCTAGGAAATATTTTATAAAGCAGGAAGCCATCTGCATTGTTAGAATGAGTTTTCTCACTGGGAGGTCTCTATACAAGTAGTAACACAGTTTCAGTTAAAAAAAAAGATGCTATCAACTCTGCTAGTTACTGGAGATACAAATACTAAAGTGAGAAAATTTCTGCCTTTGAGAGCTTACAAAGAAAGAAAGATATTCATAGATAAGAAATATAGGGTACATAAATACAAAGTTTGTGGGGGTGTTATATGTGGGAGATTAATAGCAAAGGAAATTGGACAGGGTCTCTTTAAGAAGATGACACCAGAGATGAGTCTTTGAGAGTATTAGGGGTTCAACAAGGGAGGAGGGGAAAACATTCCAACCAGGAATTTGCTCCCTTTCAGAATGTAGTAATTCAGAGAAATTTCTTACATTTATTCAAAATCCAATATGTACAATTAAGGGCAATTTCACAGATCCAAAGTAGATTTTTTCCCCTTTATACAAGCAGTGAAGAAAGGATTTGGTGATTACTTTACTGGTATAATCAAGGCTGAGAGGTACAGATCCATTTCCTATCATTATAAACAAAGTTAAATTGAAAATGGCAAACCTACTTTGAGAAGTATGTTCTGAACATTTGGTACAAGTATAGGTTCTACAAGACCATTGAGTGTGCTAATTGCAGATGAGTCATCTAATCAGGAGAATGTCCCTGCTTTCAATACTTTATTAATGACACAACTCCTACTTCTATAACTTTAAACATTTTTTGAATCCCTTTTCTCACAATAAATCCAAGAGAAAGGAAGTACAAGAACTTTCAGTTCCATTTTACATCTGAGAAAACAGAGGCTCTTATAAATTAAGTGGCTTACCCACAATCTAAGGATTGGATTTGAATCCAGATTTCTTAAATTCAAATTCAGTGTTTTTTTCCAAGATGCAATGAAGTTCCTCAAGCATTATAATAGTTGAAATTACTGTTTAATTAATTAAAAATAAATTTATTATTCCTTTACTTTAATATTCTTTTAAAAATGTTTAGTTCCAATTTCTCTCCTTCCTGTGCCTTCCCATGTATTAAGAAACAAGCAATATAATATTAATTAAACATGTTAAATCATTCAAAACATATTTCCATATTAGTCATGTTATAAAAAGAAAGAAAAATAAAGAAAGTTAAAAACTTATTCTTTAATCTGCATTCAGATCATCACTTTTCTTTCTGGAAGTGGATAACATTTTTTTTGGTAAGTCCTGTGGAATTGTCTCGGATCATTGTATTGATCAGAGTAGCTAAGTCTTTCATCTTGTATTTACTTTAGAGTAATAAAATGACCCATTTTTACAAAGATTTTCTAACTCAATCTTCCATCATTGTACTAAATTTCCCTAGACACAGTAATGCTATAGTGAAATAACATTGAACTTGGGGTTATGAGATACCCAGCTTTGAAGTCCAACTCTGATAACTGTTTGTTATTAGTATAACCACAGAAAAATCATCTAATTTTTCTGAGACTTCAGTTTTTGAACTTGCAAATTTGGGATAATACCTATATTGTTGGGGTTTAGAAGTTTGAGAGAACAATTTGAAACCTTTAAAAGACAACATAAATATCATTTGTTATTCTTTAGTGATTTCATTGATATAGAATTATTCACATTTTCATAATTTAAGATATGAAATTTTAGGTCAGTCAGAAAGGTGTACATTAGGGTTTATGGGAGGTTACATGTTGGAAAAACTACAACTATGTCCTGGGAATCAGGTTCCCTTTTGTGTTTTGATTTTTCTTTGGGGGAGGGGGAAGAGATGCTTTTTGCCCCCTAATATTGCATTTGTTCATCTGTCTTGTTTCTTTATCTGTGCTAGTTGTCAGGAAAAACAACAAAAAAAAAAAAACAGCAAAAAATCTGTTTTCCCTAAATTGTGTCTTCAGGATGACTAGGCATGAATTTAAGGAGATTGAATTCCAAAGCAACACAAAAAGGTTGTGATGTAGATAGAAGATATCATTTTTCTATTTCAGTTCTATCTATCTGTCTTCAAAATACATTAACATGGGGCCAGGAGGCTTAATTTTAAAATGAATAAATATTAATTGAGTGCCTATTGCATAAAGAAATATGTTAGGTGATTGACATAAGGAAACAATAGTAAATAGGCTCTTATTTACATTCCAAAAGCTTATATTTTACAACACACATATACATACATTCATATCTAGAAAACTGAAGAAGATCATGACTTCATATGAATGAGGGCATAACTTGCCTATTATGTTACTTATAGGGAGGGGAGTGTTGAGCAAAGGCATCCTTCTCATTGCTTCTTCCTGAACTGTCTTTAGCCCATGGGCTGATCTAATAGAACACAGGATTTCTGTGGTGGTCTGCATATGGTGGGAGACCTTTTGGATGAGGTTAGTGCCAGATTATTTGGACGTCCATCGTGTTAATATAATGACAGGCATAAGTTTTGACATGGCAAATTTATGGCAAAAATATAGAAAGGCTCATTTGTTTCTTGATGTCTAATCACCATAATAGTGTTTTTATGGTGATAATCTTTCTTTTTTTCTATTTTATTTTAATTTTTTTCCAATTACATGCAAAGACAGTTTTCAACATTGATCCTTTTGCAAACTTTTAAGTTCTATGTTTTTCCTACTATCCTCAGTTCTCCCCCCCCTTCCCTATAGCAGCAAAAAACCTGATACACGTTGTAATTTGTATAAACATATTTACATATTTAAAGATTAGGCATGTTGTGAAAGAGTGTTTAGAACTCAGGGGTCAAAAATAGCAAAGAAAGAAAACCATAAAAGAAGTTTTAAAAAGTTAATAGAGTATGCTTTGCTCTTTAGTTAACAATGGTAATAGTACTATCCTTGGAGTACTATAGGAACAAAGGGAAAGCGTTTGCCCAATATTTTAGCTAAGGAGAGTTGTAGTGCTATGGTTGTAGTCCTAATGGGACAGAGGCAGAGAGTGTACCTGATACATTGGATGGGAAGGATAGAGTATTAGGGTTGGGAAGCCTGGGGGATAGAGGGAGAGAGTGTATCCAAGACTTTGATTGAGGAGAGCTGAAGGGTTGTAGTTGGAATATTATGGAGATGGAGGGAAAGAGTATACTTAGACGGACTAGACATGAACAAAATCATGAAATGACTTTGCTTTGGTTGTTGCTTTGGTTACAGTTGGAGGGAAGTATGTGTGGGAGTAGGGAGAAATAAACAGTTCATGAAATTATTTCTTTGCACAATGTTTTGGCTCATCAGAATTATGTGTATGTGGAGGGTACTTGAAAAGAGGGGGAGTATAAATTTATTATAATTTGATGTGATCTATGACTCTTGAAGAGTGAATTTCTAATAGAACAGAGGAGAGAAGTAAACTTAATAACTATAAGACAATGTTTCTTATCAATAAATCAAACAAGGAATCAGTCTTTGAAAAAGTTATTTATAATAGGACAGATAGTTACAAGACAATGTCAATACAATAAAAACATGAAAAGAAGGACTGTATTAGGGGAAGGCTAGGCATTAAAGGATAAATAACACCTGAAGAAATACAGATTATCACAAAGGGAAAGAAAGGAGGATGTAAATATTGAGTAAATCCTACTCTCAACAGATTTGACCCAAAGAAGGAAAAACATTCATTCTGAATTGGGTTTAAAAATCTCTTCTACCCTATGGGGAAGAAAGGGGTGAAAGGGAAAGAAAGGACTGATAAAAGGGAAGGTGAAGATAAAAGTAAAATTAAAACTAAAATTGAAAGGAAAAGTTAAAGTGCAAAGGGGCAAAACATTGATGAGGAGAGATTAGTGGAAAGGAAAGGCAAAAGTATCAAGAGAGAAAGATAGTATGGAGGGAAATACAAAATTAATAATAGTAACTGTAATTGTGAATGTAATGAACTCTCCCATAAAATGGAAACAAATATCAGAATGTATTAAAAACTAGAATTCTGCAAATTCTACAACAAACATATTTGAAGGGGCAGCAAGGTGGTGCAGTAGATAAGAGTATTTGCCCTGAAGTTAGGAGGAACTGAGTCAAATCTAATCTCAGACACTTAATCATTACCTGTGTGGCCTTGGGTAATCCACTTAACCCTATTGTCTTGCCAAAAAAAGAAAAAAACATATTTGAAGCAGAGAGATGCACACTGGACAAAGTAAAATACTGGAGCAAAATATATTATAATTCAGCAGAAGTAAAATAAACAGAGGGTGCAATCCTGATCTCAGACAAAGCAAAAGCAAAAACTGTTCTCATTAAAAAGTAATAAAGAAGGAAACTACATTGTCTTAAAAGGTACCATAGGCAAGGAAGTTTTTATCATTTTAAACATATTTGCACCAAATGGTATAGCATTCAAATTCTTATAGGCGGGGCGGCTAGGTGGCGCAGTGAATAGAGTGCCGGCCTTGGAGTCAGGAGTACCTGAGTTCAAATCTGACCTCAGACACTTAATCATTACCTAGCCCTGTGGCCTTGGGCAAGCCACTTAACCCCATTGCCTTGAAAAATCTAAAAAAAAAATGGTTATAGGAGAAGCTGGATAAATTACAAGGGGGCATAGCAAAACTATAACAGTTGGGGACTTCAACCTCCATGTCTCAAAATTGGAAAAGAATCATCATAAAATAAACAAGAAATGAATAAAATCATAGAAAACAGGACTTCAGAGAAAACTGAATAGAGAGAGAAAAGAATACACTTTGCTCTACACAGTAAATACCACCTATACCAAAATTGACCATGTCCTAACCTTATAATCAAATATGGAAAGGCTGAAAAAATAATTGCATACTTTTCAGAACATGATGCAATAAAAATTGCATGTAATAAAGGACCATGTAAAGATAACCCCCAAATTAATTGGAAACTAAATCATCTAATTTTTAAAATGAGGAGATCAAACTGCAAATCATGGAAATAATCAAACATTTCATCCAAGAAAATGACAACAATGAGACATCATTCCAACGTTTATGGGATTCAGTCAAATTTTATTTCTCTAATTGCTTATATGAATAAAACAGAGAAAGGAGATCATTGATTTAGGTATGTATTTAAAAAATCTAGGAGAAGAATAAATTAAAAATCCCCAATTAAATATCAAATTATATATTCTGAAATTTTAATAAATACATTTTAAAATAAATTTTATTAAAATTAAAAACAAGAAAACCATTGATCTAATATATATAAAATTAAGAATTGGTTTTATTGAAAAAGCCCAATAAAATAGTTATATCTTTGGTTAATCTTGGTAAAAGAAAGAAATAAGAATACCAAATTACCTGTGTCAAAAAAGAGGATGGTGAACTCATGACCAATGAGAAGGAAATTAAACAGATAATTTGGAGCTATTTTGCCCAACTGTATACCAATAAATTTGACAACCTGAATGAAATGGATAAGTGTTTACAAAAATATGAACCAGATTAACAAAAGAGGAAATAAAATACTTAAATAATTTCAAAAAAATTGAAGAAACTATCATTAAACTCTCTAAGAAAAAAGTCTCCAGGTCCAGATGAATATACAAGTAAAATCTACCAAACTTTTAAGGAACAATTAATTCCAATTCTACAAAAACTATTAAAAAAATAGGACGAGGAGTTCTTTCAAATTCCTTTTATGCTCCCTGATACCTAAACCAGGAAGAACCAAAACATGCAAAGAAAATTTTAGACCAATCTTCCTAATGAACCTTGATGCAAAAATCTTAAATAAAATTTTAGCAAAGAAATGACAGTAAGTTATTAGTAGGATAATATACCATGATCAGGGAGGAATTATACCAGATAGGCAGGGATGGTGCAATATTAGGAAAACACTCAACATAATTGAACATATTAATAATAAAACAAAATGGAAATCACATAATTATCTCATTAGATGCTGGAAAAGCCTTTGATAAAATAAAACATCCATTCCTATTAAAAACACTAAAAGTTTGGGTCTAAATGAAGTTTTTCTTAAAATTATAATTAGTATCTATCTAAAACTATCAACTAATATTACATGAAATGACAACAAACTAGTAGTGTTTCAAATAAGATGAGGGGTGAAATAAGGCTGGCCATTACGACTATTACTGTGCAATGCCATATTAGAAATGTTAAATTTAGCAATAAGAGAAGAACAAGAATTTGAAGGAATCAAAATTGGCAATGGCGAAACAAAATTTTCACTCTTTGCAGATGATATAATGGTATTCTTAGAGAATGGGAGAAAATCATTTAAAAACTACTTGAAACAACAAATTCAACAACATAGCAGGATATACAATAAACTCACATAAATCATGAACATTTCTATTCATGAAGAACAAAGACCAAAAGGAAGAGGTAGAAAGAGAAATTCTTCACAACAATAAACAATAAACAATAAACTACCTCCCAAGGCAAAACAAGAAACTGTATTAACAAAATTACAGGACTCTTCTCACCCAAATAAAATAAGATCTAAATAAGGAAAAATGTTAATTGCTCATGGTTAGGTTGAGTTAATATAATAAAAATGACAAGTCTATGCAAATTAAATTAATTATTCAGTGTAATGCCAAACAAAATCCCAAAGAAATATTTTATCAAACTACAAAAATAGTACCAAAATTTACCTGGAACAACAGAAGGTTAAGAAGATCAAGGGAACTGATGGAAAAAAGGTAAAACAAGGTGATATAGCTCTATCAGATGGATATAAAGCTATACATAAAGTGGCAATTATCAAAAGTGCTTGATATTGTTTAAGAAATAGTGCAATAGGAGCCCTGTAGTCAGGAGGACCTGAGTTCGCATCTGACCTCAGAACTTAATAATGACCTTGGACAAGTAACGAATCCAAAAACAACCACAACAACAACAACCACAAAGACATAGAGTAATGTATCAGTGAATTAGGATAGGTTCAAAAGAAATAGTAGTAAATGAATATAGTAATCTTCTGTTTCAAAAACTCAAATATATTTGTTTCTAGGAGAAGAACTCCCTACACCTCCCAAAAATTGTTAGGAAAACTAGAAAATAGCATGGCAAAAACAAGGCATAGAGCCACATATCACCTCCTATACTAAAATAAAGTCAAAATGGGTATAGAATTTAGACATAAAGAGAGATATAGATCAATTAATAGATCATAAAATATTCTATCTGTGAGACCAATGGAAAGGAGAGAAATTTATGACCAAGCAAGAAAGAGTGCATTATAATTTGCAAAATGGATGATTTGGGTCATATTAAATTTTTAAAAATTGCATTGTTAAACCAATGCTGCCAAGATTAGAAGGAAAACAGAAAGCTAGGAACCAATTCTCACAGCTAGGGCTTCTGATAAAGGTCTTATTTCTAAAATATATAGAAAGAATTGCATTATTTTATAAGGTTACAAGTCATTCTCCAATTGATAAATGGTCAAAGAATATGAACAGGCAGTTTTCAAATGAAGACATTATTGCTAGATATATAATCATATAAAAATATTCTAAATCATTACTGATTAAAGAAAAGCAAATTAAAGCAACGATGAGGTTTTACCCCAAACATATCAAATTGGCTACATTGTTAAAAAAGGCAAAACTATCAATGTTGGAGAGGCTGTGGGAGGACTGGGCCATTAATGCATTATTGGGGGGAGTTCTTAACTAATCCAATCATTCTGGAGAGCAATATGGAAAAATACCCAAAGAACAATACAGCAAAACCAATACTAAGCTTACAGTCAAAGAAAATGGGAAAAGTTCCACAAATTCCAAAATATTCATAGGAATTCTTTTTGTAGTGGCAAAGAATTGGAATTTGAGGGAATACCCCTCAATTGGGGAATGGCTGAACAAATTATAGTATATGAATGTTATGGAGTACTATTGCTTTAGAGAAGAATGGAATGAACCAAAAGAACATTTTATACATCAACAACATTGTGAGTTGATCAACCTTGATGGATGCTGCTTCTTTCAGTTGTTCAGAGAGCTAGGACAACCCTAGGAGACCTACTAATGGGTAATGCTATCCCCATCCAGAGGAAGAAAAATAAAACAAAATAAATTACAAAATAAATAACAAAACAAAAAATAAAACAAATAAAAAACCCTACAGAATCTGAATGAACACTACATTCACTTTTTTATGATAAACCTATTTATTTATAAATTGATATTTTATTTTTCCAAATATGTTATTAATGTTTTTCAATATTCTCCATATGCATATGTATATTTTTAAATTACAAAATTTTCTTATACATTCCCTTCCAACCCCCCTGCCTTCAGTGGCAAAGAGTCAGGTTAACATTGTACATACATATTTTTGATAAACATGTTAACAGATTAGTCATTTTCAGTATGAGATATTAGGATTAATGGAAAGAGATAGATAAGTGATTATTTTTTATCAAGTGTTCATTAGATTCTGAAGGGTTTTTGCTTTGTTTTGTTTTTTCTTCCTCTGGGTGGGAATAGCATTATCCTAGTTCTCTGAACTGTTGAGAGAGAGTTTGTTTCCATCAAGGTTGTTCATCTCAGAGTGTTGTTGTTAATGTTTGGATTGTTATCTTGGTTAGGCTCCCTTCGCTCAACATGAGGTCCTGTAAATCATTCCATGCTTCTCTAGAGTCTGACCATTTATGGTTTCTTATAGAACAATAATATTTCAAGGTATTCATGTACCATAACTTGTTTAGCCATTCCCCAATTGATGAGCATCCCTTCAATTTCCAATTCTTACTACATTCACTTTCTAAAAATTTTTTCTGTGTTTGACTTTTCTATCCTTTAATCATTAATGGAAGGAAATTTTGTATCTTAAAAATATATATGTGCATATGGATGGCTGTTGGAAAACATTTATATAGCATGTAATTTGAAAATTAAAATTAAATATCAATTGGAAAAAATAACCCGAATTCCAAAAGAGAAACTGAAGAAACCATCAATAAACTCCATAAAAAAAAAAAATCTAGGCCCAGGTGTATTTACTGGATTTGCTAGTGAATTCTGGCAGACACATTTAAGGAACAATTAATTCCAATTCTACATAAACTATTCTTAAAAATAGAAGAAGGAGTTCTACCAAATTCCTTTTATGACTCCAAAATGGGGCTAATACCTAAACCATGAAGTCAAAATATACAAAGAAAATTATATACCAATTTCCTTAATGAACATTGCTGTAAAAGTCTTAAATAAAATTTTAGCACAGATATTATAAGAAGTTTTTACTAAGATAATATGCCAAGATCAGGTAGAATTTATGCCATGCAGGCAGAAAGTGTTCAATATTAGGAAAACACTCAATGTAATTTAATTCATCAGTAACACAACCAGTAGAAATCATATAATTATCTCAATAGATACTGAAAAAAAATCTATTCCTATTAAAATACCCTAGAGAGTATAGGAATAAATGGAATTTTCCTTAAAATAATAAGTTATCTATCTAAAACCATCAACAAACATTATACTCAAGGGGGAATAAACTAGAATTTCCAATAAGATCAGAGGTGAGATAATGATGTCCTCTATCACCTCTACTAATCAATATAGAATTAGAATTTAGTATTTAGCAATAGAGAAGAAAAAGAAATTAAAGGAAGGAGAACTGGTACTCTTTCCATCTGATATGGTGTTAAACTTAGAGAACCTCCATATAAAGTTAAACCCACATAAATCATTAATGTTTTTATATATGAACAAGAAGATCCAAGGGCAAGCGATAGAAAGAGACCGTCCATTTAAAATAACTTTACACAACAAAAAATACTTTGGAATTTAACCCCCAAGGTAGACCTAGAAACTGTATGAACCTAAGTGCAAACTTTTTCACACAACTGGATCTAAACAACTGGAAGATCAATTTCTCATGGTTAGGCAAAACTAATATATTAAAAATGACAATTCTACTCAAATTACTTTCAAACATGCCAATCACACTGCCAAAGAACTGTTTTACAGAGCTAGAAAAAATAGAAATAAACACAAAATTCATCTGAAGAAACAACAACAACAAAAGGTAACCAAAATCAAGGAAATTAATGAAAAAAATGCAAGGGAAGGTGGTCTGGCCGTACAGAGCCAAAACTATATTATAATGCGGCAGTCAAGGAAAATTGGTAAAGAAATACAGTAGTGGATTAGTGGATTAGGAAAAATACAAAGGGAATAGTAGTAAACAAATATAGTAATATATTGTTTAGAAAACTCAGATATTAGCTTCTGGAATAAGAAGTCTCTATTCAACAAAAACTAAGGAAAAACTGGGGAAATAATATGGCAAAAGTTAGGAATAGAACAACATCTCATACCCTATATCAAAATAAGGTCAAAATGGATACAGAACTTTGATGTAAAGAGTGAGACCACAGACCAATTAATAGATCAAGAAATACTCTATCGTTGGATCTATGGAAAGGGAAGGAATTTATGCACAAATGAGAAACAGAGTACATCATAAAATGCAAAATGGATGATTTTGACTATATTAAAATTAAAAGTTTTTGCACTAAGGAAACAATGTTGCCAAGTTTATAAGGAAGACTGGGAAACCACTTTCACAGCTGAGGGTTCTGATAAAGGTCTCATTTCTGAATTATACAGAGAATTGAATCAAGTATTTTTAAGGTTACAAATCATTTCCCAAATGCCAAATGGTCAAAGGATATTAACAAGCAGTTTTCAAATGAAGAAATTAAGGCTATATATATATATATATATATATATATATATATATATAATCACATGAAAATGCTCCAAATCATTATTAATTAGAGAAATGTAAATTAAAACACCTATGAGTTACCATCTCACACTAATCAGATTGACTAAGATGACCAAAAAGGGAAAATGATCGATGTTGGAGAGACTGTGGGAAGATTGGATAATAAAAGTATTAGTGGAAGGGTTGTGAACTTATCCAACCACTCTAGAGAGCAATCTGAAACTATGCCCAAAGAGCAATAAAACTGATCATACATACCCTTTTACCCAACAATAATAATACTAGGCCTATATCAAAAAGAAATCAATAAAAAGTCCCATATGTTCATGAATATTTAACTCTTTTTAATAGTGGCAAAGATTTGGACATTGAAGGATGTTCATCACTTGAGGAATGACTGCCCAAGTAATGGTATATGAATGTTATTGAGTACTATTGTTTTTATAAGAAATATGAATGGTTTCGCTTTGGAGAAAGACAGAAAGAATCACATGAATTGAGGCATCCATGGAGCAGAACCAAAAGAATAAATTTATACATTAAGAAGAACATTATGAGTTGATCAACCTTGATGGGTGTAGCTTCTCTCTGCAGTTCAGAGAGCTGGGACAAACCTGGGAGACCTGTTATGGAAAATGCTATACACATTCAGAAGGGGGAAGAAAGCACAAAAGTAGAATCTGAATGGATATGATCTTTTAAAAATTTCTCATTTTTTTTACTTCCTAACAATAATTTTCTTTCTTTTCCCATAGTCTTAATTCCTCACACACTAATATATATGAGGAATTTACATTACTAATATGTTAATATGTTAAACACAAAAGTACATGTTAATCTTTTATCAAAAGAGTCTCTGCCTAGGGGAAGGGTATAGAAAAGGAGGGTGGTAGAAAAATGTGCACTTATAAATATGCAAGTAGATAAATATTGAAAAGCTTCCATAACTTATATTAAAAAAAGAATAAAATATTATTTTAAAATGATTTGGAGAATTTTTTCATATGACTATAGACAGCTTCGATTGCTTTATCTGAAAACTGCCTATGCATATTCTTTGACTATATATCAATTGAGGAATAACTTGTATTCTTATAAATTTGACTCTATTCTTTATATATTTTAGAAACAAGTCCTTTACACAATAGTCTTTTGACAGTAAGTTAACCTGGTTCACCATGGACTGTTCATCAGTATGGCACAATGTGGGGACAAATTTTTGACTGTAGAACAAAGCTAACCTGTCACCTAGAGGTCTATGCTGCTCAGCACTGCAAATACACTTCCCTGGGCTTGAGTTCACTAAATACTTCCCAAAACATAAACCCCTCTCTCCCAATAAACCCATTCCAGGATGGCTCTGTCCTTCATAAAGAAAAAAGAACTCTTTCCCCAGTTGGCTTCTCTTGGATTGGTCTTGTTACTTCATTGGATGCCCGGTGGCTCCCATCTCCATCACTCCAGATTCAGGGATCTGATTTTCTTTCAATCAATCAATTCAGGGCAATGGAGACCATAGTCTGTCACTTTGAAAAGGCTCTACCTTTCTTGCAGGACCTACTGTTCCATGTTCTGCTGTTCACATGAAACCCTTCTTCACTTCGACCTTTAAGTATCTGGAAAAAACAAGGAAGGAGAAAGAATTAACAGTTAGTGAAAGAATATTTTGTTAACTTCTTAGCATGTACAGGCAGCTAAGTCCTGGACAACAATGTCATCAACTAATAATTATTATATGTTAAGATATGTAAACTTCTTTACATAAAATATCTCATTTTATCTTTATAGTCCCATGAGGCACATACTATTGTTGCCTGTTTTTCAGATGAGTAAGTTGGGGCAGCTAAATGGCACGGACCTGGAGTCAGTAAGACTGACTTTCCCTAGTTTAAATCTGGCATCAGATGCTTACTAGCTGTGTGACCCTGTACAAGTCACCTAACTCTATTTGCCACAGTTTCCTCATTTGTAAAATGATCTTTTGAAAGAATAGCAAACCATTTCAGTATCTCAGCCAAGAAAATCTCAAATGGGGTCCCAAAGAGTTAGACCCTGAAGTGACTGAGAAACTGAGGCTAAGAGACAAGTGACTTGCCCAGGGTTGCTGAGCTAATAAATATCAGGCAGAATCCAGAATTGGAATTCACATCTTTCTGACTCCAGATTAATGTTGAATCTAGTATGCAACCTCCCTGAGATGCTAGGAATAGAACATTTTCCTCGCCCCTAGCAAGCTTTACTATGTATCATGCAGTATCATTATTAGCCTAGACGTTTCAGATGTAAGCACATTATAGAATATTTTATATTTTTTAAGGATTCTATTTAAAAATAGATATTATATCCCCTTTCTTTTTACTTCTGTAGAACTCCCTAGGGCTACTGAGTGACAATTGGGGTGGGGGAATACAGGTATGAATTGTTTATGAAACAACTATGATATTCCTTTGTAAGAGAAGAAAGCATGAATGTGAGGGAATCTTATAAAAAAACCAACCAATCGATGGGGCATTTCAGGTACCAAAATGTCAGGGAAAAGAGCATATTGTTATTTTTACTCTTCTGAAGGCATATTTCCCAGGTCTTCTAAGACATTGATTCTCTGACCCAACAAACAATCTAAGCAGAGGCATTCCAAGTAGAAGGGAAAAACATCCATAGATTTGACATTTGATAAATACAACTAAGGGTGAAGAATGGGGAACCCAGTGTTCTTTGCTTTGGTACAGAACAAGCTGGGGACCTTCTCTGCACACTGCTTAGCTAAAAAGATTCTACCCACTTTCCATCACCCTGATAGAGCTGCTGTCCACCTGGGGACTCTGGAGAAATATGGCAATGGGGATTTTCCTCTCTGTTATCCCACACACAGTGTCTCAGATTATGGTTTACCCCTCCCCATTTCATCTGAAAAAAAAATAATCAAAAAAGGTCTGTCTGAGAAATGACTCCTTGTTCTTTGGCCAACCCAAGCCTGGACATGGTCTAAAGAGATTAAATCAACATTAAATGAATAGCTCTACACAGCCCCCGTGCCAACAGCAGCCAGATCACAGTGGGTGGCACTCAGCCTATTTCTTTAGAGAAAGAGAGATCTCAGAAGACACACAAAAACAGCTATACATAGTTTAGCCCTCTCTACCCTCCCTTTCTGCCCCACTTAATTTATTTGGTTTTGGCTATGCTTGGGGAGTTTCTGTGAACAGTTCAGATTTCAGTTTCTGCCCAATAGAATTGCCTCTTTTTTTCCAAGCTTGATGCTCTGAAGAATTTAACAAACTTCTACCTTGTGGCTTTACTCTGAATCCCCTGTGAAGCCCTCTTCCTAGATCGCCAATCCCCAATTTTCTGATCCTTCATACTGACCCAGCTTTACACCAACTCTCTTCTAGTCCTAACCCTTTTTTCTTTGTTCTTTAAGTTTGCCTTCTGGATACTCCATTCTCTTTTTAATAAATTGCCCGCAAACTCTACCATCCTTCCAGAAATTCCTTTTTAAAAATATTTTGCATATAATTGTTTCTATAAAGATTGTGTTCCCTCAATGGGACATACACACTTTGAAGACAGAATTTCTTCCATTTTTATTTTTGTAATGCCTCTCCCTAACACAGTTCTTTGCAATAAACATTTGATAAATAACTGGTGACTTGAACTGAATTGAATTAAACCACTTAACACAAGTCTGAGTGCTTTTTAAAGTTGGGCAACAAATTTAATGCTAGAAATAGCATCAGACATTGTAGATGGAGACCCAAGATTCAGACATTAAATGCTTTGACCAAAACCTTATAGGATTTGAACATAGGTACTCCAACACATTTTGCATATTCCCAGGGTGCCCCAGGCTATCCAAATAATTGAAGTATCATTGTCTTAGAATATTTCTTATATCAAAAGATGGCAATTCTAATTCAACAATACAAAAACAATGCATGACAGAAATTTATTTTCTATTTTTCAGTAATAAGGGATGAACTAAATTATGGGAGAAACCAGATTGTATCATTTTTTTCAGGTTTCATCTGGGTTCAAAATAAGGTGGAATCACTGGTGTAAGATCTGGAACCCAAGTGCTTTGTCGGTTTCTACATTATAATCACATTTATGGTATTGGACTCATTGGGTTTTATAGCACTGTTGCATCACATAATTCCAGAGTAATTCCACTGTAATTTAGCATTAATGATAACACAGCTTGTGTTAGGTAGACTATAGACAGCTGTTGCCACAAATTCCCCCACCTGTCTTGGCCAGTGGATATCATTAGTCCTTCTGACTGCTAGTTTCAATCAACTGTCTCCATAGTAGATAATGTCCATTCTTTTCTACAGCCAACCATACCACCCAGAGAATGATAGCTTTCTGTCAAATTTCAAAAGATCATAGAGAACTGAATCCTGCCTTAGACTTTGCACAGAATAACAGCTTTGGACCTTCTATGACAAGACCCAAAGTTGTTGGGTAAACCAGGTAATGATTTTTAAATGAGGCAGGACCCTGAAGTTCTTTTCAACAGAGGGTTTCGATTCTATTTTTTGCTCCAAATTAAATCTTGGAAAGGTAGCAGGGATGGGGGTGGAAGAAGGATTCCTAAATCAATCCTAGTTTATCTAGCAATCACCAAAACTTTCAAAGCATTTGAAAATATTTGGTAGCCCATAATTTTGTTCATAATTATTGTAGTCTTCATTCCCTCCTCATTTATTCTTTTGTTGTTCTCTAAAGCAAACAGGAATGTGTTTTATTTGAATTAAAATGTAAATCTACATGAGCTTGGGTCATGTGACTGATATTTATAAGAAGAGAATTGTACTTACAATACAACTTTTATCTTATCCAAAAAATGCTGAATCAGTTTGGTAAATCTCATTTATTAAACATGTTGCTGCTGGTGGTGCTATTTAATATAAAAAGTGAATATGGATCATCTAGAGATTTAAACTATAAGAAATAAGAAAAGGGTCATGCATAGGAGATGATTTGTTCCAATGTAGGTTGAAGATTCCTATTTACTGAAATGCAGTTGATCTATAAATCTTATTACAATTTTAAACTATTAAAGTTTAAATAACTTTAGTCATCTGAGGTCAGATTTGAACTCAGGAAGATGAGAGCTCTGTTCTGACTCTAGAGCTCTATTGGCACCCCTTAGCTGCCCCTAAAAATGTACTAGGACTTTGAAGACAACTGATATATTCTTGATGATGATAATGATGATGATAAAATTTATGAGTGCAATACTTATTTCTGCCAGGCACTGTGCTAAGCCCTTCAAAATCATAATATCATTGAATCCTTACTCCAAATAAGTGCTATTATTATTCCAGTTTTATTGTGGAAACTAAGTCAAAGAGAGGATTATTAGTTTGTCGAGGATTGTATAACTAGTGAGCCTCTGAGGTCAAATTTGGTCAAGGTCTTTCATGACCCAGCAATCTATCCTCTGCAGCTGACTATGTTCTCATCTCAAGTAAAATTTTTGCAATTATTTGCACATATACATAAAGCTATTCATGTATTATAAATAGTTATACATGCATTTACATGTATAGGCATGCCCAATATAACAATACACTTTGTATGTGCATAAATAAATATATAACTCTATGTTTATAAACACACACATATTCTTATGTATGTGTCTATGTACATATATAGTCAATATGTCAATCCATATGCCATCCATATGTCAAACCATAGATGGTTTAAAGCTTGACGTTTATTTCTGAGAACATTCTGCAGTATGGATCATTAAAGAAATGGTTGATAAACATCGAAAATGGTGAGAAAAGATTACAAAGAACTAGTATGACTTCATGTAGAACAGCTCATGCTAAACTAAACTTAAATCCTTTTTTTGACAGGATAATAAAACTAGCAGGTGAGAGGAATGTGGCAGTTAGAGTTTACTAAGATTCTAGCAAGACCTTTAATAAAGAGTTTCACAGTATTTATTTCTGCAGGGGAAGAGACAAGATGTGGATGAGACCATAAAATAGTTATATGGTTTTAGGTGCTAATTGGTTGGTCGGACTCAGAAGTTGTAGGCAATGGATCATTTTGGATGAGACAGGAGATTGCAGATGGAGCAACACAGGGATTTATGCTTGTGCCTGAGATGTTAAACAGTTTTACAAATGACATTGATAAGGGCAGAGATGGTAGGTATGATTATCAACTTTGCAGACAATTCAAAGATAGATGAAATAGGTAACTCACTAGATGGGAGGTTCAGGATCCAAAAAGGATCACAATAGACTAGAACATTAGCTTGAATCAAATACATTATAATTGAGTAAGATTAAATGTAAAGTCACTGACACACTTCAAAGCCAAAGAACAAACAAGGAAAAAAATCTTACAATTGAGTACAAAATAATTCTCAAATATGAGATAAAAAGAGGTATGATTTGAAATCATTTTGCCTAAAAAAATCTGAGGGTTTTAGTGACCTGCCCAAAAGTATAATAATTTGTCTGCAGTGCAATGGGGTAGTTAACAGAACTAACAATCTTAGACTTCATTAAGAGAGACATAGCTTTCAGGAAGGAGGATATGATCATTCCTTTGAACAAAAGACATATTTTTATGCTGTGTTTATTTATGAACAGCACAGTTTGAAAAGGACACAGATAACCCTCGTAACAGCAGAGGAGTGCAATCAAGACATTGAAGGGCTGAATCCATATTGTTTTATGATTGTTTTGATTTAAGGAATTAGGATGCTGCATCAGAAAAAGAAAAGAATCAGGGTGGTATGGGATGAGGGTATCAAAACCGTATTCAAGTTTCTGAAAGTCTCTGTGGATAAAGGATTAGTCCTGCCTGGTTTCATTTGAGAGGAAGGGGCAAGAAAGAAATTTAGGCTTCATGTCAGGAAAGATTAGAAATGTTCTAAGTAGGATGTACAACAAGAAGAGGTAGTTGGGTTTCCCTTTTTTATGACTTCAAACAGAGAATAGAGTCTTTGAAGATTTATTATTTTTTCATAGAAGTTATACCCTGGACCCCTGACTGACATATGACACAAACTTTCTCTAAGTTGGTAGATCATTTTTGCAAGTTTTTTTATTGCATATAACTGTCTTTTCATCTGTCTATTTATTCATATGTCTACCTCTTTATTTATGTCTCTAGCCAAATTTCCATCTATCCATCCATCCATCCATCATCTATCATCTATCTATCTATCTATCTATCTATCTATCTATCTATGTACATATATATATATATATATATATATATATATATATATATATATATATATATCTTAGAAGATGACATTAAGGAGGTAAAGGTTGAGCTAGTCCTTGAAAGGAAAGCAGAATCATTTTTCTTTTTAGAGGGAAAGATTACATGATTTATTTTAAGTGGAACAGATGGGGAATTCATTCCAATTGTGGGTTCAGGATGGGAGAATGTCCTCAGAACATGTTGGAGATTTCAATTGGCTATTAGAGGAGAAACTATTTTTTGGAGTATGATATGTTTCATACATGTATATTAGGGTTTTGAGGGTCAAACAGATTATGGTAAATGTTATAGGAATCATTGTTTTCCTGACAAGGACAGCGATATTTGCAAGTTGAATGACTCTTAATGCTTATCTTTCTTGACCTAAGTTTTTGGACTTTGTCAACCTTTATTTCCTCCTGAATACTGTCTCTTCTAGGGTTTTTCTTTAGAGCTTTCTTGAAATGTTTTTGTTCTACATATTTATGTTTGTTTCTTCTCCTCAAATTTCTTTTGATGAATCATTATCTATGATCTTGTCCCACAATCAATGAGTCCTATTCTCAAGAGTCTCATGGATCATTTCTCTTCCTTCTCTACCTTTTTCTCATTTTAACTTCCTTGGGGTTTAATTTTTATTCCTGTGAAAATTATTTCCAGTTCCTTATGTCCTATGATAATTAATTTCATGAGCTACTATCTTACTTTCCTTACTGCTATTAGACATGGCAAACAGAATTGTGTTGGGAACACCTCAAATTCTACATGTCTAAAAGAGAACCCATAATTCCTCCCACATTTTTTGTCATTTATCCTTAATTTTCTTTTCTTTTTTTCTGGTCACAAATTTTTATTGAAATACAATTAGGAAGCCAAGATGGTGGCATTAAGCTAGGAAGCTCCGGGAGCATTTTCCAAAATAGCATTGAGTGAAGTTTCTAACCAGACCCTAAAGTGAAAGAACTCACAGAAAGTAGAATGAGACAAGTTCTCAAATCAAGATATCACGGAGGAACTTTGGAAAACGTCTGGCTCACATAAATAAAAGGGAAATGGAGTCCAGTGTAGTTGGAAAAGTGGAGAAGTCAACAGGAAGCTCTTATCCACAGGGCAGCTCAGATCCCAGCCCAACAGTTCAGGGGAGCAACAGCCCAACAGTGAGGGTCCCAAACCCAGCTCAGAAGGCAAAGTTTGAGGCCAGGAATGCTGGTGTAATAGGCAGGGCTATTATACATGGAAAAAACCATTTACTCCAAGACACTGGAACAGACAGTCAGGCACCAGACCCCCAGCCTTGGGACTGTTGTGCCCTTGGTCTCAGCTCAACTATCAAAATGAGCAAAACTTTCAAAAAGAGTGCTAACCATAGAAAAATACTGTTATGGTATGGATGATAAAAATGCCATTTCAGAAAAGAAAAGCAGAGACAAAATGCCTGCAAGTGAAGCCACAAAGGGGTTTATAAATTGGTTTCAAATTAAAAAATACCCTGGAGTAGCTCTAAATAGATTTTAAACATAAAGGAAGAGAAGAAAAATTGAGAAAAGAAGTGAAAGTTATGCAGGAGAATTGTGAAAAGCTGACTGAAGAAAACATCTTTAAATGAAAAATTGGCCAAATGGAAAAACAAATCAATTCCTTTAAAAGTATAATTGGCCAACTGGAATACAAAAACAATTCTTTCTAAAGTAAAACTAACCAATTTGAAAAGGAAAAGAGTTCTTTTAAAATTAACAGACTAGAAAAGATAAACAACAAAAGGTTAAAAGCAAAATTAACCTATAGGAAAAAGAAAACAAAAGCTAACTTAAAAAAACAAAATCCTAAAAAATTAAAATGGAAAAATTGAAAATTAATGACACCAAGATTCCATCAATCAAAGCAAAAAGGCTGAACAAATAGAGGAAAATGTAAAGTATTTCTTAGTAAAAATGATTATACTGGAAAAATAGATTCAGGAAATATAATTTATAAATTATTGGTCTCTTTGAAAGGTAAATCAGAAAATATTCGAACAATATCTTTCAGGAAATTATCATGGAAAAACTGCCCTAATATCCTAGAACAAGGAGATAAAATAGTCCATGAAAGAATCCATCAACCATCTCCAAAAAGAAATACTAAAACAAAAACCCCAAGGAATATTGCAGCCAAATTTCTGAATTCCCAGTAAAAGTAGAAAGGAACACAATTAAAACAAGGGTGTAGTTATAAATGGATCATGATAACTCAGTTCATGAAGGTTGTATTTGTAATAGAACTGGAGATAATAACATATTTGGACAGGGGACATGGTTATAAATTTATTATAATATCATGATGTTTGCTTATGGCTCGATAATTTTATTTTTATCAGGATAATTCAAGGAGAAATCTTTTGTAAAGAGTGTGGGTATAAGAGAGGTATAAAAGAATTAAGAAATGGAAAAAAAGATTATACTGGGAAAAGAAGAAGGCAGAGGCATTAGAAGAGAATACCACATGAAGAGGCAGAAAGGACTAATATGGGGTAGGGAAGGAAAGGAGAGTGTGAACACAGAGTAAATCTTACTTTCAACATATTTGGTTCAAAATGGTAATAACATACATTCCCAAATGGGCTTAGAAATTTTTCCTACCCTATAGGGGAGTAGGAGGGGGAAGTGAAAGAATAGTTTGAGAGAAGCAGCAGGCAAAAGCAAAACCATGGTGAGAAGAGATAAGGGGAAAGAAGAAAGAAAAGTATAAATGGGGGAATACAGGATGGAGGGAAATACAGAGTTAGTAATCATACTTGTGAATGTAAATGAGTGAATATTCCCATAAAACAAAAGCAGACAGCAGAGTGTATTAAAAATCAAAATCCTACATTATGTTGTTTACAAGAAACACATTTGAAGCTGAGAGATACACACAAGATAAAGGTAAAAGACTGGATCAGAATATATTATGCTTCAGTAAAGTAAAGAAAGCAAGGGTAACAATCATGATCTCAGACAAAGCAAAAACAAAAATAGATCTAATTATAAGGAATGAGAAAGAAACTACATCTTTCTAAAAGGCACAATAAATGGACAATAAATTAATATCAATATTAAACATATGCATACCAAGTGGTAAACCATCAGATTCTTAAAGGAGTTTAATGAATTTCAAGAAGATATAGACAGCAAAACTATATTAATAAGAGAACTCAAGTGCCCTGTCTCATAATTAGATAAATCTAAAAATAAAATAAATAAGATGGAAGTTAAAAAGGTGAATGGAAATTTAGAAAAGTTACAGAAGTGTGGAGAAAATTGAATGGGGATAGAAAGGAATATACCTTCTGCTTTGTGGTACATGTCTTCTACTCAAAAATTGACCATATATTAGATCATTTAAAATCTTACAATCAAATGTAGTAAATCAGAAATTTTAAATGGATCTTTTTCAGATCATGATGCAATACCAATTGCATGTAATAAAGGTCCATGTAAAGACAAACTAAAAATAATTGGAAACTAAGTAACCAAATTTAAAGAAATGAGTGAATCAAACAGCAAATCATAGGAATAATCAACAACTTTATCCTAGACAGTGACAATGATGAGACATTGTGAGATGCAGACACAGAATTTATTAGGGGGGATTTTATAATTCCAAGTGCTTTCATGAATAAAATAGAGAAAGACGAGATCAGTGAATTGAGGATGCAACTAAATAAGCTAAAGAAAAAATGAATTAAAATTAGATCCATGGTGAGAGAAGTTTATGATCAAGTGAGAAAGAGAAAATTATAAATTGCAAAATGGATAAATTTAACTACATTAAATTTAAAAAAGGTTTTGGACAAATAACACCAATGCAACAAAGATTAGAAGGGAATATAGGAAACTGGGAAACATTTTTCACAACTAGTGTTTCTGATCCAAAATATAGAGAGAACCGAGTCAAATTTATAAGAAGAAAAGTAATTCCTCAGTTGGTTGAGGGTAAATTAAGATGAACAGGCAGTTTTCAGATGAAGAAATCAAAGATATTTATAGCCATATGAAAAATTTCTCTAAATCATTATTGATTAGATAAATGCAAATTAAAACAACTCTGAGATACCATCACGCACCTATCAGATTGACTAACATAACAAAAAAGGAAAATGATCATTATGCAAGGGGATGTGGGAAAATTGTACACTAATGCAATTTTAGTGGAATTGTGAACTGATCCAACCATTTTGAAGTGCAATTGGCAATCAAACTATGCATATATTTTTATCCAGTGCTACTATTACTAGGTCTATATCCCAAAGAGATCATTAAAAAGAGAAAAGTTTCATATGTACTAAAATATTTATAGCAGTTCTTTTTGAGGTGACAAAGATTAGGTAATTCCCTATTATTTGAGGAATGACTGAATAAGTTATGTTATATGAATGTGATAGAGTATTATTGCTCTTCAAGCTATCGTGAATGGCCAGAGTTTAGAAAAGCCTGGAAAGATGTACGTGAAACTGATTCTGAATGAATTGTGCAGAACCATTTCACATATTAACAGTAAAATTTTGAGAAAATCAACTATTATTGACTGAGATCCTTTCAGATCAAGGACAATCCTGAAAGATGTTATGAAAAAATGTCATCCATATTCATTGAAAAATTGAGTCTGGAGGCAGCTAGGTGGCACAGTGGACTGAGCACCAGTCTTGGAGTCAGGAGGACCTGAGTTCAAATGTGACCTCAGACACTTAATATTTACCTAGCTGTGTGATCTTGGGCAAGTCACTTAACCCCATTGCCTTGCAAAAACTAAAAAAAAAAATAAAGCAAAAATCTATGGAGTCTGAATGAAGAGTAAAGCATGTTTTTTTTTAATCTTTTGATCCTACTATGTTGTTTCTTTCTCTCTCATGTTTTTTCATCACAATGGTGGTTCTAATTCTTCTTTCACAACATAGCTAACATGGAAAATGTTAAAAATGATTGTACACATACAAACTAAAAAGATAAATAAAATGAAAAGACAAGAGAGAGACAAAAGACAAATGAAAAGGTGTGAGAGAGAGAGAGAGAGAGAGAGAGAGAGAGAGAGGCAGAGAGACAGAGAGCAGAGAGAAAGATAACTTATCCAAGAAACATTTCAAAGGAATTAGAGAATAGCTGAATAAATCAAAGGAAGGAATGAAAGGACTTGGTAATATATAAAAATTCTCATTAATGTACTGCTCTCCTTAAATGAAGTCTGTAATTCAGTTTATTTTGTACCTGTTTAATAGATGAGGACACTGACCTTCAGAGATTTGGTTCTGGTTCCATAGTTTATAACTGCAAATATTTTCATAATTCCTTAATCTGATACTTAACTATTCTAAACTGCTTCTAGCTATAGAATCTTACACAATCAAATGAAACAATGAAAAAATGTATGAACTTGGAAAGTATCAAGGTATCACCTTTTGGGATGTTGAGAATTTTTATTGAAAGTGTTTGAGTCCTGAAACTGTGGAAGAATCCTTTGCTTCTTTCAGTCTCTCTTGTTACAAAGGTAACTAGGTGGTGTAGTGGATGGTGCACTGAACCTGGAGTTAGGGACACCTGAGATCAAATTTCTATGATTTGAACCTGGATAAGTCACTTAACCTCTTTCAGATTGAAATTCCTCAATTGTAAAAGGGGATACCTGGGGCGGCTAGGTGGCACAGTGGATACAGCGCTGGCCCTGGAGTCAGGAGTACCTGGGTTCAAATCCTGTCTCAGACACTTAATAATTACCTAGCTGTGTGGCCTTGGGCAAGCCACTTAACCCCATTTTGCCTTGCAAAAACCTAAAAAATAAAGGGATGCTAATACCACCTACCTCCCAGTGGTGTCATGAGGGGAAAATCATGAGATAATATTTGTAAAGCACTTAGCAGAAATCTGCAGAGCAATCCCTGCTTCTTTCTCCTCTTCCTTCTCTGTACTTGCTTGTGACATTGACTGAGGACTATAGAATTAGGTTTTGTATCTGCTTTTAGCTTCACTTTATACACAGATACTAAGGCAGGCAGTCAAGAAAGCAGAGGGGATGAAAGAAATAAAAGTTATTTCTTTTATTTAACTTTAACACAATCCCTAACTCTCACAAGTCCTTCAAGCACCATCTTTTTTCCTATGACTCCATTATATGTTACCTCTCTTTATGGATTTTTTTATTTCTAGTTCTTGGAGGGGGGGGCAGGAAAGGGGACAATCCACTGCCATTGGAGAGAACAATTTATGAGGCATATTATCATCTCAGAATTAGAAGCTGATGAGATTCTATTAATCTCTCCTCCCCTAATTTGATTTGCTCTTCTCCTTTCATGGAAGACACCAGCCTTTCATAAATCTGCTAAGTCCATTGCTCGCTACACTTCCTTTATTCTCATGATATTATAAGGATTCAGAACTATGGCCATTACTGCTGCAGAAATTTACAACCAACTCCAAGCCCCATATTTTTATAGCTCAGTCCATTTTACAATTTCTTTTAAAATCTTTGCACTTACCCCTTGACTTCAGTTTGATAATACAATTCCCAGTCTATCTAGAAGGCCTTTTGGTATCTTGGGGGAAGGAAGACAATCTTGTTCTCTGCAGCTTTCCTTCTCTGATATAAAATTTGTAATGCCCTTAATAAGGGCACTTTCAATATCACCCTCCTCAGGGCATTCATTGCTAACCAGGCAGTTTCCCCTGTGTTCTGGCCCATTGCTATTGTTACTCCTAAAAATATTTCACTGTAAAGGCCTAGGGAAAAGTCATTTCAAATATAGATCAAGTGCATTCCAGATCCTTGAGCAGCTTTCTAATTGGTTTTGATAAAAAAAAAAGGACGATCTTGTTCATTATCATCTAGACGAGAAAATTTAATTTCTCAAAGGGAATGGGCATTTTTCAATCACCCACTAAGCCCTATTCTGCTAGACAAGAGTCTCCTGCAATGAGTTTTTATGTATTGAACAGAAAGCTGTCAGATTGTTATTAAAAAAATAAAAAAAGAATGACAAGTTTTCCCCTGAAATGTCCCTCTTCTTCGCACTATCATCAGTCTCTCTACAAAAATGTGCCCTATTTATTTTCACAATTTCATTTTATTATCTTTCTATGCTTATACTAACACCATTGGGTTTTTAAATCATTACATTTCAATTATATATCATGTGTATCTTTCTATGTTGGAGTCAGAAAATATGGTTTTTAGATCTTAATCAGAATCATACATTTAATAGAACATTCATTAACAGACAACTTTTCCAACTTCCTCATACACTTATTATACCTATATGTCCCTGAACAAGTCACTTAACCTCCACTAGGCTCAGTTTTCTCCTCTGTAAAATAGGGATAATGATATCATGTACCATCAGTGATAGTCTAAGAATTTAACATGGGAAGTATTTTGAATAACTAAGTTACTATACTAATATTGGCTATTGTTATATTATTATTTATTATTATTATTAAAAATAAAGCAAGTTTTGAGAGATGAATTTATTCATTCAAGGCCAAACATCTAAAATAGTTAAGGGTTTACCTGGATCCTTTAATTTTCAAATCCAATATACTTTCCACTCCAAAAGTTTTGCCACTTATAAGATCTATGATCTTAGGTGAATCACTTGAATTCCCTGAAGTTGTGTTCAATCATGCTTAATCCTTTATTGCCTTAAATAGGAGATATTTATGTCAGGTTTTAAGTTTTATGAATTATTTTCCTTTTACAACATGGGATGTTGGCAGGGCAAGTATTTTAAACTCATATTATAAATGAGGAAAGAGAGGCACAATAGAGCATTGTCTAAAGTCATTTAATTAGGATCAGAGTCAAAATTTAAGGCCAGAGTTTTTCCTAGTCCCAAATTCATTTCTAATCTTTGGATTGTTATGAAGGAAAAAAATGAGAAAAAATATAGATATATGAACCATCCCACCCTCACTCCATTCTCATGCAGTCCCTCCACAACAAGGTACCCAGATTATAAGACATTTTGCATATTCATAGCCATTCAAAAACATAGATCATGAGCTCTTAGAAATGTATTTATATTTCTTCCTTAGTCAAAGAGTACAATTAACTCAAAGCAAGGGCATTTAATGGAATATTTGAGTTAAAATGGGATATACCATTTCATGAATAATTATAACATCATTAGGAAGAATGGACACCAGGAGTGTATATAGGTGGAAGGGCAATTCTACTTCAGATAGTTCAGAGATTGGTAGGTGACTCTTGGTAATAAAATTATTTGGTGTTATCAACTGTTACAACAACCATCACAGGACACATAAGGCATTTTAGAATGACTTTTAACAGGTAGAGATTGTATTTTATATTAAATTGATGTCTTTAGCAATCTAATGCTTGTCACATAGTAGGTATTTCAGAAATACTTGCAAATTTGTTGATATCTGAAATCATGCTGATTATAGTAATTGATAAATTTTAAATTGTTATAAAATTTCAAGAGTTATTTACTTGATTAAGGAAAAAGAGTGTATGGGAGAATGCATGAGAAAATATTCTTTTCTACAAGGGGTTATGGAAAAAGAAAATTCCAGTTAAAAATGAGATAGTAGAGATATAAAAGGAAAATGATGGATTAATATTATTTACACTTTCTTGAATTTCTTTTACAGCTTGACCTACTGGAAGTATTTCTCATATCTTGAGTTCCTATCCTGCTCCTCACTCCAGGGTCTCTGCCTCTGACCTCAGTCCTCATCACTTAGAAACCATCCATATTTTTAGTACTCCCACCTTTCTGCCACCATAATGCTGCAGTTGCTGATACAGTTCATAGAACATATTGCCAGTGACTCTCAACTTAGAGTCTCCTATCTCCCACAGCATAGCAGAGGAGGTGGGAAAGATGGACAAAACTTTATGTATGTAGGAGGAGGACACTAGTCCTACTTTCAGGACTGTTTGGGCCTACTTTCAGGACTGTTTGTGGGGGGGGGCAGAAATATCTCTGTCAACCAAAAATAAAACTCTGAACTAATTTCCCTACAAAACTAGTTATATGTGAGTTATTTTAAAATATAATTTTAAACTTAAAAACCATTAAATAAAATAAGCATTACCACATACAAATGGCACTGACAATAAGTAGTGTTTATGAAAATGCATATCTCTATTATGTATACTTAGCATTTCTTTTTAAGTAATACATAAGTTTAAAATGTGGCTTGCAAATTTCTCCTTATCTCTCCTTTTCTATTCACCTCTCTATTTTTAAAATGCTTAAATAAGCATTTCTCTCTTTCCTTGAAAAAATAAATTGAGAATGTAATTAGAATCCTTCTGCCCTTAGATTGCTCCCATTTCACAAGTTAAACAATAGAATAAACAGTTGTAATAAATATACAAACAAACAAAACAAATCCATACATTGATCATATCCAAAAAATATTTCTCATTTTCATTGTTAAGATTATCACCTAGTAGGAGATGGATTGTATGTATTATTTTAACACTGATCCTCTGACATCATGATTGGTTATGTTTTCTAAAATAATTTATTTTTCTTTACCTTATTATTATATTACAAAATAATTTTCTTGGTTGTACTCACTTCACTCAAGGAACTCTTTAAGCAAGCCTTTTCAGGGTTTCCTTTCTAATGATATAATATTATTATTCCATTATCTTCATATATCATAATTTTTCAGTTGTCTTCCAGTTGGTATGTACTCCCAGTATTTCCAGTTCTTGCTATCCCAAAATTACCTGCTAAAATTTTGTACATATATGTTTTCTATTTTTTATTATTTTGTACTATCTCTAATAGTAGTATTACTGAGCAAAAAAAAATGTATGCAGGATTTAATTCCTTTGAGGATATAGTAATCAGTTATTTTTGAGAAAAGTTGGGTCAATTCATAACTCCACCAACAATGTCTTCCTACATTCCCACAACCCTTCTAACAAATACATTCTCCTTTTTTGTTATTTTTTGGGGATAATACAGAAACTAAAGGCTGTTTTAATTTACATTTCTCAAATTTTTAATGATATGGGATATTTTTAACTTGACTGTGGATACTTTTAAGTTATTCTTGTTGGAAGAACCATTTATATCTTTTTACCATTTATCTATAGGAAAAATTTCTTGTCCACTTATATTTGAATCAGATGCTACATTTTGTATATCAGACTTTTATCAGAGAAATTATACAATTCTTCCACCTCTAATTAAATAAATCCCATCTAATTTTAATGATATTGATTTAATTTGTGCATGATTTTCAATGTTATGGATAACATCTATAGTATTATAGTTGCAAGTATTTGCTTCATTGAGCCTCAGTAGATCTTTGGTTTTACTGCTATAGATTCTTCCTATTATAAGGAACATAAAACAATAACCCCACTATTTGCTCTCTTCCTGTGTATCCTTTGTGCATATTTTATAATACATTTTTTCACAGGATGTCTATTCAATGTGTTGAATACCTTCCAGTAAAGCCCTAGGGCTGGAAATGCTTACCTCCTTTTCCTAACATAAATCTTATAGAAATCATATAAACCATTTCTTCCTTGTAAATGATCATGGGTAATCAGCTGTAGCTGATTTATGTTCCCCCATATGGCTTTACATTAACCTTTGAGTCATCTGACAATCTGAATCTTTGGAGATTCAAATCTTCTATGATTTTATAGTCATGTAGCATCTGCAAAACCACAAATGTTTTCACAAGAAATGTAATTATCAGGTTTTGTCATTTCAATTTTAATCCTAGAGGGAAATATAAGGTTATTGGAGATGCTGCACAACTTTCCATATGAAATCTAACCTTCCTACTCCTAATACTGGGTCCAGCCCACTGTCCATCTATTCAAAAGCTTTTTTTTTACCTATGGGTCAATTCAAGGGACCACACATTCAATAGAATATCATTATCTGTACAACAACCTCTTTTAATTCACTTGGATTTTATTCTGTGTAAAATTAGAACAAATACGTTGGATGATTGTAGATCTCATTAAGAAGGTTCTCCAGCATTTATTTCAGAACTTCTAATTTAAGAAAAAGTTCCCAGGCCAGTAAATTCACTCATTATCTCTCTTGGTCATAGTCTCTCTAAGCTTCTTTCTCCATAATTCCTCAGGAGTCTTCTCACTTTTGATGCTGCCTTCACTATCCCAATAGAGCAACCTTCTCATTCCGGAAGATTCTGCTATCCTTATAGACTCTTCATCATCTATAATTACTCCACTTTTGCTGTCCTAGTCAGGAACCTCCATTTTGAAAGGGCTCTCAGATCAGGACCCTTCATTTATTCTTTGGACTTATTTTATTAATGTGCATCTGTCAGGTTAGCTTTCATTTCATGAGCTGATCAAATTCCCTAACATTAAAAATGTAATATCACATCTTTAGCTAAACAAATACATAGAAAAAATGATCAGTTACACAAGGATCAGATAGTCACTTGTTAAAACAAAAGACAGACGCAAAAAAGGATTACTATATTGTGAAGAAAAAAAAGATATAATTTCATTTATGTGATCTTTTTCAAGAAATTAATTAATTTGCTGAATAAACATTTGCTCCTTAACCTCATTTTGCCCAAGTACGTTTAACAAAAGAGACAAAAAATTCATGGAAAGTAAATGCTGTTTGTTGATTGGTAGAATATTTTGTGAAATTTCCTTTAATTATTGGCACATTTTAGTTGGACAATTCAGCATCATTTTGAGCTACTCTCAAGTCAGCTTAAATACCTCAGCACTTTACAGGAAAATTGAGATTTAAATATAGAACGCAATTTTATGAAAGATAATTAGCAATCTTCAGAAAGGAAGCAGGTTTAAAGCAGCAATTGCAAAATTAAGATATGGAAACAAGATAAAAGAGTGTTTCTCCAGTGTTTTCTCAGTAATATAAAATAAAACTGGTTGCTTATGTGTTTCCTTTTCTTTCAAAGATGGAATGCAGGTGCACTGGATTGATACTGTTCTTTGGATTTTAAGTTTCCTCTTCGTGTATTGATAACTCTCCTAAGTAATATGCTCTAAACTTTTGAAGAAAGGACATTCTATTGGGCAGGGTAAGCACAGATAGCAGGTCATGGCTGTATGCATGAGGATATTGAGGTATAAACTATTGGTTTAACTGGGTTGATATTCTTGCAATTTCTGATTTGTGAACATATGTTGATGTCATAAATATATGTGTGTGATCAGAATAAGAATACCTATCTGGGAGCGGAAAAAACAAATGAAAGAGATAATCTGGTCCCATAGGATTACTTCGAACAGACATTCTCAATGTTTGAGTATTTGTGATATTCAATGGTCCAGTTTCAAGGGGTCTATGAATTAGATAAAATAAAAGACATTTTTATTTTCTCTATTCTTTAATGCATAGTAAAAATATTCTTCAATTATGAATGTAGGCAACAATTCATTATTGGGAGATAGGGTCCATAAGATTTACCAGACTGATTGTGGGATCTATGATAAAAAAAAAATATTAAGAATCACTGACTTAGAAGCTTTAGAACTATTCCAGAACTGGGTTATGGGCTCTCCCAAAAGAGTGACATTTGTCCTGATTTCTTGGATATGCTAAACCATCCAATGTTTTTGTATAATTTAATCTCATAGTTTTTGCTAAGAATTCAGGCATCTGAGACAAGGAAAAAGGGCAGGGTATAAAAGGAACTTGGGAAAGACCACGAGGCTAAATGATGGAAGAAAGGAGGGCAGAACCAGTCAAGGGAGGAATTCTCAGATATGAGAAGGAATGGGTGGGAATTCTTTCATTTTACCAAAGGTGACTTTTTTTTTGAGCCATTACTGGTTATTGCTCTAGGAGCCTGATCTTATTCAGGCATGACCATTATAATTTTTAAACTAATTGACAATGAAAGCCTTTAGCAAATAAGCATACAGGATAGGCAATGGGTTAGTTGTCCTGGGAGAAGAACCCAGACACCATGAGTTTTTTCTCTTTAGGTAAAGAGGAGAAGTTGAGAATGAGTGACCAGTGACACAGGAATGGAATGCAGCCTCTAACAGGTAGGTGAAGGGATGAGAGAGTACTCCTTCCATTTGTGGGAACTCAAGTCCTGGGTTCCCTTGCCCTCCCTTTGTTAAAAGACTGCTTTGGTTTTCTGAATTACTGGGGGTAGCTCATCTAAACAACTCTTGCTGAAGTGTTTTGGACAAATAACTGACTGAGGCTTCTGTAAGTGGTAAACATTTCTCTCTGTTGGATATCAGGAGATGGATGCCTGGAAAGAAAATTATTTATAGTCAACGGTCTATATACCTTTCTGGGGGCTTGCTTTAAGTTAAAATGAAGAGGGGGAGCAGCTAGGTGGCACAGTGGATAGAGCACCGGCCCTGGGGTCAGGAGTACCTGAGTTCAAATCTGACCTCAGACACTCAATAATTACTTAGCTGTGTGGCCTTGGGCAAGCCACTTAGCCCCACTGCCTTGCAAAAAATAAATAAACAAACAAACAAACAAATAAATAAATAAATAAATAAATAAATGAACAAACAAACAAATAAATAAATAAGCAAATAAATGAATGAATGAATAAATAAATAAATAAATAAATGATTAAAAAAAGGAAGAGGGTTTTTATAATAGTAGAGTAACTTTATAGCTCATATGGTTCCCATGGCAGACCAATTCACTTGCAAATGTTGATAAGAGGAAGGGCCTAAAAACTTGGGAACAGTATCTTTAAGATAATTACCTGTGATGTAGCTATGAAATCATTCCTATGATTAAAGTTTTCCCAGGCTTTCCTTTGAAAAAAGTTTTTGCAGTGAGATTTATATGCAAATGAGAATGCTTTTTTAAAGTTTACTTTCTAGAGAAGAGAAGTGGGGGAAAATATTCTTTTGGATTTCATTGCAGAAAGAGTTAAGGCAGATGTTACATAAATACTTGAGGTAGAAGGAGGGACTTTGGTGATCTGACTATTTTTCTTTTGAGGCCAGCAGATTAATTGTATGTGACTATCTAAATTTGGTTACCCTAAATTTGTTTACCTGAGCTAGAGATATACCTACCCTGCCACAGTGGCTCTGATTGCTCCTTTGCTTCAAGGAAAGGGAATATATCTTAGAGTTGTTTTACTTATTCATCAAATGAGAAACAATATGCTTGCACCCACTGAACACATACAGATAAAGTATATACTCTCCTTTGATCTCTGCTCATTTTTTTAAAGGGAAGTAATAGAAAAGGTCCAGATCTATAGTTTAATCAGTGGAGGGAATTGACTCCAAAGAAGCAATTGAAACCCCCATTTGGGATTTATTATCCAAAGGGAGTTGCTTTAAGACATTGGGAGATTAATTTACTGACTAGCAATTGGTCATCTAATAGGTCAGGGGAAAAATTTAAACTCATGTCTTCCTGAATATAAGGAAGATCCCCTTCCCCTTCTGTCTTCATGATCTTATTCTGACTAGGAATGATTAAATTGCATTTAAATTAAAAATGACTTGCTTAAAAAGAAAAAAAAGATTCATGGAATTTAAGAGCCAAAAGGAATTGTTAATGTCATTTAATTCAACCATCTACCCATTACAGTAATCCCTTCTACAAAATCTCAGATCATCATTCAGCCTTTTTTCTATTCCTAGTAATAATGAACATAATATTCCAAATGACATTTCATTCCATTGTTGGAGAGTTCTAATTGTTTGAAATTTTTCCCCCATATAGAATTGAAATTACCACTGAGGTTTCTACCAGTTTATTAATGTCCAGCCTTCTGGCATACTAGAGATAGTTTAAGGGAGTGAAAATTTCTCCCTTTAATCTATTCTGTGCCCAAATTAAACTCTATATTATACTCTTTTTTATCTGCATAATATATATTATTCTATTATATATAAATTATGACCATTCTGAAACATCCCACAAAGGTCTTCATGGAATCCTCTGAAACTACCCAAAGTTTTCATTTCTTATGGTAAATTATATTCTAATATATTAATTATTTTAATCATTCCCCAATTAATTGATAACCTCTTAGTTTCTAGTTCTATGTTACTGGAAAAGAGTTGCCAGAAATATTATTATAGATATGGATTCTTTTTTTTTTTACCTCTTTGTGGCATAGCTCTATTAGTGATAAAGCTAGATCAATGGGTATGTACAGTTTTGTCATAAATTGGGCAAATTTCCAAACTGATTTTCAGAATGACCTTTCCAATTCATATCTCCACCATTGGTATATTTATGTGCCAGTTTTTCCATGGCAGCAATGTCATTTTTCTTTATTCTCAACTTTGCCAATTTAAAGTATAAGTGTGAAATAAATTTAACAGTTGCTTTAATTTGAACTTCTTTATTACTGATTTGAAATTTAAAAAAAATGATTGTTAATAGTTTGTGTTACCCCCCTTGTAAAATACCTAGTCATATGCTTTCATCATTTATCTTTTGTAAATGACTTTTGTTCTTGTGAATTTTGATTACTCTCATATATCTTGGATAAGAGGCCTTTGCTACAGTTTATTTTCTAGTGAACTCTTTTTTTGAATTGGTTTGTTCGTACACGTATACAAACACACACACACACACAATCTTATATAAAAAAAATGTTCATCATATCGTCTATTATCCTCTCTACCTTCCTTTGGTCAGGAATTCTACTCTCCATTCATCTAAGAGTTAATTAAATTCCTTGCTTCTCTAATCTCTTTATCATGTGACCTGCTCTAGTTAATGCATCTCTTTGGAGCTAATCCTGGTATATAGTATAAAATTTTAGATTAAATTTAATTTCTAGCAACCTGCTTTGCAGTTTTCTCAGAATTTCTTTTTTTTTTTTCAGATTGAGTTTTCCTCCCATTAACTGGGGTTTCTGAATTTATTAGACACTGTGACACTGTGTTTATTTATTTTGGTATGGTAGGTCAAGTCTGCATTACTCTATTTTTAAATGAATAAAAATTGTTTTAATGGTTTTTGCTTTGGAGTGTAGTTTAGTATTTGGTACTTCTAGGCCCCCTTCCTTCTCATATAAACAAAAGTCCCTTTGATACCTTGACCTTTTCTTTCTTCTAGATAGATTTCTTTTTAATTTTCCCAGTTTTATAAAATTATTCTTTAATAATATAATTGCCTATTTTGTTTTCTTTATGTTCAATGCAGCATTTGATATTGATAAGTAAATTAAGTGAATTTTTATTTTATTTTTCCAATTATTTAAGCCTATTTTTTTTTTTTTTAGTTTTTACAAGGCAGTGGGGTTAAGTGGCTTGCCCAAGGCCACACAGCTAGGTAATTATTAAGTGTCTGAGGCTGGATTTGAGCTCAGGTACTCCTGACTCCAGGGCTGGTGCTCTAGCCACTGTGCCACTGAACTGCCCCCTAAGCCTGGCTATTTTTATAGTTTTTGTAGTTGTATCAGTATAGTTCCCAATTAAATCTCGATTAATATACTAATTTGCTTTTATACATTCTGAGGTTTTAAATGAAATTTCTCTTTCTAACTCTTCCAGCTGTTTTAATTAATTGCTAAAATATGAAAATACTGATAATTTATGTAGATTCATTCTTACAAGGTAACACTATCTGATCTATACCAGGCTTATTGAAGTCAATTGGATGCTGTATTTCCTTGCATGTGTGGGTTCAGAAAAAGGAATATAGAAGATACTGTTGAAGTTTCTGGACTTTGAGAAGTATGACCTCTTTTGTTGAACAGAATTTTAGGGATATGTGCTTAGCCATCAAAACACACAGACTGAAAAGATGTGTGTGGCCAGTAGGAATTTAGGACAAAGCAGAATGGTATGGAAGGCTTGGGCAGCTTGTAATTTAAGCAGACAGAATGTCTATTAACATGAAGTATTCCATAAACACTGTTCATCTAGGAGGATTTACTTTGAGACTTATAGCAAATGAAAGAAGCCAATAGACAGGCACAAAAGAAATAGTGCCAGGTAGAGATTAAACAAGCTAGAAAATATGAGAGAGAGAGAAAGAGAGAGAGAGAGAGAGAGAGAGAGAGAGAGAGAGAGAGAGAGAGAGAGAAGAGGAGAAGAAGGAAAGAGAACTGGAGCAAATGGAAAATATAATCAAATTGAATAAATACAAATGTTCTGAATTGTAAACACATTTGTATCTCCTAAAAACACACACATAGCAGCAGCATGTGGAACAAATGAGCATACTTTATTATACATGGATATATTTAGGGTGAAATATGATGAGTGGGAAGTATAATCTTGGCCTGGACTTTAATGCTGAGGTACAAGATGGGAAGATAGGAAAACAGACCCAACACTGTGAGGTTAGGCTGTGAGAGCTTTGGAAGATGAATTCCTAAAACATTTTAGATGAAACCAGATTAGGATAGAAGGTAATTCTGAATTTTTCCTCCTTTGGTTGATTGTTTCTAATAGAAACTCCCAAGATTGAGAGATAAACAGACAATAAAGACCTTATTCCTACTGGAACCTTGCAGGATTTCCTGTAGAACTTCCCCAGTAAGTAATCATCTAATTTTCACTTGAATATCTAGAATGAGGGAGAACTCACTGCCTCTTGAAACATTTCCTTTTACTTTTTTTTGGGGGGGGGGGTCACTCTTACTAAGAAGGTTTTTTTTTTCCCCTTTAAATTGAGTCTAATTGTCTTTATTTTTGGTAGTTCAACCTATCACAGAATCTAGTTCTTTTATCTGGGCTAAGCAAAACAAGTCTTATCTCCTCTCTTTAGCCCTTTATTCTCAGTGCCTAGATCGTTTTTTCTGAATACAGTGGGTGTTTAATAAAAGCATTTTGAATTGTAATTTTATCCATTACCATAATATAGGAAGAAAGGCCTGTAACCTAATGTGCCACAAGTGTCTTTGAACTTGGGCTATTCTGAATCATAGAATTATTGTGACTATTGAACTGATTTTAACTGACATTTGTTCCAAATCAGGACATTGATCTAATCTTCTCTTTAAAAGGACTCATTGACCCTTTCACAATGAGACTCATACAGGTTGAACAATCAGCATCTGATATAAGACTTTAGCTATTACTATTTGAAGTAACACCACTAATTTCTTTTATATTTAGTAATACATTCATTGTCTTAAAATTCCATTTAGGTTAATAACTCATGAGCTTGAGCTTGGAATTGTAGTTTTCAATATTTTTCATCAACAAATAAAAACAGAGGGGCATAAGTGGCATGGTGGGTAGAGCACAGGCCCTGGAATCAGAAGGACCTGAGTTCAAATCCAGTCTCAGACACTTAATCATTGCCTAGCTATTTGATGAACTTGGGCAAATATCACCTATCTCACACTAAATCAAAAGCATATTGATGAAAATTTTTTTCATGAAAATAACAAATTAGTGTATTATTTCCTTTTTCTTAAAAAAGTTTTAATAACAAAGTCAATAAACAAGAAATTGCACACTGTGTAAAAGTTTAAAAAATTGTATATATTAAATGCTTTTAAAAGATTCTTCTCCAAATTTTTATAAATATAATTATGATGTAATGAATTGCATTCTAATTGAGATGAAAGTAACAATTCAAACAGGAAGAACAACCACAAGAAATCTATAAAATGTGAATATAGAAAAATTATAAAAACAAGCAAGATTTCAAAGAAGAGGTATTTAATAAGAGGGAATAATTGATGGATAAAAAGAATGGCAATAGTTACCATAATAATGAAAATGATTATAATATGTTACACATTATTTTAAGTTTTGCAAAACACTTTGCCTATATTAACTCAATTGATACAAATCAGTGAGTTGGGTGCTATCATTATCTTAATTTTATAGATTAAAACAATGAAACTCAAAGAGGTTTAAGTAACTTGCACTGGCTCCTACAATTAGTAAATGTATGAGGCTGAATTTAAACCGAAGTTTTCATGACTTTAAATCCCAAAGTCCATCTTTCATGACCCTTTGGGTGGAAAATAAAATTATACTCTGTCTCTGAAACTTATAGCAGTGAGAACACAAGCAGGTCACTTAATTCATTAAAATCTCAGGCTTATTTCATAGAACATAAGTTATAGATAAGTTGTGATTGGCAAAAATGGAAAGAATTTCCCCAAACATGAAATCCAAGATTCTTAATGTATTGATGCAAAAATTTTAAAAGCTGGAATTTATTAGAATTTCAGAACTACAAATCAATATGCTCCAGAAACAAAATTAAAAATTCATATTCAGGGCAAACTCATTTATAATTAAGGAGTTTATTCTAAGGATTCATTAGACCAGAGTGACAAGCCTCCCTTTATACAAACAGAATGATAAGAATGGAAAGTGTCTGTGAATGTCATTCATTTAGGCTATACACCTGCTTCTTAGAATTCCTTCTCCAACTACTTACTTCATGGGTAGGGAACCTTTTTTTCCTGTCAAGGGACATTTGGATTCCTATAGAATAATCAAATATATAACTATATGTGTTTACATATTGAATTAATTCACCCCTAAACTCTGCTAGAGTCATTAAATTTCATGTCCTGCCAAGTGGTTACCTTAGCAATGCCACACCAATGTAGCCCATGGTCCAGAGGTTCTCCACTCTGATCCTATTTTATAATTCTATTAATCTGCATGGTTTTGATCCTTTCTTGCATTGAGCCAAATACATAGTCAGAAGGCCTCAGTTATAATTCTCTTCTCTAATCTAAATTGTCTCATAAATATCAGAAAATGTTATCCAGAAAGATAGATATCTTCTGTGATCCTAAAGACCAAATCCATTTATAAACAGGGAACTAAGTGTCCAAAATCTTTCACTGTATTAAAAATCATGTTAAATAAGAGGGAAAATGTCTTTTCACAGATTTTTTTGCAGTATTATTTATTGTAATGGAATTTAACCTTTCTGCTTACCTACCTACTTTCCTACCTATATTCCTTCCTTCCTTCCTTCCTGCCTTCCTGCCTTTCTGCCTTCCTTTATTTCTTCCAAGTAAGCCCTCTAAAAGGTTAAATGACCTATCAAAAATTGTAATGGTAAAGGGGGAATTAAACACATATCTTGCTTAACTCCAAATCAGCACTGTTAACATTTTACTACATTGTATATTTTAATGTTCTGCATAAAACTGAGTAATGGATTTTTATATGTTTTTATTGATGTCTTTTTATATCAGCATAGCTTCCCCCTAATGTCCCTCTTTCTCTTCCCCCTCAAAGAGATACATCTGACATAAAAGATAGTATATTTAGTGCAGAAAAGAAAAAGAAAGAAGAGGAAAAAACCCAACATTTTTGATCAATACATTGAAAAAAAAAGTTTGAAAATGTTCAGTGTACAAGATTTGTGGAGATCTCCCACTTCACCAAAGGGGTGAGGAACTTGTTGCATATCTCTTCTTTCAAATCTTGGATTTTTTATTTTTTTTGTTTTTCTTAAGTTTTTTCAAGGCAAATGGGATTAAGTGGCTTGCCCAAGGCCACACAGCTAGGTAATTATTAAATGTCTGAGGCTGGATTTGAACTCAGGTACTTCTGTATCCACTATCTCTAGCCACCCCACATCTTGGATATTTTTATAATTTTTCTATTTCCATATTTTATAGATTGCTTGTCGTTTTTTTTTCCCTGTTTGAATTGTTGCTGTTATCTCATTATGTTTTCTTGGTTTAAACTTCTTTACTCTGATCCTAGAGATCTTTTCTTGCTCCTCTGTACTGATCGTATTAATCATCTCTTATAGAACATAAATATTACATTATAGCCATTTGTCATAATTTGTTTAGCCATTCCCCAATATGAAAGCATCTACTTTGGTACTAATATGCTGCTATTACAAAAAAGTTCTACCATAGTTATATTGATTCATATAAAGATTTTCTTCTCATCAATGCCCTCTTTAGTGCATAAGCTTAGTAATAGAATTTCTGAGTCAAAGACTATGGACATTATAACTACTTTACCTGCATACTTTCAAATTACTTCTCAAAAATGGTTATATTGATTCACTGCTACACCAATGCAATAGTGTTTTTCTCTTCCATCATTGGCAATTTCTATCCTTTGTCAGTTTGTACAGTGCAAATTGAAACCCTAGTTGTTTTAATTTATATTTTTGTTATTAGTGATTTTGAGCATTTTCCCATATAGTTTTTAATGTTTATATATTTCTTTTATTTTGAAAACTTCATATTTTTACTTTTAGAGAATAACTTCTGATTACTCACTTATATAAACAAATATGTCCATTGATATGTGAAATATGATATGTGATATATAAAAATTAAGCTGTACCATAAATTGACAAAGGTGAGAAAAGATAGGAATAACCATTGAAGGAGTAGTGTGGAAATGTATCCATGCATATGTATGATATGCACATATGTGTGCGTTTGTGTATGAAGATATAGATGTAATAACAGAGATTTGATGCAAAAATATTCTTCAGCTTTTTTATTCTATGAACATTAATTTTGTTTATATACATAAAGAGCAGAAGCTTTTTATTCTTTGTGTATTCATTTTCTTTGTACACATAAATGAAAAGCTTTTCATTTTCTTGTATTCAAAATTATTGTTTTCATTTTTAGGTGTTTCTATCTTTGTCTGATTAAGAATACATCTCCCATCCATAGCCCTGAAAAATATATAATATGATTGTCTAAGATTATAATAACAGAATCTTTAATATTAAGGTTGCATCTGTTTAGCAAATATTATGAAATGTGGTTAATCTAAACATAATTTTCAGCAAATTGCTTTATAGTTTTCCCAGCAGTTTGTGTAGCAATTTTTGTTAGCAGAATGCCTAGAATGTTCTGTTGTGAATAAATGTTTTCTTTTGTTTACTGATTACTATGCCATTTCTATAATGAGCTCACTACCCTTCTTTAGATTACCCCCTTTCCCCCCACAAGTATATAGAGAGGAACATGTGCATTAACCATGAGGTGATAATAAATATTCTAGAAAAAATTTAAAGCTATAAATTAAGACAGCATATATACCTGTATTAATAAAGGGAGTGGAGTTTCCTCATATAGGAATTCCCCATAAAATTGTGCATATCAAAACTAAAAAATCATAAATTCAGTCTATTTCTATCCTTTAATAATTATTAAGTAATAATAAAAACATATGGAAGATATTAGAAAACCTTGTTTTAAATCTTTACTCATTACTTGGAATATAATTGACAAGTCACCTCTGTGTGTTTCAGTTTCCTCATTAATGTAGAAAAGAGGAGTTTGGATGAGATGTCTTCAACATTCCCTTCAAACTCTAAATTTCTAATCCTATAATCCTGTGATTAATAATATTAAAACCCAAAAACCCAATCCTGTTGTTTCATACAAATGTAAAGTTTGGTCAATATTTTTCTCAGTTCCTTTCTTCTCACTGCCTTCCTTTCTTGACATTCTTTCCTCTATCAGCCTAGCCTAATACTTTCTGGGCTGAAAGTTAAGACCTTAGCCTAATGTAGTGTCAGTGTGTTAGAACTGTTAGATTACTTATTTGTTCTAGAACCTCCTTTTTGATCTCACTTATGGTTCATCTTGAAAAAGGCTATCTGGAAAATCCAGGATCTTTCTTTGGCAGTAAGATAAGGATTTTAAAAAAAATATGTTCCTCCTGTTCTTTTTGTGGTTGTTGTTGTTTTTGTTGTTTTTGCAAGCCAATGTGGTTAAGTGACTTGCCCAAGGTCACCCAGCTAAGTAATTATTAAGTATCTGAAGTCAAATTTGAACTCAGGTCCTGCTGAATCCAGAGCCAGTGCTGCCCCTGATTCTACTGTTCTTGTTGACTCAAGACAAAATTAAAGAAGTTCTATTCTTGGAACAAGAGAACCCATCCTGATTAACATTCTCAAAGAGTCTAAGAGATTCTTTCCTTAGGCTTTACTTCGATTTTGATTTTCTAAGTGGTTTTATTCATATTCCAGGAGAATTTCATGGTTCTTGCCCTTGCAATTCATAGCTCATTCTTGAGTATTCTGTCTTAGTCACTATTTGATTGTCATGACAGGCTCTGTCACATTGGTCAAGAATGATAATTCTGCCTCTTTTTCTTAAAGTAATAGTTTTTCTTAGAGAACATGTTTGGGGAGTAGAAAAAATTTCTTTCTGATGTTTGTCCCTTAAATGGCTACTTTTTGTACATGTATCTAGATCTTGGCTTTCTTTTACCATTTTAAAACTGATATAGCTATTTGACCTTTAACTCAGTTTTACTTCTCTAGCCTCAGAAATGGGGGTCAAAAGACCTGGGTTCACATTTTGTTTCTGTTACTTAACTACATTTGTGACTCCACACAAGTCACTGCATATCCTTAGACTTCACCATCCTTTAAATAAGGGTATTCAATTGGATGTTGTTTGAGGTCCCCTACAAAACTCAATCTAAAATTCTTCAAGTCAGTCTTTGGACCTGTAGAGCCTAGCTGCTAGGTCTGACCAATCTGAAGTTCAACAAATGGCAATAGCATTCTTTGGCCCACACTCACATCCATAGCCTAGATTGTACTATTCTCTTCCAAGATTCAGCCTTAAGACTGATTACCTTTCTCTCTCTAAGGAACTGATTTGCTAAAGTTCTAATATTTCAGGTTTCTAGCATCAGAATTACCTTAAGCACACAGTAGTAATAATACACGATTTTTGCTGCTAGCAAAATATTGTTTGCTTACATCCGATGTAATGATTAGGACAAAAGATGATAATATACCTCAAAGAATCTTTAAAGGTTCTACAAATGTTACATTTGTTTTTCTCACAACAAGCTTAACATGTAAAGAGGTCGCATTTAGCTATCTCTCTATTTCATCACACACCCCCCCCCCACACACACATATGGAGAAATTTGACCATAGTGCTTTCCCCTGGGGGGGGGGGTGTGGGGGGAGGTTGTAACCAAGGGATAGCATCATGACCAAATTTCCCATACATTCTTTCATAAAAATATGCAGATATACACAAATATAGAAACATATATATGTGAACACCATATATATATATATATATATATATATATATATATATATATATATATATATGTCAGAGTCAAATTTCCTCATTTATCTTTTCAAAAAGGATGGTTTTATTGAAATGAAAAAAAAAATCTTTTCCCCCAGGTAGCAAAGGTAAGCAAGGAACTTAAAACATTAATTTATTTGAGTTTTTTCCCAGTTTCTAATGCACCTACTGTTATATGATCTTCCATTTAAATGCCCTTTTATTGTGTGTCTATATGGAAAGTCTGCCAGAGTTTTGGGGACAAAATCATTCTTTATATATTGATTGTGAATGAAGATTTCAAGCAGAAATAAAGTAGTGTCATGGTGCAGAGGAAGGCAAATCGAATTGTAAGTTGGATAACTTGTGTGCAATCACAGCTTTCCATTTGAATATTGAAGAAATCACAGAGTAGCCCTGGACCTTAGTCTTCATTAACAAGTGAGTTGGGGGGGGTGGCTAGGTTGCACAGTGGATAGAGCACCGGCTTTGGAGTCAGGAGTATCTGGGTTCAAATCCGACCTCAGACACTTAATAGTTACCTAGCCCTGTGGCCTTGGGCAAACCACTTAACCCCATTGCCTTGAAAATTCTAAAAAACAAAACAAAACAAAAAGACCCAAAACAAGTGAGTTGGGAATACTATAGGTCTTATAAGGCCCCTTTAAGCTTTAAATATGTAATTCTATTAGTTCTTTTGGTTTATGTCAATATTTTCGATTTTGGACAGTGGTTCATTTTAAAGTTCCACATCAAAAAAAAAATAAACTTCCATATCTTTTCCTCATGACATAGTGTACCACAAGATGCTATGCAATTCCTGATTAATAATTTAGCTTTGTTTTTTAAAGGAAATACCAAGAAAAATCAATATTAAATATATATCTCTTTAAGACATTTGAAAGTTCTGATATATGATATTGGCCTCATTCAATAATCTATGACTTCACTGATATGTGCCTACCTTCTACTGGTATAGATAGTGATCCTTCTATACCTTCTCATCCATGTGAATTTTGCTTATAACTTTTTTGTAAATTTTTTATAGTGGAACTAATATTATATTGGATACTACTTTCTTCTTCTTTGGATATTTTACTGGTATTGATTAATCACTCTGGCTCTCAGTTGCCTCTCACTCTCAACATATAATCATTCTGTTTCCCTTTCAAGTCTTAGTTTATGTTCAATTTTGATTTTTTTAACATTATGGTGTCTATTAATTCAAAACCATATAACATTCTTGGAAAAGATTGAAATAAAAACAAATATCAAAACATTTTTTAAAATCTCAAAATCTCAATAAAGTTGCCAAGTATTATGACCATGAGAGATATATAATATAATAAGAAATGTGAATTTCTAATCAGGAAAAGTCTGACTTTCAGTTCTATCACAGATACATAGTAATTAAATGACCAAGGAGCAGTTATTTACCTTTCAGTATCAGTTTCCTAATCTGTAAGATGAGAATAATAATGAAATCTGGTTGTTATAAAGATCAAATGTTATAATGGCCGCAAAATTATTTGCACAATCATCTACTATTGATGTCAAAAAGATGAACCTTGGACCAAGTTCAGTCCTTAAGTCACTTACTCCTTCAGATTTAGTCACATTTTTATATTGTGCTGTTAGAGGAAGTTCTCCAATCTGGAAAATTTCTATAGTGGTTAAATCAAAACTCTTTCAATCTATGGAATATGCATTCATTCATTGATTAAGAAATTGAAATTGAAAGAGTGACTTACTCATGTCATAGATAATATTTTTGTTTGTTTTTTCTCAAGACAGTGGGGTTAAGTGACTTGCCCAAGGTCACCCGGCTAGGTAATTATTAAGTGTCTGAGGTCGGATTTGGACTCAGGTACTCCTGACTCCAGGGTCGGTGCTATATCCACTGCACCACGTAGCTGCCCCACATAGATAATACTTGATCAACTTTTCTTCAATTGCATTAGACAGCAGGAAAATTTATAAAGGAATGTCAAATCCTTCATTATCGTTTGTTTTTTAATCAAGGAAACCTTTAATATCTCCTTTTGCTAGTCTCATGTATGTTTCATAAGTGATACAAAATTGAAGTATCATGAAAAATTATCCCTGAGGAAATTTAAAAATATATTGTCTCTAGTGCATGTTTCTACTTTATATAATTGTCTACTTTTAGTCACTCAACTCCATCTTTATTAGAGACATTAGGGAAAATTTCACTGATGGAAATAAATCGCTATAGCAAACTGACAGAAATATTCTAGTTGGTGATTATATGCTTGTTTTTTTCCCAATTCCAAGTAAAAATGATTTCAGCATTATCTTGCTTAGCTAGTCGTCGTACCAAGTTCTTCAGAATCCTTTTCCTCTCAACCGTAATTTTTAAAACTCCCTCCCAATCTTATTCTGGCCTCATTCTCTGTCCCTCTCCCTGCACTCTGTGCCCCAGCTACATTATTGTTTTTCAAACACAATCCTTTATATACATATCTATGACCTTGCAATGTTACTGTGCATTCACTTTAGTCATGTCTGACATTTTGTGATCCCATTTGAGGTTTTCTTGGCAAAGACATTAATGTGGTTTGCTATTTACTTCTCTAGTTCATTTTATATATATGAGGAAACTGAGGCAAGCAGGATAAGGGACTTGTCCAGGGTCATACAACTAGGAAGTGACTGAGGTCATATTTGAACCCAGGGAGATGACTGACCATCCACACCAATGCTTCATCCACTGCACCCATTACCTTTGCATTGACTTTTTCCTCATTGCTGGAATTTAGTCCTACCCTCTCAGCCTTAGAAGGTCCCTCCCTTTTCCTTTCCCTTAAAGGAAAAACTCCATTGCTATCTTCTACACAAAGCTGTTTCTGATTCTTTCCATTTCTTGTGTCCTAAGACTGATACTACTATAACAATTTTTGTATTTAATCTTCTCCTATTTATCCTACATTTATTCATGTTCTCCGTTTCTCCAATAGAGTAGTGATGAGTTAATATTTGTAAAGCACCTTGTAAATCTAAATGCACTGCAGAAATGATTACTGATATGATGATGCTGATAGTGATGATGATATCAAGAATTCCCATTGAGTTTCCCCTGCGGATACTGATTGGCAACTTTTCTACAACTTATATTGCCTATAGATTAAGAAGATAGATGTCATTCTCAACAGATTGGGTGCTAGAGACAAAATTAGAGCCCACACATCTTGATTCTGATTCTCTATCCACTATCCAATAGTGTCTCTGAACTATTACATTACCTGTTTATTCAATTAGGGAATGCAATACATTTCAGGAAAAATGACCCAAGCTGAATTTCAATATTCTTAGTTGGAATCAGAAGCAATTTGTTTATGAAGCATAGAAATATGAAGGGAAGGATGAAATGCAAACTAATCTGGAAAATTAAAGATCTTATCTTAATGCTGAGAAGATAAATTATAATGAGAAATGGAAAATTATATTAGTGTAAGGAACATAGAGTTCCAGCACAACAGAATTCAATTTTTGCTGTAAAGAAGACTGTCGGTTATTTGAAAAAAATATAGGATTGCATTTTCATTTTTAAAGTTTGAAAAACACTGTAATCCACTGTTTAGCTTCTTTTGTACTGCAACATGAGTGCTTGGAATTCCAATGAATGTGGAGGGGATCATATCGACATAGGTCAAAATACCCCAGGATTTATTTTGGGAAGAATATGACAAAAAAAAAAAGGGTAGGTCATCTTCCACTCTATTGCCAACTTGGCAGAGTAACTGCATTCCTTTCCCTTTTATTTAAACTATTACACATTTAATTTTTGGCAGCCTAGTGAGATGAAGGTCTGCATTCAGATAATTCAATTGAGATAGAGCTTATCTAGATAATTAAAGGAAAGAACATCGTACTTTTTTGCTAACTTTCCTCAATTCCCCTCTTCCCTTTGCCTTTTATACATTGCTTAAGATTTTTTCCCTGTATTTATACTGATACTACTTAGAAATAATTGCCAAACTTAATTACAAAGGAAGCTTTCTAAACAGGCACCAAAGGAATGAAACGTAGACAAACACATTGATCAGCTGTTATGGAAAAGATAGTAGGGCAAGAATTTTGGTCTTTTTTTATCAAATAATCACATGCTTTAGTCGCCTTGTGTCTATTTCCATTGGAAATTCCTTTCTGAATTCCATCTCTGATATTTTCTGGTTGTGTGCCTCAATGCTTAGCCCAGTGCATAATATGTTGTAGGAGTTTAATAAATGTGTATTGTCTTAACTCTGGACATGTCTCTTAAAGTCTCTTAATAGTCAGTTTACTCATCTTAAAATGAAGTAAAATGATATTTGCAGTACTCATACCATAAGAGAGGGAGCATGTAGTCTAAATAGAAGAACTGCCTTGGTGTCCGGAAAATGTGAATTCAAATCCTCCCTCAGTGAGATGCGGGATCTGAGTTTGGCAAAAGAAAGTCATTAAACTATTCAGAGGAAATTGGTCTTCAGTTCCCTATACTTTGCATCTGCAGTCTACTGGGATGCTCCTCTGATGTCCTCCCAACCTCACCCCTTCCAGTTTCCAATAGATTGATCAATATCTGATTTAGAGCACCAGCACTTAGCACAGTTTCCATCACATAATGGGCACCTAATACATGCTTATTGAATTGAAATATCTTTTCCGGGACAACTAGTTGACGCAGTGAATAGAGCACTGGCCCTGGAGTCAGGAATACGTGAGTTCAAATCCGGCCTCAGACACTTAATAATTACCTAGCTGTGTGGCCTTGGGCAAGCCACTTAACCCCATTGCCTTGCAAAAAAAAAAAAAAACTTAAAAAAAAAGAAATATCTTTTTGCCACATAATGAAATCACAGATCTTGAAGAAAGCAAACAAATAAAGCAAAAATCTGTCTCACTGTTGTATGCAAATTATTTTGCAGGTCTTAAAATACTTTACAAATGAGAGTAATTCTTTTTTTCTCTCTCTTCTTTCCCCCCCCTCTTTTTTCTCTACCCTAAACTTATTGCTTCCAAGAATCAGGGCACATTGTGGTCAGTATAGAAACTCCTTTAAAAATTTTTTTTTTAATTTTATCTTTGTGTTCCTGAGAATGGCCTCAGTGTTCCTAAATATTCAAATTTCGACATCAGCATCTTAATCACAAAACAATATAGAATTTCCATTCTTCAAGATTTCAAGTATCTTGGGATAGAGGATAAGGGTCAGTGTAGAGTAGTAAACAAAACACAAGCAATAACTTCTACCCTAACAGCAGCTGAAGCAAAATCAGATTAATTCTAGACTGGAGTTCTGATCACAATCAAGGTAGCTTCTGTTCATCACCATTAGGCAGCATCACTTTTGTAAGAGTTTTGACTATTCAAGTCTCTCAACAGGAGGCAGGAAAAATACACATTCCTTGCTGCCTTTCTTCTTTCTGTTTTTGGTAGCAAAATTATTCTTCTAAATCTTAAAACTTTGCACCGAACTCTGAAGCCTCTTCCTTTTGACAACTACTCTCCATAGTTAATCATTCACCAATAATTATAAAGGGATAATGGTCCCACAACTAAAAAGGTTTTTATTTGTCAGATAATCCTCACCTTTCATTTTACAGATGAGGGAACTAAAGTCCAGAAAGATAAAACACCATCCCCCAAAATCACATATATTGGAAATAACATATTAGGGATTTGAACTGAGATCATCCGACTACAATTTCAGGGTTCATCAAGTTGCCAGTCATCCTGTTCATTCTGCTTTCACAGCGATCCTTACTTGTATCATTTTTTAACATTCACATTCAAGCTACTATCATCAAAACTGTTCTGTATGAAAATTGAACAGAAACTAAACTGAAGCAATTCTCCAAGCAAAATATAATTTATTAATGGGGGCATACAACCTGATTATAAAGGGGCAATGGCTTGCCTCATTTATGCCAAAGACTGAGTTGCTTATGTAACTCATTTTTATAAACATTGAACACAGAAGAGTATAGATAAAATCTAAATGGTCTGAATCACATAGATGAGAGATCATTGTGGTTTCATCAAAGTAGGTATAATAACCTACTCTATGAGAAATACTTTTGTGAATTTTATGGGTCACAGCTACATCTATAGTTACCTATAAGGATCCAGTTATGTAGACTTACTGGTAACTAGGAAATTAAATAAGATCAAATTTTTTTTTTTTAAAGATGAGACAAGGTCACCTAGTTTGGTTTCTCAAAGATATCACATACAAAACTTGTAGGGAATGCTAAGATAATGTTTTATACAAGTATTGAGGACAGAGTAATCTTTTGTTTTTTTCATTTTTACACTGTCAGTGATTATGGAAATATCTAACTTTAAGTATCTATCTTCAAGGAAAAGGAGACTGAAACTTTACTTACATGAGCTTCTTCAAGCCAAGATAGAGAATACACTGTTACATATTATAGAGAATATAGGTATAGAATAAAAATTTATAGAGTAAAATCAAATAAAATCAAAATCCAGGATTAATTCTCTGAAAACCTTTATTATTTCATGTCCAGATGATTAAAAGACTCTCTTGATTTCTTGCCTTTCATATTTCTACCCTGCAATTATTTCTGAATATAGTAAGGTTAATCTTTCTAAAAAGAAAGTCAACAATCTTGCCAGTTTTTAAAGAACTATATAAAGACTTTTCTCTTCCATTAAAAAAAAAGCTTTCAGACCACACTTGACAATCATAATTTCCTCCTCCTTGAATTCAGAGCTCTGTTTGTGCTAAACCAGTAATTGGTAGCTAATTGTATGTATGCTTGGGAATAGTTCTTATATCACTCTTTGAGGAGTACCAAATCTCACACCAAGAAATTGGATTCATGTCTGTCTCTGATACATACTGGTTATGTGACTTACGACAAGTTGTTTAATCTGCCTGTACTTAATGATTATATCAACCAGAACTGATGTGAAGGAAAGAGGAATGATATTTCAGTCTGACAAAAGTCTGCTAATACCTTTACTCCAGGAGCAATTCTTTAGGGACCCAAAGGAACTCTCCTTTTCCTCTTCACATTCCCTTAATGCCTCCCATATTCCTCTCCAGAAGAAAAATATGATTCAATTGAACAATTAGGTAGGAATTCATCTTGCAAATAGTTTAAAAATGAGAGAGAGGAGGTACTGGAAGACAAGTTTTTCTAGATGTTTGGCCATGAATGAGAGAAGAGTTCTAGGCTAATAGCTTAAAGGGATGATTGGATCTAGTGATTTTTTTTCATGATATGAGAGATTTGAATATGGTTTTAGGCAATAAGGAAAAACACAGTTAATAGGAAGACTGATAATTAGAAAGAATTCAAAATAGTTTCAAAAGATTGAGATCTAAATTTAAAAAGGGTTACCATTAAAAACTGAGTGAAGAATAGGAGATTTATTTCAAATCTATTATAGGAAGATAATGCTTTAGAAAATAAGAAATATGGATTATCATAAGAAGAAGGATTAGACCTATGATTTTATTAACATAGTGAACTCTTAAAAGAGGAAAACTTCCCTCTGCCAATATAAGTCAGTACCTTTCTTTCAAATTATAATGTTAAAAATTTCCTTGGACATAAGGGGAATAAGTGACTTATCTAGTGCAATACAGATCACAATTGTAAAATGAAGCAATGTGAACCCAACTGAGCCTCTCACAAAGGAGATCATAAAAGTTAAAATAGATAACATTGGTTATACAATCAGCAAAGTTAATATAATCACAGTAAAAAGAGAAGTTGTTAAGAAAACTGCCTTGACATGAAATGTCTTTGATAAAAAATTTGAGTTTATACATGAACTTGTACAAATATATGAGAATGACATGAATATATATGACAAAAAAGTCATTTTGCAATATCAAAAATATGAATAAATAATTCTTCCAAAGAAGAAATACAAACTATAAACCACATAAAGTACTTTATTAATTTTATTGTTATTTTTTTTTATTTTTTGCAAGGCAACGGGGTTAAATGGCTTGCCCAAGGCCACACAGTTAGGTAATCATTTAAGTGTCTGAGGTCGGACTTGAACTCAGGTACTCCTGACTCCAGGGCCAGTGCTCTATCTACTGTGCCACCTAGTCACCCCCATAAAATACTTTAAATGTTTAATAATAATAGAAATGTAAATGAAAATAACTGAGTTTTCAACCCCACACTTACCATGTTGGCACAAATGACAAAGCATATAAATAATCATAATTGGATGGCTAATGGGAATGTGTATATCAGTATTCTGTTAGTGGAATTGTGACTTAGTTCAATCTGTCTAGAAAACATTTTGCAATTCTGTGAGAAAAAAAAAATCATTCTTTCTGTTCTTTGCCTCATTGATCCAGTTTCTGATTATAGAAGGAAGTTAAAGAGAAGGAAAAAACCCTAAAAGATATACAAAGGTCATTTTTTTGTCATAGCCAAAATAGAACAAAGCAAAAAAATAAATGGGGGGGGGGGGGTCAATGAATATACATTTATTGAATGATGGATGAAAACATTCTGATTGTATAAATAAAATGGATTATTGCTGCCTCCCAAAATGAAGTGTGAGAAGCACATCAAAAATGGTGTCAAATTACGTTTAATTAAAAAAAGAGAAAATGAGGGAAATATGCACAATAACATGCACAAACCACACAAAAATATAGCTAAACTCAGCTTAATTGCAAGAATCAATTTTTATTCTAGTGATCTGTCAATGCTTTTTTGATTTAGAAAAGGAGGTAAGTGGAGGGCAACTTATGGGGTCCTGGAGACAGGAGGGCTGGAGTTCAAGTCACTTAACCCCATTGCCTTATAAAAACCATAAAAAAAAAGAAAAGAAAAGAAAAGAAAAGGAAGAAAAGAAAAGAAAAGAAAAGAAAAGAAAAGAAAAGAAAAGAAAAGAAAAGAAAAGGAAAGGAAAGGAAAAGAAAAGAAAGGAAAAGAAAAGAAAAGAAAA